>NC_139044.1:38383203-38388203 GCF_965140915.1 Aythya marila | reverse complement strand
GCAGAACCCGTGTGCTGGCCGCCAGAGGTCACTGTAGAATCCAGGTTAAAATGCCGGGGGGGCACCTTGTTTCTGTCACCTCCCTCGAAAAAATATGTTTGCCTTGATTTATTCCTACTTCCTCGTGTTTTCGGTGTGCAGAATTGTCTACATTACTGATCTAGCGTGGGGTTTGCTCACCCAAAGCTGGCCAGGCTGTAGGCACGTCCTAACCATTTACTTTTCCCATGCTCCAGAAGGTTGCCAGAAGGATGTCTGTCCACATCCAAAGGTCACAGTTAGGCTCTGATTTGCCACTCCAGCAAGTGGAGCCCAATAAATACATGAGAAGAGAAAAACACAACTGGGAATAAACCATCTGGCTCTCCCAAGTCCTTTTAACTTTTCTTGTGGTAGATTTTTGGCTCAGTGAAATTTGGAGCTTGTTAACACTTTAAGGCACAAAGAAAATACAGTTTTTCTTGGTATATAAAATTGCCAGGATGGAATGCATCTGATGAGCAATCCTGTGCAAACAAAGGAAACCACCTGTGGTAAAGTTAGAGATCTTGGGAAGCAGATTGTCATTACTTTAGTAATTATACACAAACACTTCTTACTAAAGTGGATTAGAATTTAAAGAATAGATCAGCTTTATGTTACGCTATGAAAAAGGAAAAGTGTGTTAATTGCTCGTAGACAGTAGTTTATACAGAGGCACTTCACCATTGAAGAATATGATATGGAAAAGATCTTTAAATAACACCAGCAATGTTGTGACACTATCCAAATAAAATCCCTAATGCATGGCAAGAAAAATAGAGGCAAAACAATACAGGGTAAGAAGAGTACTGGCTTTAAACATATTATTTTAAGGGAGGGAAAGGTTTATATGTGGCTAAAGGCTTTTTTTTGCTTTTGCTTTTTTTTTTCACGTTTCTTCCTTAGGCTTGTATTAAAAATTTTCAAATAAGTTCATGTGAGGTGATTACAAAATGTAATTCTATGAGTAGTTTCCTTTGAAAAAAAATTTTTTTAGAAACCTATTCTTTTAGCGCAGATCAGAAAAGCACACATAATATTACCCCTAGCAATTTGAATAGTATCACTTGAATCATCAGGTGATAATTGTCTCTTACAATAAGATTTTTATAAATTAAGAATAATTAATAAATATGCTCATTAAGAACTGCATTATAACCCTGGAAGTGGCTTGCAATTATGTAAACCTTCAGGTAGTACTATGGTATTTCATAAGTCTGAAAAAATTTTTGATCTTAAATATCAAATACACTGCAAGAGTTAGGCTGATGAGAGATAAACTTTTATCATTTATTCTGAAGTTTCTTGCTTAGTGGATTTAATTCAGGCCTTAAATCTCTCTTGAATATAATTTTTTCTTTAATACAGCAGCTTGGAACCTCACTTTTTTACAAGCAATGTGCAACTATTTATTGCATGAATACAAACTCTGGGTAGTTCATGGTAATATTTCACACACTATTCCATCGCTGTGATAGTATTTGACCTTAAGATTTCTTCTTGTGGTTAGTAAATGTTTAATATTTAGGAGTATCATTTGCACTAAGGAATATAGTTGAGCAAGAACTGCCAGTATTTTTTAAATACTTTCATATAGTTTGCTTACTTTTTCCATTTTTTATTTGCAGTTGAAAAATGAAGAAAAAGATACATATGATGAAAACCTCCATTACCCTCTTCTTCTTGTTTTAACCATACACAAATAGAGGATGACACTTTTGTTGTTGTTGTTTTAAGATGGACTACTGAAAATTAACCCCTGTATGTGGATGGTCAGGAAATGAGAGGATTCTGCTCTCCCCTTTTGTTCCCAAGTCATCATCAGAGAAATATTTTAATCTAAGTGCTGAAGAAGGTATTGTGGTTTGTTTCACAGTGTGTAAACACTGAGACGTTGTTTCGGTATCAATTTAGAATGCATTTTTCCAATTATATTCCAGCCAAAAAAACATCAGATGTCAAATGTATACATTAATCAAGGTGTAAAAGCTGGTTTCTTTCTCTTTTGTGCCTTTAACCTTGCATGTACTTTGTTAATCTCTTTAAATGCTATTTTGGGGCTATATTTGAAAATACATTAATAATACACTTTGTTGTTTTTCATAACTGCTTGTAAAGTTGTAAATGCATTCACATTTAATTAATAAGGAAATAGTTGTCTTAAGATTTTTTTAAAGTGCACCTATTATATCCTCAGACTTTTCCTTTTTTTTTTTTTTTTAATTCTACTGTTGATTTTTTAATTGATGATTGAAATGTCCTCATTTGATTCAGTGACGAAGGCTTTTTTTTTTAATATATATATGTGTGTGTGTCTATATGATTTTTTTAAATTTTTTTTTCCAGCAGGACTTTTCCTTTTCTAGATGTATAAGAAATTATACATCAGACAAAAGCCTCATAAACTGACCATTTGTCCTTTGGACACAATAGCCTGCCCAGCCCCACTGCTCCTCCTCTCCAATTATGTGTGATTAGTCTCAGTGTGTTGTGTCAAGAAGGGGGAGTGTGCTGAGTGCTTATTATCTGTTTAGGTACAAGAAGAGCACATTTAGGTTCTGACTATGAATGGAAAGTGAGCCTTTATCAGGACTAAAATCTAAATGCTACTATTCTAGAAATCGCTTTTAAAAATGCATGTTTTTTGATAGATTCCAAGAAAGACTATAACAACTAAAGGATTTTGTAAAGTAATCAAACTATCTCACTCAAATTAGTTTATCTTGTGATATATCATGGCCCAAGTATTTGATAAACATTTAAAATGGCTTCTTGTGTTGGGAAAGAAAAAATCCTATAAAGGGACAGGAACTAATTCTTTTTCACTTAACGTGTTAATAGAACCTGGATCATTAAAGAGCCCTATAACAGTCTCTTAAGCCACAACAATTTTAAAATTATTAAGAAGAGAGAGACAGAGATAACTGAGAGAGGGAGGTACTAGATGCAAGGAAGGATCATGCTGAAATATATTAATTAAAAGAATTGCAGTTTGGCGATAAACATTCTTCCATATTCAACAAATTGGGCAGCATGTAAACCACAAGTTCATGAAAGTCCCTTTCTCTTCACTCTTCTTCTCAAACAAATTTCTTCACTGCCAGTTTGCATGTCCTTGTATTCAGTACTTTTTATGCTCCATTAGAGCACCTAGATGGATCTCAGAAGGCATAGGTCAAGTCGCAGTTAGATCATACATTTCTTTCTCACAAAAACTTGAATTGCAATGCCAAGTGATGGGCTAACATCACAATAACAGCAATTTATTCCTCTTTTGATAAAAAGCAGCCTATTCTCAGTGTTAGATAAAGACCAGGGGCAATGCAAACCAACCATTTATACTAGAACTGAGTAGTATATCTCTTCTATAGCTGGTATGAGTTTCATATTCAAACTCTTATTGGAAGATACTTGTCTAATAGGAAATGAAATGTAGTTGGGAGTAATTTAAAATTGCTCTAAAGGTGGCTTTAGTTTCATTTGTTTTGTTCTGTTTATCACATACAGCACTGCCTTTGTTCTCTCTAAAAACATGTGCAAGGAAATCTTTATGATCAACAAAGGACTGTAAAAAATAGTAAAATATCACACTAAGGGATCCATTTATTTTTGAGAGGGCTTGAATGTCTGCTGTAACAATAATCTAATAAATATTATTAGTTGCCAAAAATAGTACCAGTGTCACTTAAAATTATGTTTTTAGCTCTAAGAAGAAAACAGTTTTACTCAAATTAGTAGCTGATAATTGCTTTTATTTCTTTAGTTTGAGTTGAAGGCTTTGCACAGGTGCTGCCATCCTTAAAGTGTGTAATTGATGGCTTGTTTACCAAAGATGCTTTTAGGCTTCATCCTGCAAACTCACATTGGAGCTCCACAGGCAGTAAAGTTACTCATCTACATAAGTGTTTGCAGGTTTGGGCCATATTTTAGAGGTATGTAAGCCAGCTCTCTTCTTGATGTTTGTTGTGTTGGGGGGGGGGGGGGGGGGTTATATATATTTTTTCTTTGTTTTAAAATGGATATTGAAAAATCATAGATGTAGGATTTGTGAAGCATTAACAGTGTTGGTTTTTAGAGACATCTCTCAGAGTCTCTCACTTCAGTAGGGATTTGATAAATTGTTTCTGAGCTCTTTAATTTTAATAAAAATTACAGTGTTTATTAATACATCAAATATCTTTGCTAAGAAAAAATGTTAGGCAGCTTATCAAATCATACTTACAAAATGTATCAGAGCCTTTCATGTGACGTGCTTTAACTAGCCTCTGATACATGGTGTATTTTTAATGATATAGCTTACTGTGCTCAGTAGCAGAATATTGAGCTTAATCATTCTGTGCTTGCAAAGCACTTTGAAGATGAACGACAATGTGTGCAAGCTATGCTCTCTTCACTGCGAGAGAATGGGAATGTTAGGCTGATGCAAGCCTTCCTTCACATATACTAGTAATTGTTAAAGCAATGCTGTGTCTTCCTCATTTACCAGAGAAAAATGGCAGAGAGAAAGGGTCTTCTTATGGATGTGTTCCTGGGTGCAGCCCTAGTGCAGCTGGTGCCATAGGCAGGGGATTGTTATCTCGAGAATAGAAAAGATCAAGAACAGGATATTCCATTCCACTCTGAGAATCTGGCAAAGGCTTTCTTTAAAATTACAAACTAGCCCTATCTGATACTATTCTGGAATAACAGAATACTTTCTGTTTGGAAAGAAGTTTGATTTGAAATGAAAATGTCTTAAGAATGTGAGATGAGGCAGGAGAACTGCTACCCCAGGTACCAGTCCAGCTGCGAAATTCTTATTAGACAAGTCATTCACATTTTGCCCATGGCTTACTGGCTACATGCTTGCATGAGGAGGGAAGTGGGATTAAAATTGTTCCCTCCATGAAAAAGCATTCTTATGCCTTGAGCCTGGCTGCATAAGGTTTGTCAAGTGTTATATCTCCATTGCAACTCCTCCAGTGCTCCCCGAACAAAAG
>NC_139044.1:37988203-38378203 GCF_965140915.1 Aythya marila | reverse complement strand
CAGTTCCTCTTCTTTCTGACATGGTATCAGTACTGGAGTTTTCAGCAGAAGTACTGAAATACAGAAAGGCACTACAAATGCATCAAAAGTATTTGAATTCATTGTCTCTGTTCCTCTAAAACATTTTAGCAACAACTTGCTGATTTTCAAGGAATGGGAAAAAGTGCTGAGGACAATGCATAGAACTTCGTCATGTTTCTGCAAGAGAAAAATGCTGCTTGTTTGGAGGGTGCACTGATGGTTGTTCCTTCAACTTTGTACTGTTTCTACTGCCATGCTGTGTTTTGGGAAAGGGAATATGTATTTGAACAGTGGTGGCTCTAGATTAACTCTTTGCTCTCCCACAGGAAAATCAACAGAAAAAAAATGGTCTTTTTTTTTTTCTGACATATCCTTCCAGAAGTCTGCAAGCAGCTGCTTTTCTACTAGAAGATTTAGGGATGAGGACCACACTTAAAGTGCTGTGTTAATTTGCAAATCACAGCAAAGGCATTAGCACTGTGTAAATGTATTCAATAATTGACGCCAACAGTTAAACCGATGACACAACAGGAAGCAAAGTGGTGGTTTAACCTCCCCTTCCCAGTGCTGAGCACCCTGGTGGCTCAGCAAATTACTTTGGAAAGAGCAGGGGCTTTTGTCACCGCTTGTGCCAGGCCAGGTGTGCCTGCACTTTCAGGTGCCCACCCTGCAGCAAGGTGCTGCCACATAACAGGGTGGGGAGCAGAAAGGAGTCATGTCACAGGCACCAGCATGTTGGACATCTGCCAGCTTATGTAGTGAGGTAGAAATATAACCAACATGGGCAGAGAGTCTGTTATGGAAATAAAGGTCACAGGAGAGCACAGGAACAATGAACCATGTTCTACAGTGGGCTGCACGCTGCAGAGAGCAGTACTGGGAAGGAAGAGCCTGAATGCTCCTCATCCAAGGGGGAGATGTTCACCATGACGAAAATCATTTAGGAAGGTGTTCAGCTCAGTTAAAAGGCAGCCCTTTCGAAGCACTTTCAGAGTTATTTTCAGCTGCGAGCAAAGCAGAGGAATATTGCCACTGGGTAGAAATTGCTGCCAAGCAATGATTGGTGAAAAGGATGCCTACTGCTGAACCCCAATCCATTTCAGATCACTTTCAGCCTGCTCTTTTCTTTGTTGTAAGGACCCATTACTGCAGAAAGGACTGCAAAGCATGTGCAGCATCCCATCTTCATCCTCCATGCCAGGGCAGCAAAGGTGGCTTGCTTCTGAGCCTTAAGTGTTGAGTATCAGGGAAGGCACCTCCTACCTTGGGTACAGCACTCAGAATGCCATATTTCTGCCCCAAAATTTAGAGTGAGAGCAAAATTGTTCCATTTGGGAATTGCAGAGCATGGACGGTGCACACTTCTTGTGCACTACAGAGATTGGTGAGACAGCACTCCTGCAGTTCATGCAGAGCAGCAAGACTGGCATGGCAAGAAGTGCAGGTGAGACTGAATGCCTCAAAAACTTCTCCAGAGTTAGCACAATCTCTGTAATTTTGAAACTTTCTGATTTCTAATAACCACAGGCACAGGAGCCTGCAGACTGCAAAACAGCATCCATGGGGGAGCCTCTGTGTGCACTGCAGTGCGTCCATGAGAACAACCTGTGTGCTCACCAGGAAAGGTGGAAACTGAAGGATCAGCAGGGCAAGGGCACGCTGTGTGCTGGGGACTCACAGTCCTCCAGCACATTTGCTTGCCTGGGCTTCAGAGCACAGCGTAAAAGAAGGGAATGATTGTAAAGTGACTTACAGTTTTGCTTGCAATCTACCCCATGCTAATGAGGTGATTCAGAGTGTATTTTCCCTAGGTAACCACTCTTGCCAGCACGCAGGGGGCATTTTGTGGCCATGCAGCCATGCTCTTACTGCTGCTGGATGGGATTCCCCTCTCCTGGAGCCACCCTCCATTTTACCTGGTACTCCAACACACAGCACTTCCCACCTGTGCTGAGCAGGGTCAGACCCAAATGAACACCTGCACGAGCAGTTCAGATCATTATACAAACTGATATTTGTGTTGCAGAAGCACTGCACGTTTTCCTAGTGCTATTTTGAGGCTAATGTGTGTAGCCCTAACAATAATTTGTTTATTCATCCATTCCAGTAGCTTTGTTCCTGCTGACTTCTATCTAAAAGGTGACGTAATGCACATTTTATGAGCTATAGGACAGTTATGGCTTAAAATGAATCCAGAACAGGGGAAAAAAAGGACTGAAAAAATCCTCACATGCATAAAAACTCCACACCTAAATTGTTGTTAATATTCCTCTTTGCTGAATTCTTACCTTTTTATAAGAGAGAAAGAAGAATAAATTTAACACTTAGTGCACATGGATTTAAGCACATTTACAGTGTAGGGAACATGCAGGTAGATCAGAATATTCAGAAACCCGTGAGGCTGAGAACAGCTTTCCCTGCAACTGTTGAAAAAAGCTCTTTCAAATGAGGAAAGAAATTTCTCTTTAAACATTTAAAAAATATTGATGTAGCAATGTGGTGCTCTGCAATGCATCTTTTATGCATGAGGCAGAGTCATTGGTATATTCCCAGATTTCTTTTAAAAGCTGGCTTTTAAAAGCAGATAGTCCTGCAGTAACAGTTCAAAACACTTGTGCTTCCATAAGGGATGTTTACAGGTACTTTAGCTGCAAACTAGTTCAGAGCTCGGTTGCAATGGGGCTGTATCTTTGTTGACCTCCACATGCTAATCAAGAAATATACTCTAGCAGTTTTTTCTTGCCCTGGCTCTGGCCATCCATATTGTGGACAGTAAAAGTTCTACAGTTTAGCTGAAAATGGCCAGGATGAGGTGGTGTTGTTGTTGCTTGTTTGTTTGTTTGTTTTGCTTTTCAGGGAGGAGTAGCCTGAGGATAGGCTGCTTGTAAATTCAAATCTTTCACTGGGTAGATTCAGCATCTGATGAGCAGGTTTTGTTGTTAGATGCTTACAGGGACATGTGGAAGGTGAAGAGCTGGTTCTTCCATGCCACAGACCTGTGCTAAGCAGTAGCATCAGGCTGAACAATGAACCTTCTTGTCTTAGCAAGAAGGTTGCTTCTAGGCAGTGTTTGCACATACATCCTCGCAGGGTGGGCTTGAGTATGCAACATTTTGTGTGCAAAACCGTAAGAAGGCACCTGCGGATTCTCCTGTGCTGAACCTGCCATTTTTCTCTGACGGTTTAGGTGGGAGGTAACTCAGAAACCTCTGCCCTGTGCTGGTGCAGTGAAAGGTAATTACCCTTCCTAAAGAAAAACACAACACAACTGCACAAACCTCCATTTAGCTCTTAATAGCTTGCTCTGATAATTGTCTTAAAACCAACCTGAAAATGTGAACCATTAGAAAGCATTACACCAGAGCCCATTCATGCTGCTTATGTAGTAAAAGTTTATTTGCACAAGCAATTGCAGTGTCTATCTCATTTAGACCCCATAAGACCTTCCTATATGGCCCTCTGACTCCATGAGAATAGAGGCAATTCTCTCTGGGCAACTATGTATTACGAAGGAAGCCACCACCACTGTGAGTAGTATTATCTTAACAAAAATATCCCTGCTGTTGCCCAAACCTTGACCTACTGCGTAGTTCTTTTTCTGTTAACATAACTCACTTGACATCTTTACCTTTGTATACCATTTTGCTGCGGTTCCCTATGACCCTTTTAAAGAACCACAGTGGTGTTGTAGCTTCATTGCAAAGATGAATTGCAAAGCATAGCCAAATTTGGAGGATCTGAAGGGAAGGACAAAAGGCTGCTTGTTACTATTTCATATACAGCCCACCCCAAAGAATAAAAATAAAAGATTCATGGCAGTGAAGATAATATATACTTTCTGTCCTCTGAGAGGTACTCCACAAAGACCTGTCCTTTCTGAAATTTCACTAGGCTGTTTCAGTGCATCAGAGAAATTAAAACAGCAACAGTAAAGATGATGTTTGATGTTTCTCTGTCTCTTTTTTTTTTTTTTTTTAAAAAAACTGTTTTTCTTTTCTTTCTCTTTCCTTTTTTTTTTCCCTTCCTCTTCCTCCCCCCCCCCCCCCCCCCCCTTATCTTTTCTTTTTATTTATTTATTTACTTATTTTTCTGAAAAATCTGAGAAGGTCTGAAGTTCCAAAGTCCAGGCCATGGTCTGACATGGGTGATATCACCATTCAGATTTGCAGGATCTTGTCAAGGCCCTTCCACTAAAGTATAATCAGAGCTGAAAAGCATCAGGTGCTACATTTCCCTTCCTTTCTCTTCTTGGTTACAGCTGTGATAGTTGGACTTTCAAATGGCCTGATCCACCTCTGTTTCCTAGCCCCATGCATTCCACAGGGATTACATGCTCTTATGCTCTGCATCAACAGGAGACAAAAGAGTTGTTTCTATGGATGCAGGAAACTAAGGGGTGATGGACAGACAAGCAAATGACTGACTTACAGGATGTTGTGCTATACCTATGCTCAAAGGAAAAGAGATGGATTTTTTTTCTTTCTTTTTCTCCCCCCCCCCCCTTTTTTTTCCCTGAAATATAATCAGCAACATGTGGAGGTTCCCACTTGCTGTCTCCTTAGACAATGCTTATAGTCTTCAAGGGTAGTGATGAAAGTTGCATCCTCTCCTTCCCACAGGAGAATAAAGGTGACATGATATGTACAGACCTGCCCCTTCTGACTTTTCACAGTTAACCAGAAAGCTTTATTGTACCTGAGAAAACATTGTTTGTTTATCCTTCTGCTGTTCAGTGGAACTTCTGTAACTGGTTAACTTGAAATCTTTGGAGCACAACAGGAGTTGTGATGCTACCACTGAGTATGGATAACCTGCATGTGCATAGAATCATAGGATCATAGAAGGGTTTGGGTAGGAGGATCATCGAGTTCTAACCCCTGCCATGGGCAGTGACACCTCTCACCAGATCAGGTTGCTCAAAACCCCATCCAACCTGGCCTTGAACACTTCCAGGGATGGGGCATCACAGCTTCTCTGGGCAGCCTGTGCCAGTGCCTCACCACCCTCACAGTAAAGAATTTCTTCCTACTATCTAGCTTAATCTTCCTCTTATAGCGTAAAACTGTCATCCCATCACTACAATTGCTCATGAAGAGTCCATCCCCATCTTTCCTGTACAGCCTCTTTAAGTACTGGAAGGCCTCTATGAGCCTCTCTGGAGCCTTCTCTTCTCTAGGCTAACTAGCCCCAACTTTCTCAGCCTATCTTCACAGGAGAGGTGTTCCAGACCTCTGATCATCTTTGCGGTCCTCTTCTGGACCTGTTCTAACAGGTCTATGTCTTTCTTGTGCTGGGGGCTCCAGAGCTGAATGCATCCTGTTTTCCAAATCTACCAGGCCTCTCCAATGAAAGATCTTGAGTAACAAGGTGTTTGCTGTCACCAGCTACTTCATTTATTCCTTTACATGAACTTAAGCACAGTAATGAGACTGTCTCCTTGTGACCTGCCATACCATTAGGATTCTCCATGACTGCTAGCCAACCTCCTGAAAAAATAGGCCCAACTTGAAAAAAGGGAACATCTGCAGCACTGACAGAATTTCAGACTCATTAAAATACCTAATGCTAGCAGCAAAGCCCTCTGGAAAACACTGGATCAACACTAAAAAGCCAGTTATCAGAGGGCCTCCGGAGTTACATGAGTACTTGTATTAATTTGACAGGAAGAAATTCCTGACATAATTTGCCCCATGCCATTGAGTCAGTGAGAAAACTAAGGAGTTTCTGGCTTGAGGCTCAACCCCCGATCAGTCACTCTAGCCAAATGATCACTGCAAATAAGGGAGATGGAGGGTACTTGCTGGGCTGTGTTTGATGGAGCGAGGGTTGTGCTCACACACATCATGCTGTGCATCAGCACCGCACAAAGACAGTACTGGAATGGATTCTTCGCCAAGAAGGTACCTGTGTGCTGTCTTTTCACAGACTAAGGAAACTACACCTGCTGGTTTGCAGAGTGGGCTCCAACTTCAGGCTCTGAAAACCTGACCCCGGGACCCACTATCTTCCTGCCAGCACAGGAGTGCCACCAGCTCTCACACCACGCTCTGACTGACGCTGGACACATCCTTTGTGGCATGTTTCCACTGATGGGGCTGCCCCCATCTCCTGTGTCAGACTGTTTCAAACAGAAAAAGATGATGCTAACTCCCAGATTTCTTGACAGTTCTCCTAGATGCTCCTGTTCTTAAAGTTGTCCTGTATCTTGGATCAGTTACTCCGTCTGTAGTGTTGAACACCACTGTACTGGTGTTACAATCCCTTCACACTGGTGTTCATTACTCCTGGCCACTGCATGGTCTTGCAAACTACCCTTTTCATCTAAGTTGTTTGTTTTAAGAAAATCTAAGCCAGCTTGCTGGGGAGAGGGAACCATCCCACTCACCATCCCTGGTGGAGTTTTACACTACCAGGTATGAGGGCTGAATCTGATCCCATTTGTTGCATGAAGCCAGAGGTGGTAGTATACAACAAAAATGTTAGGGTTTATCGTGGAAACACAGAATGGTTGAGACTGGAAGGGACATCTGGAGCCATTTTCAAACAGTGACATTTACAAGAGGTTACCCAGGCAGCTTTTGAAGATCTCCAAGGAGGGAAATGCCACAACCTCTGACAGTGCTTAGTCACATGCACAGTAAAGTGCTTCCTGATGTTTAGACAGAACCTCCTGTGTTCCAGTTTGTGCACATTACCTCTTGTCCTGGCACTGGGCACCACTGAAAAGAGCCTGGTTCTGTCCCTTCTGACCCCTCCCATCAGATGTTTTCAAACATTTATAAGATTCATCCCCTTGGACTGTTTCCAGTATGCTCTCGTCTCTCTTGTATGAGGGGGCAGAACTGGACACACTACTCCAGGTGCAGCCTCACCAATGCTCATTACACACTCTTGAGGTATCCATGAAGGATGGGGCTCTGGGTCCAGGGGATCTTCTGTGGATCTTTATGGGATCTTAGGAGCTGAAGACAGTGTCCTGTTTACTACAGCAGCAGATGGGTGTATTGTATTTTCCCAAGTGCATGTTCTGTTTATCTGGACTTTGAACCTTCTTGAGAATTAGAGGGGTACAGCACTTTCTCTTCTTTCTTTCTTCTTTCTCCAGGTCACAGAGTTTCCCTCGCTACAATCCATAAAAAAACCCTCCTCAGGCTGAGAAACCCATGACACAATCTAGTGCTGTGGTGTGCTGACGGCTCAAATGTCAGGATGAGTGTTTAGCCCTCCTGCAGGCAACATTGTCCCGACCTCATCTATCCCCAGTGCAGGCCTTTGTTTGAACCCCATGGGAGGAAAATAATCCCCTTGCTTCTGACCACACCTGGATTCAGCTTCCAATTTGGCACCTTGAAAAGTGGGCCAATTCTCCAACAGTTTTGCAAGGACTAAAGCCAGGGTGAATACAGCTAATTTTCACCACTCTAATTAGGTGGTGAGTTAGCAAGAGGAGACCTCACCTGTTAGAAAAATGAGAAAACAAGAGAGGAAGAGAGAGAAAGAGAAGGAAAGAAGGCAGAAAGGAAGGTGAGCCAAGAGAGAGAAAGAAAGAGAGAAAGAGAGAAAGAAAGAGAAAGAGAGAGAGAAAAAGAGAGAGAGAGAAAAGAGAGAGAGAGAGAGAGAGAGAGAAAGAAAGAAAGAAAGAAAGAAAGAAAGAAAGAAAGAAAGAAAGAAAGAAAGAAAGAAAGAAAGAAAGAAAAGGAGTAAGAGAAAGACAAAGAGAAAAGGAAAGAGAAAAAATAATGGCCCTGAAAAATAAAAATAAAATAAAAAAAATACCAAATACTTGGTAACTGTGACTATGAGGGAGGCTGAAAGCAACCCCTTTTCCTTACAGGTGCAGGACAGAAGAGTCTGTCTTACAAGTGTGATGTCTGCGCATTGGAGGGGCACCAGAAGCTTAGAAGCAGCCACAGAGCAAAAGCCTTCATGCATTTTCTGGCTTGCTTTAGCTGTAGGTCTCTGCAAAAAATTTTACTGGACAAATGAGACTATGTTCCTGTTGTTACTCATGGGAATTCATTGGTTCAGAGAAATGCCTTGAAAATATGTTGAAACCCTTGAAACTCATCGAAAATATGTTGAAAAATATGTTGGCTCAGACAAACAAAAAAATCTTCACTAGCGCACCAGTAGACCTGGCCAAAAATCAGTGTTTTCCTCAATGTGTTTAGTGATCAGGTGCCTTCCCCCCATCCCTCCCAAAAGAAGAAAAAAAAAAAAAAAACAAGAAAAAAAACATACACACACACAACAAAACATCTGCTCTAGATTACTTGAAATAAAGGGGACCCAAACCTGTATGTATGGCTTTCTTAGCTTCTCCTACACAGAGAGCCAGGGCCATGGAAACACCAGACTAAGAGGCTTAGAGTAAATCCTGGCAGTCTCAGTGCTAGCAACTCTCCCACTGATAAACAAAGCCTAATAAATAAGTTTGAGAGAAAAACTAAATGAGAATGTGTCATTGTTGAGCAGTTAATTAGGATCTTTCTAAGCATTTGTGCAGCAGAGAACAAGAAAATTAAAGAATATAAAAACATATGTTGGCAAGACTGAATACACTAAAAGTAAACACTGTTGTTATTATTAGTAGTAAAAATAATATTAATTAGTTGTATTACAGTAGCACCTAGTGGTGCTACTGGATCTCATCCCCAGGCGAGTTCAGGGTCTCCAAAACACAAAGGTCTTAAATAGAAATTGTGCATATTTGCATTCATGTACATACATATGCAACGTGCATATATATATATATAGATGTATACATAACACATAGAAACAACTCAAATGATGAAGAAACCCCAGTACATGGAGATCCAACTATAGAATATTTTGTAACTTGACTTTACTATTTTTTGAATTGCTTTAGTGAAGCTGTTTGCAATTGTTACTTACAATAAACAGACTATGGGATTGTAGTAGCAGTGCTGGAATCAAAGTATACATATGTATGTGTGTGTATTCACATATACTTTATATATACAAACATATGTATGGAGATATATATATATGTTTATACACACACACATAAAAGAAGGTGCTTTCTCCTTACTTGGGTAAGGACAACACAGAAAGCTTGGCTGAAGGAAGAATAAACCCTACCCCAGCTGCTCCATTTCCTCACCAAGCTCCATTTCCTTACCACAAGCCAAGCTGCTGCTGTCCTTTCTGTGCATGCATGAACAGCATGAACATTTTGGAGTGTGGTGTCCCTC
Organism: Aythya marila; assembly: GCF_965140915.1. Taxonomy (NCBI): domain Eukaryota; kingdom Metazoa; phylum Chordata; class Aves; order Anseriformes; family Anatidae; genus Aythya; species Aythya marila. The sequence continues at coordinate 38,368,967 of NC_139044.1, read as the reverse complement.
CCCACCTTGAAATCTCCCTTGGCTAAGCCAGCACTGCATTGCCTCAAAGGTACAGATCCGTATGTTTGAGTTTCTGCAGCTGCTGCTGGCTTCTACCAAACCAATCCAAATAAAGAAAACAACCCACCTTCTATTTTCTGATGTGAATTGCCATAACTGGGAGAGTGTATAAGGACCCAAATGACATACTGTTAACTGTAACTCTGGATTAATTAGCACATGGGAACTAATTTGTTAATGTGTTGGCACCTAGATTTCCTAAGAAAACGAGCCCCTGCAGATTATCCGGGTTCCTATTTCAAGCGGAATGCTGCTGAGATTTGAAAAGAAAACCTAGTTTTACCCTAGAATAGCATCGGCAGAAGCATTACAGTCTTGAAGTTTTCAATGATGAAATTGCACCGCAGGTGGAGGCATCAATTTAATGTCCAGAGACATGCATCGTTTGAATGATAATTTCATTAGATTAGTTTGTAAACTTTTAATGCAGGTTGTATTATATGTCTAGAAGAAACAATTTGTGTGACAGACTATCCTTCATAATCCCCCTCTTCAGACTTCTGGTTACAAAAGACCCTTAATGCTGAAGATGTTTTGTGGGAGGAGAAACATTTTCCAAACAAGCAGTTTCTCCATTCCAGCCCAGGTAACAAAGAGGCCTTAGGAATTTCTGTGGCCTTGTCAGAACTGGCCCATTGGTCTTAAAGCCACCTGCTGCTTAAGCCATTGGTCAATAGATTAACTGCTGCTATTACTAAGTGTTTAGAAAAGTAAGTTATGTGGCAGAACAAACAAAATCAACCTCCTTAACACTTGTTAATTCAAAATTTAATAAAACTGCACTGAGAACAGTGAGGCAATCAAGGGGGTGGGGTGGGTAAGAAAGCTCTTAGTACGCACTGGTCCTCCAAGCAAAGTATCATGTATCAGATAAAAAGTCTTCATGGCATCTCACACAAAAGGATAATTCTCTATTTGCTTTGCAAAACTCCCTTGACACTTCCCTCCACCCCTCTGCCTTCCTCCTTTTCTTCCGGTTTTCTGATGCTGCTCTGTGCTGTACATTTTGGGCAACTTCCAAATCTCAGTCACATAAGATAAATTCACAATAAAGAGCAATAGCAGAGTAACTTCCCAGTGGAAAGGCTGGAAGCATTCAAATACTGGCCAAAGCTGTGACACTCCACATCTCTGCACGTCATTCTCTTTCTGTAGTGAAATCAGTGTTTTAACAAAGCACATCCTCCAAAGCTCTTTGCCTGCCTTCACACACAGCTGAGGACTTTGCAGCACCATGGCAGGCCAGGAAGATTTTGGCAGGGGAGCTGAGGAGTTTTGGGAGGCTGATGCAGGTACTCACCCTCATGGGGCTGGCTTGAGCAAAGGTTGGAAAAGTGCTACCTATTTGTCTTAAAATAAGCCATACAAATCTCTTTCACTTACTGCCTTATGCTATTTCATGAGAAAAAAAAAAAAAAAAAAGACAGGAGAAAAAAATGTTTTTGCTTGCAAAAAAGGGGGATAGAGATATACCAGGTATTTGGCCAGATTGAGTTAGAAGTTCTCTCTCTGTGCTTCTGTCTGAATCTGGAAAGATCCAGAGAGTTGTTGGAACAAATTTCCATTTCTGTAGTGTCTTTTCTTAACACGAGCTCCTTCACAATCTTGTGTTGCATTAATAAGTCATTTGTTCCACATATATACTTAAACTGAAAACTAGGATTGCAGTTGTCCTTCCTTAGTTTATAATCATGGGACGGATGCTCCCATTGAGTCTGTGTTTTCCCAAAGGATGCTCAGGGGAAGAGAAAAGTCCTGAATAGCCAGGGAAGAGGCAGGAGTGGAGCAATACACAGTAACATCTTCCTTCTCCGGCACACTTCGACACAAGGTGAAGTATAACAGATGGCACTGGTCTTTTTCTTCATCAATATGGCTGGGTTTGGGGGGTTGGCTTTGTGGTTTTTGTTTGTTTGTTTTCTGTTTGACTCCTGACAGCATCATTAATTTGCTGGGTCCCATTCAAATGATTAGGAAGACACAGGGAGAAGGCAGCAAGGACAGATAACACAGCTGAAACGTTTACTTGGCCAGAAATCAGAGCTGACTTCAGTACCCTGCAAACAGAAGAATTGCTGGGGGCAGCAGGCCATTAGTGAGCAAAGGAGAAGGGGTGCTGCATTAAGCCATGCAGCAGTGATAACATAGGTAGGGAAAGGGAGGGATGTACTCTGTCTCCTCTTTCCAGAGTTCCCACAAGTCTAAAACCAATTTTGCCAAGTGTGTTTGGCTGGTCCAGAACACCCAAGCTGGCAGGAAAGGGCAGCACCTCCCTCAGGAAAACAAGGCATCTTCCAGTCTAGTTTGCAGTGTGACTTCCCCAGGATCCATATACTGGGCTGCGATTTCTCTGTGGAGATTTAAGACTGGATCTGGCTGAGTTTTCTTTAAGCAGGCATGAGAATAAATGCTATTGCAAGCCTCCGTGCTGTTTGGAGGACTGAAGGCTCCCCCTGCACATGACTGCAAATCTCCTGAGAGGAGAACACAGCAGTAACTCCGAAAGGTTTTCCTTGCAGACCTTGTCAAGCTGTTTTTCCCCTGGTAGGGGAGCATTTAGACGTCTATGAACAAGATAAGATAAATGATTTATTGTGGCATGGTAGGTATTGCTAGGCTATCAGCCACCATCACGGAGTCCAAGCTGATGGTTGCAGCAAGGTATTAGGGGCTATCTGTAGAAAGGACGTTTATCTCAAATTTCTTGAATACATCAAAGCTCTGTGCATTTCTGGGAATATGTGGGGGTAAGGAAAATGCTAAAAATTTTTCATCTGTGCTTCTTTCCTTCCTTCTTTCCCCATGTCTAATCCCCCAACCTTTGCAGCAGTCTGGTAAAATTGTGGTGGAAGGTCAAAATTGGAGGTCCATGCATAATAAAAGATTGCATGTGGCCTGAATAGGCTGTGTTATGAATATCTCTGACTCCAGGACCTAGGACACAGCTCTTGTAGGCAGGCCTTAGGCTGTAGGCTCCTCATTATGGCAATCAAACTAGTCTTTTTGACACAGTGTAGGGAAAGAACACAGTGTAAAGAAAGCCAGATCCAGCGCCATATTTCTGCTCTGCAAGGAGCGCCTGTAACACTTCCATTCACAGTATCTCTTTCCAAGGAGGTGGGTGAGCATCTGTTTTCACAGCTGACACCAAAGCTGGTTTTCAGCCAGTCTGCTAGAAACAGATACTAGTGAGCAGGGTCCCATTTGACAGGCGTAAACTCTAGGTAGTTTACTGTAATGCAGTTAAAATCAAATCCTAGTTTGCTGTGCAATGTCCCTGCGTTCCCTCTGCCTGGCAAGGTCAGATGAATAATATTAAAAATGTGTGCTCTCTGATTCCTTTTCACTTATCTTTAATGTGACATTGCTTTCTGTACACATATTAATAGCATAAGCCAAAGAAAATGTGGAGTAAATAAATATATTTTTAGATGTTACTTTATTTGGAAAACAGGAGATGCAGTCTCTTCTTAGACTTCCCCATGAGCCAAATGTTGCTATACTGCCATGATGTGATTAAATCACATAATTTCCTTGCTCAATCATAACGAAGAAACCTAAGCTCAATTGTTTTTCCCCTTTGAGGCTAAGAATTTAAAATGTCTTTAAGAAAAGGCTGATTTTGGATCATTTTCTGTTTTGATTGTGCTAGGTATTACACGGAGCGCAAAGGCAATACATGTTATAACATGACACTTAAACTGTTATTACACTTGTATTGCATTTAGAAGAAAAAATCTTCAGTCATTCATAGTTAACCTAAGAGAGCGTGTCTCCCAATGTGACATTTACATGTTTTAAAAATAATGGGATGATTTGTTTCTTTCCCCTTGAATTCAAGGCAGAGAGGTTAGAAGGGGAAGCAGAGGGGGCATGGAAAGTGGCTTATATTGTCAAGGTCTCCTTAACCATTAAGCTGTGAGGAAAGAATCAGAATGTTTTCTTGGGGAAAAACAGAGAGATTCTTCACTGATGGCCGTCCTTCTCAGCCTTTCCTATCACATGCTAGCAGTTAAAATAATACTCACCTACTGGGCATCCAGCAGAGTTGATCTACCTTTTCTGCTAGGAGGTTCACGTCCAGTCAAGCCTGATTAATCTGTTGCAAGTCCTGAATGATCCTAAATATAACACATAACAGCTACACCTGTTTATCAAGTCAGTTCATTTCCCTTCCCCTATTCCACACTGAAAAGGAGCATTAATTAAAACAGTAAACAAACGAGCGCCTATTCTAAATCAGAGCTGCAGGCAAAGAAGAGATAACTTAGGCTCTTGAGAAGAGGGATTTTCAGTTAATTTATGGAATCTACTGTCACTCTCAGGGCAAGGGAGCTTACTTTGCTGGGAAATTGAAGCAGACAGGCTTTGTCTAAACACTTCTTTTTTTCACAGAATATCCTTTTTTTTTTTTTTTTACTTCAATTTTTAATCAAGCTTTTTTTTTTTTTTTTTTTTTTTTTTTTTTTTTTTTAGGAAAGAAATTACTAGATTTTTCCAGTGTTCTGATGAGTCATTCAGCTTTTATTTTCCTGTTAGATGCCCAAAAGGCAGAGGAAAGGAGTGAGGAGCAGAGCTTAAAAAAAAACTGTGAGGAGATTAAACGTTCTGTTAGTAACTTGTTCCTCAGAAACTAATCGCTGTGTTTCCATCCACTTTGATTATTCATTATTTTGCCAGTATTTTCATCTGGGTCTGTACCTGATCCTGGACCACACTGATGTGAGCATAACATTTTGTCCATTCAGAGACCTGGTGACTGTAGGGAGCCCACCTGAACAGTTGCAAAATAGTCTCATAATGACTAGACTGATTGCTATACTGAGGAGCCTACAGTATAAGGCCTGCCTGTAAGAGCTGTTTGCCCTGTGCAGTGTAGACGTGAGCATATGAACAAGCTTACAGTACTGTGACGTAGAGTCCAGTGCTGCCTGCAGAAATACCCAGAGACCGCAAGGAGAGCATGGGGAGAATCAGGCAGGGAAAGCCCAGCCTGGCTGCTGGCTGTGTTCAAGGACGCTGCTTGCATTTGTCTCCCCAAACCAGCACAAGAGTGGGCTTCCCACTCTGCATGAGAAATCACACAAGGAAATCACCCAGGTGTGGGTGCTGCAAGGTCAGGACCTCCACTTCCATATATTGATATGTTTTTAAGGGAAGATATGTACTATTTTTTTTTTATTTATTTTTTTTTTTTTTTTTGGATATAGGAGAAGAAACAGAAAATAAGCAGAGGACAGCAGTGCAGAAGACATGGGGGCTAGATCCCCATGGAGAATGGAGGGGTGATATGCTCTGAATTCCCCATCACAGGAATACTGTGGAGCTAATTGAGACTGGCTCTTCCACATCCCTGGAGAGTGCCCTGACCTCCTACCTACAGCAGCTGGGGAGCAGTGAGAGGCAGAACAGACCTTCTTCCTCTCTCCCTCCTCCCTCATCATTTTTAATCAGAAATCCTACCCTGAGAAACCTTCCCTGCTGTAGCTCCTGCTGTACGCTCCCAGGACAAGTTTCAGTTTCAACAAATCACCATTATCTGTCAAAAAGTTCACAACCTGCTCTTGTTATGAGCTGTTTTTCAGTTCTAGTGCATAGCTAAAAAGATTACTACTCTGCCCAAAATAAAATACTATTGGCAGGGAGACAGTTTAAACTCCTATCAGCCAGGATTTGTCATGATGAAGGCTGCATTTTTCAGGAATCATACTATCATTTTGCTTCTTACAACAGTGTTGGGACTCTCTCCCTGGGCTAATTAATATATTAGATGCTTTATTTTATTTCAGGCTGAGATTTAGAATAATTCAGTTTGCAAAATTACATTGAAATTGTAGTTTTCATAAAATGGCAGACAGACCAAAAAAAGTTCTGTAAATCTTTGTCATTTCAGATATAAACCTCCTTTAAAGATACAGGAATGCCTTGTACATATTTCAAATCATCCAGCTTTTCCTCCTGGCATATCCAGTAATCATGTTGACAAATTAATGGTAGAGAATTAGTTGTACATTAAAGATTTAAATTATATTATGCAGCACATTGTCATAAAATGATAAAAACAATAGGAAAATAAATGTAAATTAATTCAAGTTACTGACATGTAAAACACAGAGTGACATCTGTACACTTAACAACTTGTGCAGCTGCCATACTTTCAAACATAAAGTAAGTGTTAGGTGCAAAGGAACAGGAGAAGCGGTATAGCACACCCCACGCTCTGCGGTGCACACGGAGGCAGGGGATGGGGCCAGAGCCAGTGTTTGGGAACTTCAGTGGGCTGGGCAAAGTGTAACTCCGGTTCTAAACAAACAAATCTGTGTCCAGACTCACCCCTTTGTGCCCCCGGGGGGACACTAGAGAAGGTGCCTTTGTCAAGCAGAATGAATACCCCGTAATGACAATACCGGGGGTTTTGTATTATCCCACCCTGAACGAAAACCTGTGAGTCCCTGTAAATGCCAAAGTGAAATTGCTTCCAGGGGCACAACCCTTGGACTTTCAAGGGCTCGCACACTACTGTGCAAGCTAATTACACGAATGCCGTTTCCTGGTATGAAGGAATGTGTTACCTGCAGCAACGGGTGCAGAAAATATGGGGAGCGGGAGGCACTAGGAGGAAGCAGAAAGCTGCAGTGAATTCAAGCCCCCGCTCTAGGTTTATACCCACAATCCAGACCCATGCTGGGAGACTAATCACTCAGGCCATTCTTTGGGCTGTTGTCCAATCAGCCCTTGAATAGCAAAACTTCACAATGCAGAGTATGAATTAGAGGGGAATAAATGTGGGTGCAGACTTTTTTTGCAACAATACCTAACTGGGCCTTTCAGCCAGGACAACTCATGGACAAAGGCACGGCGGAAATTGAAGTAACTTTTGGAGGCCCTCATGGCTCTTGTCAGTAAGAGCTAGCTCTAAAACGGTAGCACTGCCTTCTTTTTGTGTGGACCGGATCAATTATTCACTGGGGAGGAAAGAGAAAAAAAAAAAAAAGTCTTAAAAATTGGGTATTTTTGTTGTACTTACCTAGGAAATCATGGCTGTTCACAGAATAAAACCAAATATTTTTGTCTCCTCCTCCTCCTCCTCCCTTTAGTGGATGCTGTAATTATTTAGGCAGTGGTAGAGTGCAAGCATCCCACAGACACCCCCCGCCCCTGCACCAGAAGGAGAGAAAAGCTTCTTGAGCTATAGAGATGTCAGGTCTGTGTTTTAAAATTTAGCTTTGTTTACCCAACAGAATGGAATTCATTACTGTGCAAAAGTGGTTCAATTTTCTGACCTTTTTTTATTCAAAATGTTGAAAGTAGCAAAAAGCTCATTCGAAGGTCACAGGTTTATGTATCTATTCTCTTAAGTGTTTTAGAAATTTATATGGAGGACACTAAAGGTGGAATATGTGAAAACATACTGTTCATTGTTTACCCTAACCTTGCCATGATTATTAGATAAATGAGTGAAGCAAAATGGCATTAAAAGCCATTGTTAACAGTGATTTTTTTTTTTCCTGAAGACTGTTCATTTTTGCCCCTGATCTGCAAAGGTCATTTTCTAATTCTTTTCACCGAGTAGTTTATATAACTTCTGCATTTCAAGTCTATAAAAAGCTTTTGCAGACTTTTCATACTGTAAGTAGTAATTTGTTTCATTACCGTTTGAATTTTTATATGTAATTCCTACAGACGTTTTGATGATATTGTCAGGCTTAAAAGCTGAAAGGCTTTTCAGTGTGTATTTTTTTTTTAACCCAGATCCATTCTATCTGGATAATTTAAAATTAGTGGAATTAATCAGTCAGCCATTTAAAAGCCAAACTTTATGGAGTGAGAGATTTGAGGCAAAATTATTTTATTTTTCTGTATCCACAGCTTATTTGAAAGGCCTTTTCAGCTAGCTATCTGAAGCTGATATTTAACTGTTACTTATTCCCCTAATTTCTGTCCTTTGTTAGAGGAACTTTCCTAGCTAGATCTTGTTGCTCCGTTCCATGCTAATTGCAAGCTTACATTATATAAATGGCTTTGTAAAGAAAACTATAACCCTAAGCCTTGAAAGTTGCATGTTTCTATTTGCTCAAACTTGATGCACTTATTTGGAGAGGGTCATTTCGAGGAAAGCTGTGTAGGCACTAAGAATGTCCTGTATAATAAGCTTAAACAGAACCCTTTGTCAGGCCTAGTATTCTCAGGCCTGAAAATTAGGCCTCCTTTTTCTAACCGCGGGCTGAAGTGGTTCATTACCGCAGCCTCCTTCGCCGGGCCTTGGCCCAGCCATTCCCAGTACTCGAGCGCTGTAACTTCCTTAAAAAGGAAGAAGGAAAACATGGCACACAAAGGTCTTGTTAGCACTTCCTATGCGAAATTAGCAGCTTTCTAAAAGGTACAACTCCAATTACCTCACATTGTGGGGACGCGCACAAACCCAACAATGCGTCCAGTCTTGCAAGTGACATTCTGTCTCTCTGGAGTTACTTCCCTAATTAGGGATGACGAAGCTCCATTCTGGCGAGTGCATCTATTTACAGTGGGCCACAATGCCGCAACTCGAGCATCCTTCTGAAAGGCCCGTGTTAAAAAACACAAGTGCTCTTTTGGCGGAGCTGTCTATGGGGAAGCGCCGCATTCCTGGCGGCTACACCCTCGAGAAAGTGCCGCTGCGTTCCCCGTATTGTTCACACTTCAGGACTCATTGTGGACAATAAAGCTTCTGCCCAGCGAGCTCTGGGAATTACAGTGGACAATGGGGAGGCATTCTTAGGAGAGTCTAATGATGGAAAAAAAGAAAAATATTTATTGCTTTTGACAGTTTCACAAGGGGCAAAAATCCTTGTCATGGCTAAAGTTTCCACAGCTGTTGGAGGAAGGGTGGTCATATGGACTAAAACAGTTCAGCTCCTTTGTTAGGAGCCTGAGCACCAGGGCCAAGCTGTGAAATTAAAGATTAAGTTCATTAAGGTAAGATAATGGCACTTGCATTGTTGTTGATACAGGTGTAGCAGCAAGGCCTGGCTCGCTGAACCTATCTGCGTGGGGGCTCCGCGCGAGGGAAACCCTCTGGCAGTGGGAGCACACTGGAGACATTTGCTGTTTGCTCACCTCCCAAAAAGGCTAGAGACCTGAGCCTTTGCGCACTGGGGGGTGGGGAGCAGGAAGCATTTGGGGGCACCATGGGACATGCCTTTGCCCTGAGAAGAAGCCTGCCTGGATTTAGGGCTCGAATACACGCCAGCATGTTTCCGCTGAACAGAAATGTCTTGAAATATTGGTGGTGTTACTGTGAGAGACGAGGAATTATTCATTCCCCTGGTAGCTTATTTGACATAAAAGTGTTGCTGATTATTAGTTTGCTGCTGCTGCTAAGTGTTTGGATTCTTCATTGTTATTGTGTTATTTGTATTGTTAACAGTTCAAAAGTTCAACAGTTTCAATTAAATTGCACTCTAATATTAGGGTTCCAGTATGAAATTACTGTAGTTAATAATAAAATAAGACCTTTGTGTAGGTATATAGATAGCTTCCCAAATTCATTAAAAAAGCCCTCATGAATTAGCACAAACATACTGCTGGGGGTTGCGCTGTTTTGATTCAGAAGATCAATTATCTATTGTGCTATTTCTGTGATGAAGACGGACGATAATTTCAAGTGATTAAAAATGCTGCAGTACTGTTTCCATTTTATTTCATTACAACAAACATAAAGCCAAGGCTTGCATTAAAGAGTCTGATGGCTCAGTTTTGCTGTTTTACTTTATCTTGTGTATTGGTTGCATGGCACAGACACTGATTTTGACTGCTGCAAGTGTCACATGCAGAAACGAGCAAGCCAGTGAGCAGAATTGTTTGCAAACCTGCTGCTCAGAAAATGTGCTTGCATGGCAAAGCTTGTGAGAGAGTACAATTTAATCTGCTCTTGTTTCACCTGCTATGATGCTGCTCCTCTGTGCTTACTCCTGTTTGTTTTGCAGTGTAAGGTGGATTGAGGTAATACACTTTGATAAAGATGTAGGCCCTCTCTTTAATATATTTTCTTCCACAGGTTTTGTGCAGGTTAGTGTCAACAAGTGCACACAGACAGTTTTTGAGAGATCAGAATTTACACAGCCTGATGTCTGTCCTTTCCAGGTTTGGCCCATGCACAGAATTTAGTTTTCTGTCTCATTCTGCTTTGGCAATTCAATAGTTTCTGTGTCCATTTGGAAAAAAAATAAATGGAAAATACTGGTCTCAGAAATTCCTTAAAGACAACATCTTTTATTCAAAACTGAAGAAATGTCCATATTAACAGGCACATGAAAAATAGATTCTTCATCTTCAAGCTAACAGTGCATTGGGCCCAATCCTGCTAACATTAAAGAATTGGTTCCATTATCTTCTGCCTACTTTAATCTGTTTTCCACATACAGATGCCTAAGGAATGAAATAGCAGTTCAGGTTAAAACTGTGCTGAGCTATAGATATGCTAAATACTAGAAACCCTTCTTTTTTTTTTTTTTTTTTAGGGAGACATCTGATTGTATATAAATGTTTTCTTTTTGCTCCTGAAGACTATAAACAACATATCAGTATTTTTAGAAAGTCATTCAAGAAACATGTAACCTCCTTACGGCATCTTTAAAATTTAGGATCTAGGTTTACTCTTGTTGATGTAGATGATGAATTCTGTTTGCTCACTTGACAGAAAAACCTGCTACATAGTTGGAATGTATATTACATTACAGCTAACGTAACATTTCACCTAACCACTTGATGATTATAAAGAATGTTGCAGGCAACTTAAGTTTTCTTAGGTCTCATTTTATATTTTAGCACTACTGAAAACAGTCATTAAAATGGTGCTTTTTAATTAGGCAAATTTTTATTATTATTATTTTTTTTAAAGTTCAGGATGTTTTTCTTTAAAGGGCTGTTTATTACTCAAATAGCTTCAACTATTTTCAGCTAAATGAATAATTTTAATGTAGCCTGTGAAAAACAATTTGTAAAAAAAATCATTAAAATCTTAAAATATATGCCTTAAACCTCTTCTGTTTTAATATTTTTGAAAGACTGTTGAAAAAGACTTGTAAAATATAACTGAACAGTTCATGAAATAATTTGACTACAGATCATTATTGACAAAATAAATTAGCTTTGTTTTCCTGCACGTAGATGTGGCTGAGGCAAGAGAAATACTTCCCATATTTATTAAATTGATCACAGCCTAAAGAAGATACTTTGTTCAGATGGGTAAAAAAAAAAAGTGAAGAAAAATGACACTTCAGCTGTGTTGCTCAATTTATGTTTTCATTTATACAGGATAGGGACATTACAGTATTTTATTTGGAAAATATCGTTCAGTTAGATTGTTTTCAAGACAATTTTGCTCCTTGGAATTGTTAATAGGTTGCATGTATAAATGTGTTTCTCTTTCTAATATATGCATATGCACAGCTGTATTGATAAATGCCTACAATATTTACGTTTGGATAAGAGTATAAAAGTGTGTATATATAAATACAACTTCTGTATGGGAGTACGCATATGTGTATCTATTAATTTGAATAATTTGGCATATTCATATTGCTTGATATATATTATATCGTAGATGATTTGTTCATTGTAATCTTTCCTCATTTGCATAAAAATATAACAGATCCAGTAATAATAAAAACTCCTGTGAGATAAATGACTGTCTGTAGCCCTGTTTTCATTTTTTCCTGCTTTTCCAACATGCTGTCATAAAAATAGTATAAAATTTTTAGAAATTCTTGCCAAATCTTTTGTCTTAGGAATTATGCAGTGAATTTGCACCTGTGATTAATGATTATTAAGCTCCATTTGTTCTGTGATTGACCACCTCTTCTTGGAGAGTAATTCATCAGTAGGAAATACATATCAAATTTAAACAGTGGCTATATTTTGCTAAACAAACCGTGGAATGAAATACAGTTTATACAATAGTGTCTACTTTTGTTATTCTCTGAAGGATAAAACTACATGGTTGTGAAGTGAAACTTTCCAAGCACATGTTGATAGTTGCAGGAATTAGTGCTGCACATGTATAGGGCTTACGAGAAAATTTCAACATGTTTTTTTTGAGACTGTTTTTTTGTTTGTTTGTTTGTTTGTTTGTTTGTTTGTTTGTTTCCGGCTTATAAACCTGGTGTTTTTGACTCACCAATATATGGTGAATATTATTAAGAGATCTATGAGATTGCATTTGCCTGTGCCCTCTAAAGTATGTCCTAAAACTGTAATATTGCTCAGTTGTTGAGTCCACCTCCTGTTCTCTGTGGATTAGTTATTTATCTTGGGTATTGAGTATATCAGAAAAGATTAATCTAAGAGTCATTATATGTGTTTTAATATTAACATTTGTCATTGCCAAATCATAATTTATATTCTAAAAAGTGTTCATGCCCTTTAGCAGCATGATTAGCAAATATTTTGTAAGGAAAATGGATGGACAGATTTACAGATTTAGTATATGGTTTTCACACAACACATTATTCTGTCTATTTTGTCCTGCTGGAAGTAAAAAGCTCAGAGCTTTTTTTTTTTTTGCCTTTTTTTTTTTTAAATATTGTTTAAGGGATTAGGCTGACATTTCTGAAGAATCTCATATGGGCTAGAAAGGCTGTCAGTAAGCATCCATGCTTTTTTGGCAAGAGAAATTAGCCTTCATTGAGCTCCACACTGTGCAGCTTATGCAGCTGGTACACAAATTAGCAAGCATAGTTAGACTCCAGAGCAAGTCATTTTTCCAGGAAGCTATTTCCTGTAAATTTAATATTGCAACTTTTTGATATAAATGATCAGAACTTTAGGGGTATAAAATCTTGCAGTCATCAAACAGGGGATGCAGTCAGAATAAGAATACACACAAGAATACTTTGGCCAACTGGAATGTCCTCTTGTGAAGTACTGTGTGGGTTCCTGGATAAGCATACATAGTCAACTGAATAGGCTATAGTCACTTCTAGGTCTCTCCTTTTTATGTGAGATACAGAGATTTAAATGAATCTAGCAGACACCTAATGGATCACAGGAGAGCAGTGATGCCCTTCTTTACACTATTTATCTTTAAAACCATCACAATGCTCTCTTTCTGTCCAATGCATAAATTGCCAGAAGGGGAAAAAATGTTTATTTACTGTCCTTGCACCCAATGGCTATTCCCTCTACCAGATCAAAGATAGTTGTCTCTGAATCTATATGGCTAATCTACAGGCCATATAGATGTTGCACCTAGCATTAAACCAGTCAGCTTGTGTACAACACAGAATCTAACTGAGAAGTACAGTGATCTTGCCTACTTGGGACTTTGACCTCCTGGGGCTGGACTGATTCCAGGAGTTAAGCTGGCACACTGCTCCACAGCACTGTGGACTTCTGTGCAGACATGCCCTCAGGCAGAGTCTTCACATAGTCAGAAAAGAAAGAACCCTGTCTTGAAGAACCTCTGTTCTCTCTTCTTTCACCTGTTTTTGCTTCATTTCATGGCACATGAGCTTTTCTATGGTTTTGGGGTGCATTCTGGGGAGGCCTGGGACTCCAGCTCTTGGAGTCAGACAGTGCAGAACATGGATTCTGTTATTCACAAGTGGGCTGCTATTTGTTATCTCGCTATCTATGTTATCAAAGTATAATTCTAAATAGACCCTGAAAAATACTTATGATTTGAGTACACTAATACTTCTAAGTAGAGAGTTAATATCGTTTAATTTTCTGAAGAGTCTCAGCTCTCCTGATACATTCATCATGTTGTTCCTCCTTCTTCTTCCATTTTTATGAAGAACTGGAATATGGAAAATTATAATGATGGACAAACAGGGCTCAAAAGCTACTTGAGTGAAGGCAGAGGCCAGGGACGCTGTTTCAAAAGTAGAAAAAAAAAAAAAAACTCAGATACTACTTAAGGTCCAGAGGAGGAGAAACAAGTCAAAGGAACAGTATGACATTAGGGAAGAGAGTGGATTGAGGGAGAAAAAGCAAAAGAAAATGAGAGGAGAAATGCTGGTGAGTGAGTATGTGGAAATTTTAGAGCGTTACCGATGGGGATGATGTGTTTAAAGGGCATATGGTAAGAGACAGGGAGCTAAAGGAAAGACTAAAAAAATGTCTGTGACGTGGGTTAGAAGGAGAAAGAAAATTGACTGGGGGTCAATTCAGAATGTTTTTAAGAATACACTTGAGTGCAAGCACCTAAATAGCTTCACAGAAATCAAGCAGGTGACTTGTAGTGAAAGCCATGTGTGCACCCATGTACCCTGCTGAACTGGAGCTTTTAATGACAGCCTTTATACAGATTTGAGTGAGGGAGGAGTTGGACAAGAAAAGGTTACAATAACAGAAATACATGGCAAACAAACAGAATAAAGCTAATGCAAACTGAAAGCTAAAGGTAACATATCCCTTTTTATGTTCCAGAACTTCCTTTTCTCTGCTTTTGTTCCACACCCTCTGTTTTACTTTTACATCAGACTGACAGCTTTCAACATTACCTAAAACTTCTGGTTTACCTTCCTATGTTCCAGGTCTGAAGATATGCAATGTTGTGGTTATAATACAAAGCTGTTTCTTATTATCGTTTACACTGGCTCAAGTGTACTTGAAAGATTATTGAAGTGGAAGAGTTCTTTTGGCTATCTTAGGTCTGAGGATGCACCATAATATTCAAATGGACAATCCAGGCACAGATTCTGGTAGGGTTGCAGTTCTAGGTCTTTTTTATTATTTCAATTTCAAATGGCTTCCTACAGATATCAAACAAACTCATGTTAATATTCTGAAGTTCCCTTATCACAACTGTTGGTGAATACTTTTCTTCCACACTCTTCCAGTTTTGTTCTGCTGCCATAACTATATTCACTGAGTATCAAACATGTAGTTGGAGCTTCCTACAAAAGATGAATGTGTCTAAAGACAAAAGCTTTAAGCCTTAATGCAAATATGTGCCTCCACTTCCTTGAGATGTATGCCAGTAGTGGATCTACCAAGAGATTCTTCATACTAGTGAAATTCAACATTAATAAATGCTGAATAAATAAGTGTTTAATGCTTAAATAAATGTTTTAGGAATCATGACATACTCAAAGACCAAGAAGAAACAGGACAAATGCCATAGCAAGACCTTGAGATTGCGGACTAAGCTGCATGATTTTGGGTACTTTTGTATCAATTATTTGGGTACTGATAATATGCATAGTTTCTCATTCCAGACTTTACTGTTGACTTCCTATTGTCTCTGTAATTCCTTGGTTCTCATGGTGACATCACTTTTCTTTATTTATCTCCCTTACCTTCTTTATGTGCAAATCTGTGACTGTGAGAGGAGTAATACTTCAGGGAAGATGATCTCGAGTGATGCTGAATAAGTGTCGTGTTTGCAATGGTGTTAAAGTGTTCTTTCTACTGTCACAGAGCCCTTTCTTTCCCTTCCTGGTTTCCTAGCTCAGTAGGTGCTCACAGGTGTTTAATGTAACCACAGCTTGATGGATAACCCTTTTTTTTTTTTTTTTTTTTTTTTTTTTTTTTGTAATTACTTTTAAACTGTTATCTATTGCTCATGAAACAGATAGATTGGCAAAGAGATGTTATTGCTAGGTGAAACTTCAGTTGCCTGAGATGCTAGCAATACCCAAGGCACTATAAAATCTATGTAAAATATCGATTGACTTCAATGAGGCCAGGGCTTTACTATCCGTATCCAATTTTTGCAGCAGTTACGGACCTCCTAACAAATGTGCTTCCTCTGTAGAAGAGGTTTTTGAAAAGCTTTCAGACAAGCCTTTGCATCACCAGAGTGGCCACAGATCAAAAGCTTGGACTGCTCTGACTACGTCATAGATTTTCACTGTAATATAAAGAGAGAGCTGTGTTCTGTGTCTGGAAATTCAGCTGACAGTCTCAATCAGATGGTACTGAGCTCTGTGGTTAAAGAAAATGCTAGCCTTTCCCCAAGCCCCAGGAAGGCAAATTAATGCAAAGACCGTAGCTAGCCAAAAATTATAGATTCTTTATTTTCTGAAATTCCATTAATTTTAAAAATAAGAGCATTTCAGCCTGATTTAGTATGAGCACTGAGCACTACACATTTATTAATCTCCTGATTTCCTGCATCCCAGCTCCCAGCCAGCCAGGGCTCCCTTTTCACAGTTTTGTTTGTTTGTTTGTTTGTTTGTTTGTTGTTTTGTTTTGTTTTGTTTTCTCAGCTTGTTTTGTATAGGTCTGATCCTTTCCTATTTGACAGAAAAAGGTAATTATAGCCCTAACCAACCATTTACATTTTGTAGCAGCTGTCTGAATCTAAGTTTTTAGGGTGGGTAAGTTCCCTTCATGCTTTCCTTCCTTAAAAACAAGAATAAAGTTACAATAGTCCAGGAAAAATAAAAGACAAGTAAGTCAGATTTCAAATTTCCTTTTTTCCCATAGTGGACCAGTGGATTCTTCTACAGAGTTTCCAAATATTTTAGAAAAAAATCAAGCTAAAAGGCAGCAAAACTACCATCCTGCAGGACTGGTATGGCATATGCAGTCAGACTTTAAGATTACTTTCATGTTATTGGTAAATGACTATTAAAGTAAATTCAAAAGAGAGAGTCTCTGAATCAATTGAGGGTCTGGGCATCAAGTCCCAACTTAGTACTGTGTCAGAAAAACATTACAAACAAACAAACGCTAATGACATTGCTGAGTATCTAAAAACAAAATGCCAGGACTGAGTGCAAAAGCCATGGGAGTGTAAGTGAGACCTCATTAAAACACCTCATCCTTTTGGTTTCCTTTTAAATGTCAGTCATCACTGGGAAAACTGCATTTTCCTGATGTTGGCTACCAGTGCTCTGAGCCTCTTGCTTCACTGTCAGCACTAAATGGTCAGAGCTTAACCTGGAATATGATGCAAAGTGAAATACTGGGGTTGTGGGGCTCAAAAATCTTAAAAATATTTATATTGAACCAGCCCAACAAAATCATTAAGAAAAAGTATTCTAGTGTACAGAAAACCTCTATCAAAAACTGTTATTTAGATAGAAATCTGAAATAAGGATTTTTAGTCAAACTTCCAACTTGAATTTGGCCTCTGTATTAGGCATGCTTTATGATGCCAGGATTTAGTTTTTCACGTGATCAGAGCTTGCTTCCATTTATGTGACACATACAAGATAGATGAAAATATGAAGAACTGCCATAAATACTAGTAAATTTTAGTAAATCTTATGTGCTAACACTTACTTTTCCACCAAAACTAATCAAATAATATATTATTTATGTGTATGCACATGCATTGCTCTCTTCTTCAACCTGCCAGTATGATTTGTTTGTTATTGAACCTGGGCACACTCCCTCTGCTTTTATACCTCCTCATATTATGTTGGTTGTCAGTATTTGGAGTGTTTGACATTGCTGCTGCCATTGTAAATTGAAAGATGGAACCATGGACCAGATTGCTTTTATCTGTTTTCCAGTTTTGATCTTTTCATCTGCTCTTTGCCAAGTAATGTCAGCCATGATTATTTCTAACTTGCCAAAATTCTGAACCGCTTTTAAACAGGTGACATTTTCCCATAAAAAGACTCTACCACAAGCATGTTTCTTTTTCCAGCCCTGAATGTCACCTTTTCTCCCATAATTACAGTGGTCTAAGTGACACATTTCTGGACTACTGACAGTTTTAAAGATTTGCTGTTTGTGGGTATTGCAATTACTGTGCATTACCTTCTCTCTTCTGAGAGGAGTGAAATTATTTCCATAGATGTTGCTGCCTTCACAGTTTTGCACAGTTGATTTTGCACAGTTGGCTCTAGACTGGATCTAGATTTGGAAGTAACTGGGAATAACCTATTGTTGGGCAAATAAATAACTTTGAACTTAACTACTGTCATTGTGTAGATGAAATCTTTCCTAACTTTTGACTTCTTGCCTGGGAATATTCTCAAAAAGTTGTGCCCTGGGTAGAAGTTGTGGGCAAGTATTTTTGTGCCCAGGGTCACATAAGGACATTAGTGACATGTCATTACAGTTATTCTCTTATGTAGATACAACATGTAGCCCATGTGCCAAATTCTGAGAGCTGCCCATGTCTATAAATCGTAATCATGCCTATCACACATGAACCAATGAGCTGGAATACCTGGCATGAGCAGGGCATAGTGACATTACACGAGGTTTGTATACTTTTGTTGGGATTTCACTTCATGTGAAGAAAGAACAGGTTGACAATTAAGTCAGTAAGCTGACTGGGCATCATAAGTTCATCATTTCCTTGGTCTGTCTTCTGTTTTCTGTTTAGAAGAGACCAACAAACACTGAACAACGAACGCTACTTACCTAGACATCATGCAATTTAAGTGATGTATACTGTATAAGAAAATAACAGCTCCTTGTCTCATCTTCCCTTTTCTTTCAAGATAAAGCCCTGGGAAACACCACAGACAAATGAGTGATCTACTTGTGGCTTCCCTATCTTTTATTCTATGTAGCAAACACTTCCAGGGCAGACTTAGCCAAGTCTTCCACAGTCTCTACAAGGGAGACTCACGCAACTGTATTTGAACACTGTACAGACTTTAATATTTCAGATGTGAGTAGCAAGATGTATAAATCTGTTAGTCTGCATTGCTGTTCTCTGGAGCTAAAAAAAAAAAAAAAAAAAAAGGACTCCTTTACTGATGACTTTTGGACAATTGTTTTTTAATTTATGCACATTTACACAATTACACCAAAAAATTACCTACATAAATTAGGAGCCTGAAACACGAATTTAAAGAACGGAAAGAACAAGAGCAACAATAGACTTCACAGTCAGTCTCCTTTAAGTCCTTAGTATAGTCATGAAGTTAAGATACAAAAGCATTTGCAACAACAACATAGTGGGCAGAGAGTATAAAAGAGAGGCCATGCAGCCATTAAGGCAATTAAGAAAGATTAAGATTGCTTGTGGTGGAAAGACCCATTAATCAATAGGCCAGAAATCACAGCATGTTGCAGAATATACTTCATGAAAGAAAAAAAAAAAAAAGAAAAAAAAAAAGAACAAACAGGCTAAATATATCCCATACCAAAGGTTACGGAGTTCTCATTAATGAGAAATCATATTAATCCCTCAGATATTGTTGGCTCCATCGTTAGGTTTTCCATTTGCACAAGTAGGAATAATGCTGATGGAATGCATCCTAAACAATGCAAAACTACTATTTAAAAAATACCTGTCCACAGCTGGTGCCATAGACATATAACAATATTTGGGAAGGGAAAGCAGAGCTGACTGAAGAGGGAAAGGATGGATGGAACTCAGCATTTTGCAGGTTAGGGACAGTTATTACAGTTATTCATTGCTAGTAACAACAACACACAAGCTCCCATTCATATATCTAAACCTGCTGTACAAAGAAGACATGATGTTTGTCAGGAGGATGGGTAATTGAAAATCCTTGCATTTACAAAATGCCTGTGGGCATCTAATGCAACTCTTCATATGGTAATGAGAAGAGGAAACAAAGTGGGAGGGTTACTGCACATGTTAAAACTTGCACCTGAAATAATTGAAAATTGGCTTACACAGGCATTTAACCAGGCTGAAGTCAGCTCTAGGGTGTTCAGCTTCATCTTCAGTTCCAGGCCCATGCATGCTATCTGAAAGAGCATGGTGGGCAGAAACTGCTTTGCAGAGGATTTTGCAGAATGGCTTATTATTTAACATTTTGAGCCAATAGCAGGGAAAAAAATATTTAAAATTATCAAAATTATTGAAATGAAATATTTTGGTCAACCAAACCATGTTATTTCAGTTTATTGGTTTGTGAGCATTCTTGAAATGAGCTGTTTCAGGGTATTAAAACATAACTTTTTTTTTTTCTTTTTTTTTTTTTTTAATTTAGGATAATCTGGCTAACATTACTAGAAGAGAGTGTAAAAAGCATTGCAAGAGCCAGGATAATTTAAGAAGGCAGGTATCACATTTACCTCATAGTAGTTTTGGTGTTGGGAATATAATGATAAATATGGGGTAAAAACTTGTTCTACCAGGGTTATTCTGGATAATACTAGGCATCTCTTCAGTAAAATATGCATAATGTCTCTTTAATTTCAAGTAAGTCTGCAGATCCCCAGAATTTCTTAACCTCTATACTCTTCATTTCTTTGTTTTATTAAGAAGTAACTCACACAATTCCCAAAAAAGCAAGAAGACATAAAAATAAAAATTAAAACAAAACAAAAACAACAACAACAAAACAAACAAACAAACAAACAAACAAACAAACACTGTCTGATGTAGGGCACCTCTGTAGTAACTTCTAATGTCGTTTTCATTTCTCTCTTGAGTCTACCAGAGCTTGTAAATAATGAGCATTTGGTCCCCAAACAGTTTGTTTTGCCATATTGCAGGTTACAAGTGGATGTCTCATCAAATGCAGCAAAGCTCATTTGGCAAAATAAATGGCAGTGGACTTAGATGGCCAGGCTAAAGACACAAGCAGCGAGAGAAGGTGGCAGTTCCAGATATTCGTTGATTTCTTAAAAGGCCTAGAGAACAATTTCTTTACATGGGCTTTTCATAGTTAACGAAATACAGCATGGTAGATTTGGGCTGATCAAGCAAACCTGAAGAGTTGGCTGTCTCCATGACTGCTGAGAGCAGTAGCCTTTGCCTGTTTGTCAATCCCATTGGGATTTTGAAGGCCTCAGAGTCTATTTTGATGCCAAGTATGTGCTATTGTTCTGGGAGGCAAAGGAACTCAGTAGATGTCTGATGTCTACAAAGATAGAGAAGCCTGGCATTTCCAAGTTTTGTGATCTTGGTGCTATTTATATTTTATCAAACATATATTTTATTGCTGATATGTGGGTGTTCATCTGTCACAGTAGTATGAAAATATTAGCCAGATTTTAGCTGTTGTACATCTGCTTTCTCCTGTTCCTCTTCTATATGCTATCACCTCTCTCCTTTCTTACTGCAGATTCTCAATTTTACTACATAAACACATCTTCTATCATATTGTTTATCCATGCATGGAGCAAGAAAATAATCTGACTGCACCATTCTGGACCTCTTGACATTTAGAGAGAGTTGGGATTTAGACAGACCATAGAAGGAATTGCACTATTCAAGATGCGAAGTGATTAAGACATGAACAAGGATTTCAGCAGAAGCAAGGTCAAGGTAAAGATGAACTGAAGCAGAATTTCAGATATGGGAATAAGCAGGAGGGTGGGAAGGACAGTTTGATGCTATGAAAAAACATCATTTTGAATGATGTGTTTTGAATTTTGCACTGATGGGATAGAAATATAAAGAAATGTAATATCTTTTAATTATGTGCTAGCCAGAGCACAGAGATGTCAAACACTTAGTGACACATGGCTGTAGTCTTCTATGACTCACTCTTATTTCTCTATTTTTCCCTCTTTCCACTGCATTTCCCTATATTCTTTTGCTAGGCACGTGAATTACATATTTTACATACACAAATTGTTTTCTTATAACTGACTACAACATTAGTTTCCTTCTGTTCTCAGGAATTAAGAAATCTTGTTAGTATTGAAGACATCACCAGAGCCTCTTACTCCCAATGTCTGATTCCAGGAAGAAACAATACTTGGATGGAAATAATGTGTAGTTTCCAGTCAGCTTTGTTTTGTCTTTCTCATTCTGTCCTCCCATGGTGGTTCTTTCATGTTCTGAACAGCTTGTAGGTATATGGTCTGCTGGTGGAAAAAGCCTGGTCCCAGACATTGGGCAAATCCCCAGCACCTTCATTCCTGATGCAGCCTGCAATGTACTTGTGCTGTAGAGAGGAAATTAGAAAGAAATGGCAAAGAGGGAAGGGTGAAATGCAAATCTGTGCAAGGAGACATCAAGGCTGATGGACCTTTCGTAGTTCAACACTGCAAGCTTTGGTAAGATTTCTTTCATGTTCATTCGTGGTTAAAAACCTCAATGCTTTTTGGTGTTTGATTAATTTCACTGTGCATATTAGCCAAACTATTTGTTTTTTCGTACTAGAGAAGTGTACACAACTATATAGTAAAATTGAATAGCTATTTGCCAAATGCTTTCATTCCATCTGTTTTATCATAAGGTTCTTCTTTTTCCAGTTCCCTCCTCTCGCTTTAAAGCTGAGTGTTTCTGCATAATGTTTTCTTGTCTGGAAATGAGCTGCTCTTCTGATAACAGAATAGGTTACAATAAACTAATATTTTATTTAATAAATATGCATCTCTCCAACATTCTGTCCATTCTTTGTACTGTATTACTAAAATAAATGCAATTAGTGAAAATTGAAATGTTCTATGAAATCATGTAAATTAACTGAAAAATAACTTGGGAGAAAAAATATGTTTAAGAAGTTCTGGTGTTGTCAAAGTATCTTGTTTTAATGTTTTTGGAAATAAACTCTTCTTGCTGTTGTCTTTAAAACATTTTTCTTTTGAATGTACTATAGCGTGATATACAAGGTAAAAGTCGGTGTTTAATTAAGCACTTTAACTAACTGAATGTAAAACTTTTTTTTTTTTTTAATTTTTTTTTTTTTTTTGGTGCACCAAATCTTAAAAAATGTTTGGGCATTTTGCTCTTAGTTGGAGCTTTAAAACCCCTTCACGATCAGAAACCTTTAAACCTCTAAAACCTCTGCAAAATGGATTTTTCATTTTCTTTGTGTCTTTTATTGGCTTTGGGCATCTGCACCAAGAGGGAAAGAATTTTTGTGTCCAAGTTCCTGATCTCATATCCTCCTTGAGGTTAAGCACCCTCACTGATTACCACTGCTCCATTTAAACAGGAGGGAGGCAACCTCTTCACAAGCCAGATGCCATTTAGGGCTCTTAGGGTGGATACAGTCACTGTACTGATGAGAGGCAGTGTGGACAGTACCAAGTTACCCTTTCACATGTTATTGAGCATGCGCTATCCCGAGAATTGCTAATGGAGGAAGAAGAGTTCCGCCCATTCAACTCCCTCCCCAATGGATAAATTGCCATCACAGCTTCTTAAGTCAACAACCTTAAATGCCATCAGGTGACCGGTTGGTGGGTAGTATAGACCCTAGTGAAACAAGCTGTTTTGCAAACCTGTCATACTGCAACAATTTCAGTTTCTGACTGTGTAGGCTACTTTGAATTAGAGATGATGAAGGCATACACAATGGTAATGAAGTTTGTGCTTGAGAGAAGGACTTGCACCATGGAGCTAAGAAGAGGAACTTGAATTTTAGGACTAGAAATAGTTACAAAAATATTGTTCAGTTTTCCTTTGCTCTCTCCACAATTTAAAATCTAACCACATAGACAGGCTGCCAACACAAGTAGCAAAAGACTCAATATTTTTGACAAAGAGCAAGCTATTCCATGTTTCTGATTCCCTTCCATAACAAGTAATTCTTCCTCAGTTACAAGACGTTCAGTGAGCACCAATGCCTGCTGAATAAACCTTCTAATTTTCATTATATTCGACCAAAAAAACCAGATAGATTATTTTACAGTTTCGGTTGTATCCATCTTGATTGTAAATGCCACCTTCTCCACTCTACCATCTCTCTCAGGTAAAAAAGGTCATTCTAATCCTGATCGGTTTTGCTAGTTTATAGTGCCAGACAATACTGATAATTCTGTTTGAGGGCATTGTTAAATTAATGGGATGGCCTTAACTGAAATAAGGTAGATGGATATGGTCTTGTTTTAACATTGCATTTCTTTAAAAAATAAAAATAAAAAGATAAATGTGAACCTTTCCAAACTTTTCCAAAATTTCAAAAAAAAAAAAAAAAGATTTTTTTTTTTTCCCATGGATTTTCCATAAATCAGATAAATTTGTTCCAATAAATGTTACATTTTGTCTGGTATCTGATGGAAGAGGTGACAGATGTATGGGACTTTCAAAAAGTTGAGCAGTGTCCAACACCATCTCACACAATTTTATCTTCAGTTCAAAATGTCCTCTTTGTAAATATGAGCAGTTGAACAGTTGGACTTGAAGTTAGAAATGCCTTGAAACAGAGCACATCAGGTTCATTCATATTTGAAGTTTCTGTGAAACTTTAGTCTCAAATTTAATATATTAAATTTCTGGCTTTCTAATGATTAAGGTGTGAATAAATAATTATGCAAATACAATTCAGTAAATGAATGAACTGTATTGATGTAAGCATGCATTTTGAAAGTTAAGATACATGGAGAATGGGAAATGAAAACAAACCTAAAAAGACAGCTCAGTCTCAGATATACAATGAAAAATATGTAGTTATTCATTGTTCATTTACCAATATTTTTATAACAAACAAGTCATAAAGAAATTGTGCACAAGGACAGTGCTGGTAAAAACAGTGCTGGCTATATATCAAAAGAATCCCTCATTAGATGTGACATTGTGAAATACTGTAGCTTTTTGAGCTCTACGTGTATTTTTACATGACTACTGTTTGTATAACTTAATATATATAAGAATAAAAAGCTGATATGCACCGTGGAGCTTTTCTGAGATGTTTTACCTCTTGATGCACAGGCGATCTAAATTTTAATATTCATCTTGTTCTAATTTCCTTATTCCTATGCCAAGATCAGAAACACTTAGAATTAAGACTCACTTTGCTGTTATTACATATTGTTTTGTATGGTTTCACTTCAGCTTGTATCATTCCACCTAAATAAGCAACTGTGAATGATTGCTTTCCATTTTCAAACTGTGATTTGGGAAGGAAATAAAATTCCTGATGTGTTTCTGGTGAAAGAAGATATCTGCATGTCCATATTAACATATGATTGGAAACTTAAAATCCAAAAATCCCAGTCTTGCAATTAGATCTATGTAGTTCTTGTTGATCTTCTGTATATTGTATATTTTTAAAACCTTCTGTAAGGCATCCTGACCCATTGTTACTAATGCAAGTTCTTTTTATCATCTTGGCTTCCAGATATACATAAATTCCTATCTTTCCATTTAACATCTGTAAACTGGAATTTGTTGTAGGCAGTGACAAAATCAAACTTGATTATCACTGAGAGATTCAAAATGTTTCTGTAACTCATTATGTTTCTCCAAATAGTTTAACTGAAGAAGGGTCTGAGGCTCCATCTGAACAGATAACATCAAAATTGTGTTTTTATAAAATGACATAATTTAAAGAAATATTATAGACCAACAATACCACTGTAAAAATCACAACAAAATTGCCAACAGCTGGATGAGCTCAGAGTCTGGATCTAAAGACCTTAGAAACCATTAGAGTTCTGAAGAAGGTTGCGAGGCCATGAGCAGAACTATTCTGCCTAAAATCATGGGAATACAGACTGAGGAATTACTGCTACTGAATACTTTCTTCTGAGGAATTACTGCTACTGAATTCTTTCTTGGGGGATGGGAAGATACAGTTTCAAATGCCTTCGTAATGCTATAACTTACCTGAGTCTTTAGCACAGGTTGGCTAACATGTTTTTGAGGATAAAAAAAAAAAATCCCCATCCACATAAATAAAGAAATCATGATAAGTTCTTAATGATAACAAATCAGTCTTTTATGTCTGATGCCAACACAGTTTCATATAGTGTTCACACTTCTTCCTTTTTTTTTGTCAATTAATTTTCTAAATCAAAAACAATGAAGAGAAAAGGAATTTTGCTGCTGAATTCAAGCACAACTGGGTGTTATCCAGAGGCTAAATTCTTTTCCTGCTTAACGTAAGAACATAATAAGAACATAAGAGGCATACTGGTTCAGAACAAAGGTCAGTGTAGCCCAATATCCTGACTCCAACAATAGCCATAAGTGGGTATGTGGGGAAAAGCAGAGAACAGAGCTCGCATATCTGATTCCTCCCCCTAAGTATTCTCCCTGCTCTCAGGTATGAGTGGCTGAAGAATTTCCTGAAATGGATGTAGCTTCCAAGAATTTTAAAAATCTTTCTATGTATCGGTTCTGTAGTCTTGCCCAGTTTTCCCTTGGAGCTTTGTAACCTTACAGTATCTACTGACTGATACCTAATGGGAGTTGGGCACCTGGATTTTGTGGCAAAAAGCATCATTAGGGACTCAAGAATACTTCCTCTTTCTCTGCCTCCCCAGTAGTAAAATAGCTCTGGTGATTTACACCTATATGTTGAGAAGTGGGACTGTGTTCAAAATATGACCACAGTTTCTTTAAAATATAAATGCAGGCATTGTGATCTGAGATGAAAAATAAATAAATAAATAAGAATGGAGTGGGTTTTGGCAGGGTAGGGCACTAATAAACTGTTGATAAAAAGAGTAGCCTGTGGGCTGAATGAAGAGATACTCAAACTGTTCAGGCAGTGTGCTGGAGGCAAAGAAAAAAAAGGTGATTACCTTTGAATTATTCAGGTTTGAATAAAAAGAGAATAACTGACAGAAGCCTGTGGATATTTTTGAACCCTGCCAAGGAGCAGGAAACGTGAAATGAGATACCTGTTCAGTGGCAAAATCCAGTTAGATTGATCTCAGCCCAGACTACAATAAATTGCTACATCTATCTTTCTTTATTTTTCAAACATTTCCTTTTCTTTTTCTTTTCTTTTCTTTTCTTTTCTTTTCTTTTCTTTTCTTTTCTTTTCTTTTCTTTTCTTTTCTTTTCTTTTCTTTTCTTTTCTTTTCTTTTCTTTTCTTTTCTTTTCTTTTTTTCAATAAAACTCATCTGTTATTTATAATGATATAGATTAGCTTTCTGAGACAATGTCAGTCATTTGCATTTCCACATGGTGAATATTCAAAATAAGCCACTGGCCAAATGCAAGCATATATACGGGAAATCTTCCTGACTGTAAGTGCTTGCAAACAACAAAGACACTCAAGTATTCTGATGATGGGGCTTGTATAAGAATCTACGTGGCTAGACAGAGTGAATCCTCTATTTTCTGTGCCTACTGTAACCAGCCATATCTCCTGCTGTTCTGAATCACTAGGTTCAAATCATTGGCTTCCAAGAATCCTGTAGCTGGAAATGTTGAAGACAGAAAAACTCTAATGGGTCATTTCGGACAGCCTCCTGCCAGGACATGATTATTCCCTCCAGAGCTATGTTAGTGCTTGATGAACAGCATCACTAACCACAAATGAGGCAATGTTGTCCGCAAACATAGACAAGCAGAAAGAAGATACAGGTGAATGTGGTCAACAGATAACTTCCTCTGTAGCCCGTGCTTTTATCCCACATTGTTTGTAATTTTTTTTCCTTGCATTATAAAGACAGAAAAAGGAAGATTTATTTGAAAAGCTCCAGATGAAACCTACGAAACTGATGAATTTATGAATTTTTGTTGGTTTCATTGTGTTTGAATACAGACAAATACTGTAAAATAACCACAGATATTTCTCAGAAGTTAGTCCATTTTCACTAACAATATCCTTGTTGTTTTGTTTGCTTTTTTGTTTGTTTTGTTTTTATGAGTGTATGTGTGTGTGTTGAAGGGTGGGAGATGTTCTGTTACTTATCTGTAGGTTTCTTGTGTCCCCCAGGGGATGTCTCATTTGATCAACAGATTGGTCCTGGTACCTGATAATTTACAGATCTTTACTGGCATCATCTGATCAAACAGTTGGCTAATTTTCCCTGTGAAGAGATTTTAAAAAGATTGTTTCAGTCAGAGTGAGGTGTATAATCGTAATTTCTGGGGGCAATAGATTCATTTTCTGGAATGATGGCAAGTGTCTTTGTTACCTGAACGAAGTATCAAAGGTGCTGGAAAAACTTTTAAACCAACGTGTAAGAGGGTGCTAGAGCCACTCTGTAGATGATGGGGTGAGATCCACATGAGAGAATGAGATAGTCAATGCTTGTCGTTAGTGTTCACTTTTAATGAAATTTTCCAAGTTTTTAGTATCAACATTCTCAATCTGCAAGTCCTTTAGAGTCCTTAATGGTTTCTGACTGTGCCCATGGCACAGCTATGAATGTTTTTATCTAATCTACTTGGTGATGAAGCTGTATTCAATTTTATCTTGTGATTAGATCTCTGCAATGCACCTACATCCATTTACACCGCAAGACCAGAGACAAACTTCAACTGTGGTTTATTTGTGAAAGGGTGTTTCATGAGCAGCCTGCAGTGTCTCCACTCTATTTGAAAAGATTTTTTCTCCCTTAAATAGTTATGATCCTTGCTATAGAAACCTTCTCCTTTCTGTGTGTGTGTGATTCTGTGTCAGTGAAGAAGAGTTGATGTGCCTTGAGGGATCAAGATTGTCAACTTTGACTCATAGATAGATGACTCCTTGACTGGTGGAGCTATGCACCTTGTAGCCTCTGCAGAGCTGTAGACACTCAGGTGATAGTGTAAAGCTCAAAAGTTAACCCAAGCTTTGGGAAAGGGGGGGGAGATACCAATAGGTTGTGATGGCAGAAAGGCATTTTTATGTTTTGAACTGCCAGGATTTGAGAATATCCTTTCCCTTGATAGTGATGACTGTATGCAAGTCTAGACAAGTGTATTTTTATGTTCTGAAATAATAAATAAGACACACTCTGTACTTGACCACTTGACCATTCTACCTGTGTTACACTTAACATGCTTGGGTTATATTTTCATGTATATAAATATATTATTCTTAAAGGTAATCAAAATGTATATGTGTATGAGACAGTGTTTTCTGTCATTACCTAGCAAGGTCTCAGTTCTTCAATTCCAGTTTCAAACATATTTATTGTAGCAGGCAATATTTAAGATGGAGTGGTCTAGATTCTACTTCTCTTTTGTTATGTTACTTTTGCTGCTTCCCTGGCAGAGCATGACAGAGATACATGGTACACATCCTCTAGGGACTCAAGGCCAAGGAAAAGTTTTCTCTATAAAAAAGCTCTTCTTCTCTGGCAGCCTCAGAAGGAATCAGATTTTCTACGGTTGGTTAAAGAGCTACATGCTTCACATTAAAATTATCAGTTCTTTAATTTAGGAAAACATCTCAGTCCAGGACGTTTTCTTTCCCTCTCCTGAATTGAACTTACAGATGAATGGCACTTAGGTAAGTGCTACCAGAAATGAAATACTTTTCTTAATTGGAGACCAGGTGGGGTGGGGTAGCAGGATGGATGGGGTAAATGTTTGATATGCTGGTGACTCGGCAGGTGTGTGGAGAGGACAGGATGAATAAATTTGCTTGGAACTCTAAGAGAAGCTACAGAGCCTGTCGGGACCCTGCTGCTATCTGTGGCAGAAGTCCCCACTCATTCAACAGGAGCAGGTTCAGGCCCAGTGTTTGTAAAATGTAGGCTCATTATCCCCAGGTTTCTTACACAGAGATGATTACCGTAATATTTTATACAACTTTTCTCTGAACTGACTATTCTTCTTATTTGCTGAATAGAATTGCCCATTTTTCTCCTTGACGCATTTACACAAAGTACCTTTTCTTTTTCTTGTCTTTTTAAGTAGGATTTTCTGTCAGCATGTTTTATATGGGAAATAACATGTGACACTGATGGATCTTCCCCTTTCCTTTCTTTTTCTGATGGAAAAACACCTGCAGCATAGAACAGCCTTGGTAAAGTCGAGCAAGAGTCTGTGTACTGTGATGTGCTGCAGTAGTAAATATATTCTAGTGTACACTGAGCAGAATAAATATGTAAATATTTTATAACATAGTACTTACACATCCTACCACTGTTTTTCTTTTAGAGCATACACTTAAAAATGTACGTCAGGTTACATATGTCTGGTGTAGTTGTGGTAGAGTCTGCTGTATTAATAAAATACTGAATATGTAAATCCCTCCACTTCTTATAATCAATGCTTTAGGTCGCATTTACTGTAAACAAAGATGTATTTTGGGGGGCAGTTGGTTTGAGTTTATTGTTTATGTAAATCTCTCAGAATGTGACATAGCCAGATAGCTTCCTATGTTGTGCTGATCCACATTTTAGGCCAGCAGCCAAAGTATTTTATCTTTTACTTCATTATAGTGATCTTCCAATTAGCTGTGGTCTGTAATACCCTGATTTTGGTGGCAGTGGTTTTGGGAGGATTGTTTGATAGTTCTGCTCGAGAGGCAAAATGAGGGGCCTTATTATAGAAAGTGCAGAGGTTGTGCAGTAGCTGAGTTCTGTTGCAAAGTTTGCCGATAAGGGAAAACTGGCCCTTGAGCATCCATTCTATTCTGTATATTAACACTTCTAATCTGCACTGCTGATAAAACTGCAAGCCATTTGCCTTTGGAGGAATTAGTTCTGCCTCACTTGTGTAACCAGGCGATGGTGATTAACCTTTAAACTGTCCAATATTCTCAGCAGACTCCTGTTCCAGATTAGAAACTATTTAGTTATGACCAACTAAATTAACAACATTCCCTCCTCTGAAGAATAAGATTTAGAAGGTCTACATTTTAAGGTGGAATGTGTCTAATATCCTTATTTATTCAGCACTTTTGCTACATAAAATGCATTTGTCATTTAAGAAGAAAAAGAAAGGAGAAGCAGAGATCAATTTCAGGTTGAAACAATCTACAATTAGTCACGTGCAGGAGGATATTTGGTTGAACTTGGCTTGGGGTCCTGGTTTAGATGTCTTAGACCTGTTTCTGACTTTCCATTCTTAAATAAAACTTAGGGAGCAAGGTTAAAATGGGCAGGATGATGCCCTGTTATGGGCAGCAGCTTAAGAAAAATATTTCCTTCCTTTAAATGGAAAGGCAATTATCTCAATTCTTGGGGAGAATAATTTTTGGAAGTTTACGAACCTTCCTGTCACAATCAGACAAAACAAAAGGTTTTGTACGTGGTGGTTACAGACGAACATATCCAATGGACTTTAGCTGCTGTGATAACCTAGTACTGTACCATTGTATCTACATATTTTAAATGTGTAATTTATCAATTGAAACATACCCTTCAATACACGTGCCATAAAAGAAAGGAGCAAGGGCAATTATGTAATAGTATAGTGTTTGTCTGACGTGCCTTAAATCCCCATATTGTTATTCCTTGCTGAATAACAAATACAAAATCCCTGTTAGCAATGTTTTCCGTTTTACCAGTTTTATATTAGCTGCCTCCTTAAAAATTGCTAATCTAGATACTACATTAGTAGGATGTCAGTCAAACTGCAATCCACAGTGAAGCCTTCTTCATATACCAATTTAAATCATTCATGGTCCTTTCTTTGGCATTATTCAAAAGATCATAATAATTTTCTTGTGCCCACAGCACAAAAAAATCAATTATTTCCCCACAAAGACTTGAAAGTACTTAGCGAGTGCTGTAAGAAAAGCTGAGGGTTATATCAAATTGAAATTGCACTCATTACACACAACACAATTAGTTGCCACTAGTCTGGCCGGTGCTTTAATTCTGAATGGCATATCTTTATTATTACAGAAACAAGCATGCAAATGGCATTGTTCAGGATTTGCAGAAATCAATAGGATATAGTGCTGTGTGTTTGGTGGCCACTGTCACTCAGTCTGCTGTGGATTTGAGATAATGTGTGTATTTGAATTAATGAAGGGAACGTGAGACATCATAAGTGACACCCAAATAAAAGAAATGGGTACATGATATTTGTAATTATTCTACTTGTGTTTTTGTTGTAAATACTTGTGCTTTTTGTTTTTTAATCAAAGGATTAATTGCATTTTAATAAGGCATTATGATTTTCAGAGCTTTAGTTAATTAAAACTTGTAGTATATAATTATGAAGTGATGCTGAGATTTGTCTAAAGATCACCCATACATTTAGAATATGTATATTTTTCCTTGTTAAGCAGTTGCTGCATTTTGGAGGGAGGATGGATTATATTAAATGTTTGAAAGACGATGGCAGTTTGAAATGGATTTCGACAAATGGCAGCTAGGAATGTAGATTATGTTGTTGGACAAATTAAAGTGGAGGAACTACTGGGGTTGGAAACACTTTTTGGCTATAGTGGTGAAACACTCATTTGCACAAATCTTAGCTTTCAACTGCAGGAGTAAGAACAGATGTATTTGTTCAATGTATCATATCATTCCGCCCATTAGGTTGCAGAGAAATTGCTGTGGTTTGAAATCTGGAGTACAGGCCATACGTACTCTCTGGTGATGCATGGTAAAGATTATTTCCCAAGATTATTTTCCCATGTGACAAAAAGGTTTTAAAAGGAAGGAGAAGGTAGGTGTGCATATGTGTGTGTGTGTCTGTGTTGATGTGTGTGTGTCTATAGACAACTTTGTGTACTGGCTTGTTTCCCTGATAGAGATTAATATTCCTGGTACAGAACTATACTCACTCACAGCCTAACCTGGGATATATCTATATTTAAAAAAGGCTGTTTCCTGTGGGAGTATATTATGCATGGATTCATAGACTAATTATTAGATAGATAAAACAGAGTCAGAGTAAAACACTATTAGAAAGTTAAAATCCTAATGGTACAAATGAAGCTTTCCTTTGGCAGTATTTAAAAAAAAAAAATCCCACCTGTTATATTTATTCCATATTTTTTGTAAGTGCATATTTGAAATAAAAATTAATTTTGCTTTTCTTTAAATATAAAAAATGTTACTTTGTGGTTGAATGGTGTTTCTGTTGTTTTGTTTTGTTATTCATTTTGTCTCAACTATAAAATGAAGTACTTGCTTATGCAGAACAGTCCAGCATGGTCTTGTATTCCTATCATATAGCCCCATGAACTAGAAGGGTTTCTGACGTTCTCTCTTGAAAGAAGGATCTTAAATTAGACCTCAGCATTTCCCATTTGGAAGTTTGGCTCCTGCAATGTATGGATATTTATTTATTTGTTGCACCCTGGTTTGCAGATACTTTTTGAGACAAACCCACTCAAGACATTAAAATGTTCCAGGTGAGGTGAGAAGATGAAGCCTGCAGAGAGGGCAAAAGAAAGAAAAAGAATTCTCAAAAATTTACGTTGACTTCAGCACTCAAAACAGGATTTTATGAGGCATCTATAAATGGATTTTAAGTAGGATTTTCCCATGTTTTCTCCCAAAGCTGATTTAAAATCTAATATTATTAGATTGGTCACAGCCTTCATATTTTAACTGTCAAACCCAAAGCTTGAAAGGTGATTCATTCAAAGCTTGCTAAAATATTTGCTCAGCAGCACAATAGTGTGTGATGGAAAATAAACTCCTCTGGAGCATCTCACCCTATCAGCCATGGCCTGCAGCAGGAAAAGAATGAGGGAAGGTCAGTCAATTATGTGTGGTAATCACCGTAAGCATATTATCTGAGACACAGATGTCTTCCCTGACCCCACACGACATAGCTATTAACCCCACAGTAGTATAAAAATGGGGAGGAGGAGGAGCGGGTCCCCTAGGTAAACCAGACCTTTTCACTCCAGGCTTGTCCGGCAGCTCAGCCACGTCGCGGCGGCGAGGGCGCTGTTGCAGGGAGCTAGCCCACCAGCTGACCTCGGTGCTCCGCGGGCGGCGCGGCGGCCTCTCTGCTTTGGGGACCTTTCTATAGACCTAGTCATGTGAGATAAATAGTCACAGCGTTGGAAAATGAGGCTGACAAATTGACTTGCGAGATGTTCCAGGAGCGTAAAGAGCCATGGCATGCCAGGCAATGCCCGTGTGTGCGAGGGAACAACTCTTGTGTCCCTGAGTACACGTGCCTTGTTGATGTTTTAATGCTGATAAAGTATAATACCACTATCATGTAATCGTCTAATGCTTCCAGAAAACAGAGACGATTTTCTCATTACACTGACTAATGCGCTGATTACCACATACAGCTCCTTTTGAGTTCAAGTTCCTTCTATATTTACTTCAGAAAAATGATCAGCTGCTTATTCAAGTGAAAAGAATTTTTTTTTCAGCATGATTGTTCAAACACATGAAGTAAGCGAAGCAGATTTTTAAACTGCTTGTTTAAACTGCTGAAGTTGAGGACACATTAAGAAGTTTGCATTTTAAATTTGGTTACTGTGTAGGAATTGTGTGCTGGTAAGAGACTCAGTATCACTCACTGGGTATAAGCTTTCTAATACTGAGCCCTAACCCTGAGAGTAGCTCTGTTTGTTTCCTGTAGATTTTGGAAAATCTTTTCTTTAGGTGATGCTTTGTTACCTTTTGGGAGGCCATTTTGTATTTTTCTACCAAAAAGATGAATGACCATTAAGCAATGTAACCTACTGTGGTGCTACACAGCATACAGTGCAAAACACTCCACAAAGGACAGCATTTGTGGTTTTCCTCTTTTTCAAATAATTGATTGTAATGGTGTTCCAGTCTTGTCCCATCTGTGTAACTGAGGTCAGACTGGGACCAGTGAATATGAGTGTGAAGGAAACCCTTTGCTCAGCAGATTTGCCACTGAATGCAGCAGAAGAATGCCCAGATTTCCCTTCTGACAAACGGAATTATTTAAAGATATTATTTTTGTACATCTTTTATCTCCTCTCCCAGGGTTAATCACTGTGTGAGTGCACATTTGCATTCACTGGTAAGCTACAGGTTACAGAATAGGGAAGTGCTGGGTTGAGCAACTGGAATGATCCTAACCACTAGACTCCCAGGAAAACAAAATCTGTGAGGGACATGGGATTCTTGATGTGGTGTGGAGTGAACACAGTGTGCCACCAACCCCAGGGATGACCTGGAAGTGGATGACAAAGATGATGGTGGAGATGATTCACCATAGCTGGGCTGTAGGGTGTGCACAGGACCCCATCACACCCCTGCTGACCAAATTCAACTGTAGTCCAAAGAAGAGATTTGGGCTATCCTTCCCCTTCCCTGTGGGAGTCTTGGTCATGTGGAAAGATGCCGTTTGCACTTCCTCCCATTATTGTGGTCATTCTTGAAATTTGGTCCTCTTGTGATCCCTTATTAAACCTCTACCCTATTGTCATTTTAGCCCTATGTCTAAATGTTGCTAAGTAACCTCCTGTGTCAAATACTTTTTCTGCTGGGAGAGAATCTTGCATCAATCACCTATTGTGACTGCCAGATTAGATACCATAATGTGCTCTACATGGGACTGCATTTTACTTCTATCTGGAAACTGCAGCTGATACAGGATTTGGCAGACTACTTGTTAAGCAGCATCTTCTCCTTGAACACACTAAAGCAGCACTGAAAAACTCATCCAGTTTGTTTTCTGGTCCCTCATCTAATTTTTAAACATTGGAGCTATGGGAGTTCTTTTTGTTTTACGTTTTAGCTCTAAATCCTACCTGTCTGAATGAGCAACTCTGCTGAAGAATACATTGCTCCATTTACAAACAGTGAAGCCTGTAAGATAAAACCTTGCCTCTGCAATAGAGCAACAGCAGTGCATACCCAGACCTTTAGTGAGCTGTGGTTTCTGCAGGGCTCTTTTATCATGTTTTCTACGGGGCCAAATAAAAGCCAAATTCTGCCGATCACTTGTGTAAGTAGAAATCAGGAGTAATGCTATTTAAATAATATGTAATTAGACTAGAGTGAATGAGAATGGAAGTTGGTCCCAACTGATTATATATTTCAGGTCAGTTGAAATAATGGAACAGCCTTTTCTGTCTCAGCTTAATGCAGTGGTTCTCAAGAGTTCATCACCTGCTTTTGGCTCTCTTTCCTATTTCCAGCTGATAAATCATCTTTAATGTGTTTCCTAATATTACTTTTCCATGTAAGCACTGGTTATAGTTCTATGTGACAGCAACGGGGAGGGGGGGGGGGGGGGGCAGGCAATAATTTCACTGACACAGAAATTACTCTGAAAATGCATTAATGTGTCCTAAGTATAAATGACATACTTTGAAACATGTATTGCCTATTGGCAAAAAAATTTTGCTAACCAAACTAGATATAGGCAGAACTTCTTGTAGCATCATTCCTGTCTATGTATTAAATAGTGATAATGGCTTAGATTGACATATTTATAAAATATTATCAAATTTCACATGTAGAAATCATGTCTTAGTCATGTTTTATCAGTTAACCTTTTCTTATGTAGTAGGTTGTTTTTCTAGAGGAAGTATTTGATAAAACACATAGTAATTTTAAATACATGATTTACCATGTTAGTACTTGTCTCTTATCATATTTTCTTCAGTTCCCTACTCACTTAACCTTATATGTTACAGCAAAAGCAAAACACTTTCCATTAGGCCGTAGGAAGTCAGAATTTAAGTTGGCTTTTCTTCCCTAAATTCTGTGCTGATTATAAGTAATCATAGCGACTGGTAAAATAAAATAAAATAAAATAAAATAAAATAAAATAAAATAAAATAAAATAAAATAAAATAAAATAAAATAAAATAAATCTTGAACTACAGCTTTATCATTTGCCTAAACCCTCTTCTGAATTTTGAGAACATCCTGAGAATTATTTTGTTTTATTCATCCAAGGAAAACTATCATTGTTTTAAATGACAACAAACCCCAAAATACTGATTTCACCATGGTACAGAAGGAAACTAGTTCTATGTATATTTGATAAGTATACTGGCTACAGGGAAATGAATCATGCACATGTGATGGCTTAAATGTGAGAAATTACACATATGAGTTGCATTCAGTATGAATTGTTTGCCCACTTCACCTGCAGACAACTAACCACTCCATCTGCAGTATTGCATCTGCAGTATTGTTGGTGTTTCTGAAAAGCTTCAAACAGCTGCAGCTGAAAATAAAATAAGAAACATGGTGTTCTGTCACTCTTACCCATTGCATTAGTTTGCAGAGCAATGTAAAGACAGTTCAGGTCTGGCTCAGTGACAGGTGAGCTGCATCTTCATCTGCCTTGTTTAAAAATGTGATTAGGGCTTTCAAATAATTTTGCCGCTTTTAAAAAACTGATGTGGCTCTACATGTCAAGAGATAAAAAATAAAAATAAAAATAAAAATAAAAATAAAAATAAAAATAAAAATAAAAATAAAAATAAAGTATTTTCCATAAATTTTACACTATGGTGAAGAAAAGGTTTTATGCAGATTACAGTGGTGCTTGTGTGAAGTTTATGAACACCAGAGATGAGGAGACTAGTCTTTTATATTGGATTCTGCAGGAAACACAAAGCATTTTGTAAGTGGGATCTCCCAATCCAAACTCAAAATTACATTGGCTACACCTGCAGCAGAAGCAGAAATTCATTTTTGCAAACATATGTTTGCAATTTTACGAAAGGACTAGAACCCTTGAGAAATGCATAGAGAATTACTAAACACAGCAGTCTGTATTTAGACATGGTTAAATATATGTATAAACTGAAAACCATGTATTTGCACCAAATCAAATTTTCTGTGTATTAAACATTTCTGCCATTAAATACACATGTCAGATTATGTATGTCAAAATGTATTTTTGGTATGCCTTTAAGTTAAAGGGTAAAAGGGTTCAGTTGATGTCATACCACCTGTGTGCTGCCCCTTCCATTTTTATGAGAACATCTCACCTGTATTCTCATGTGCAAACATCAACCTTTGGAACAAAATATGGCTTGTATGTAAGGAGTAAGAAGAATTTTTTATCTCCAACTGATCTGTAATCAAGCACAGTAAATACTTGCTCTGAACTTCCTCTGCCATTTAATATGATTTTGATCATGAATCAGACTCAAAGCACCCCAAATTTTTCTACAAAATTTGTTACACTGTTAGACTATAGAGCATTTCAAGATGAAGTGGATACAAAGTGTACTTCACTAAAAAAAAAAAAAAGGGGGGAAGTAAAGAAGAAGTCCATTTTGTGACATGATTCACTTGGGTTTTAAGGAACCTATTGACAGAAGAAATTGTATTGTTCTGTCTGTCAAGAAGTAAGGGCTGGAGCACCTCCAGTTAATAATGGACCTGTGAGATTTCAGATAATCTTTTTCTTTGCCTGCTAAAAGTTAAGCAGAAACAATGAACTGGTCTACTTGAAGTTTTAAAGGTCTTTTCCAACATAAATGATTCTATGGTTCTATCAAGACATATGAGGAGCAGCTGAGGGAACTGTGACTGTTTAATCTGAAGAAAAGGACATTGAGAGGAGACCTCATCACTCTGTAACTGCCTGAAAAGTGGTTGCAGTGAGGAGGATGTCAGTCTCTTTTCTCCTGTGACCAGTGATAGAATGAAAAGCATGGACTCCAGTTGCTCCAAGGGGGGGGGCTAGATTAGATATCCGAAAGAATTTCTTCATGGAAATGGTGGTTAGGCATTGGAATTGGTTGCTCAGGGAGGTGGTGAAATTGCCATCCCTGGAGGTACTGAAGAGACACCTGAATGTGGAGTGTAGGGACGCAGTCTAGAGGTGGACTTGGAAGTGTTAGGTGATGGTTGGACTTGATGATCTTAAGGGTCTTTTCCAGCCTAAATGTTTCTGTGATTCTAACACAATATAAGAAAAACAAAACTCTTCTCACTTCCAGCATAGAGGGAAAAGTCTGAAGAGGAAGAGGAATTGCAGTTTTGCTCCACTGCTTCTCACTTGTTGCTGTCCAAGAAATAGTGAAATGTATGTTATCCCTGCAAGCTTCTGAGCAAAACTGAAGTGTGTTCAGAGGGAAGCACTTTAGACTTTGCTTTAGGGGTGGAAGTGTCAAGGCACTGAACATTTAATGGAAGATCCCCTATAGCTTTTACTCACCTATGCTATACTCAAAATCTTGCAGAACTCTGCTCACAGAGCTTGGAGTGAATATATCCTCCTCCTCACAAATGTTGCCTGTTGTTGTCATCTTAGCCTGTTATGGATTAACCCTTTATGGCATGGCTTTTTGCACTTGTGCTGCACACATGTGGGGCTTATCGTAGGGTGTG
Organism: Aythya marila; assembly: GCF_965140915.1. NCBI lineage: Eukaryota > Metazoa > Chordata > Aves > Anseriformes > Anatidae > Aythya > Aythya marila. The sequence goes on along the minus strand of NC_139044.1, from coordinate 38,330,254 downwards.
GATGCCGCTATGTTGCTCTTGGTAGTTAGTGGATTGTCCATCTTGTCCCTCCACAGACAGTCCCCTTGTCCTGCTCCATCACTTCTCCCTTTGGCTGTTACTTTACCTCCCCTCTACCTTTTCCTCTTACTCTGTCCTTGCTCCCAGCCACATCAGCTCCTCCCCTCCACCAAGTATTTGGTCTCAGACATCAGCTTTCCTGTGTTCCCTCTCTGTGTCTTTTGCACACACTGCAGACACAGCTTAGCAGAGTGTCACTGACACAATTTTTATCCACATCCCTTCCTGATATTTATCTTACATGCACAGTCACTTACACAGATGGAACTTGTGTGCCTGCTTCCTCCCCTCTGATGCCTGTCCTTCTCCAAAGCTTTAGCCTGACTCAGCTGCAAAGGCATGCAGCAAAACAGCTGTTTGGCTTTTTTCTCCTCTGCCTTTAGCGAACCCTGGATCAAATCTCCTAATCCCTACAAAGGTTACATCCTTTACCCCTTTCCCATGAAGGACTGCTCCTTTCTGACCTCTCACTTTCTACATTCCTCTCTATGACAAGCACCTCATGTTGTTAACAATTTTAAGCAAAAATGGTCCTTTGGCCTTTAGGAAAAAAAAAAAATGCCAAACCAAACCTGGAGGAAAAATTGCAGACAGCTCTCTTTGAAATATTTTTATGCTAGAGTATTGCAAATTTGCATTTCCATTCCTGGAATGTTTCCTTGCATCATTGCTACATTTCAATTTATCTGTCTATCATCTCTTTTGAAGATGCTTTATCTTAAGCTTTGATTTAGCCTGGCCAAAACTGAGCTCTTCTGCTTCTTTTCTGTTTTCTTATTTTGACTCCTGTTCTTGGTTACGCTGGCATGTTCTGTGATCTTTAGCCTATTTACCTGACATTTCATCCCACCTACACAGTGGCCAAAACCATCTTTCTCTTGGTATTAAAATAAGGAAATCTCTCATCTAAACCACTGTAGTATCTTGCACCCAACTACCTCTTTCTCTGTGATCGTTTTTGACCTTAAACTTACATCATCTCTCTTTGATACACTCAGAAAACAAGCCATCCCTAGTTATGCCCAAGCTTTCAGACATGCTCATTTCTCCTTCCTTATGCCTCTCCATTACGCACACCTTCAGGTTAAGCAAAAAGCTGCCTTGCTTCTTAGCAAACATCGGCTTGCACCCTGTTCCTGTTTATTGTATGGACATCACTGTTTCTTTTTAACACTAATAATGCACAGTGGACTCATTTGAAAGGTTCTCTCATCCTTTGGCCATTTCTTCAAAAGCCACATCTGCTGCAGCAAAGATTGGTGAAAATGTCCTGGGGTCATAGCTGACATATAAGGTTTTAATATTATTGTGACAAGAGCAGAAAGGTATGTTGATGCCTACAATGAGCATAGGCACACATCTTTCTGGTTTTATAATTTTTGTTTTTCAATTCTGTGTACTGCCTGAATTATTTGACTGTAAAATCTCTGGGGCAGGGATGCTCTGCCTTGTACTGTGTGTGGCACAGCCTCTGTAAGCTCCTAATCCCAACTGAAGCCTGTGTGTGTCACATCAGCAACCTCACTGACTTGTGCTCTCATATATGGTGTGCATTCTGGAAATCCTCTGTGTTTGCATCCATACTCCTGACCCTCTTCTCATACTTAATGACATATCTTTCTCAAGCAAGCACAAGTTGAGAGGCTCCATTAAATGCACCAACCTGCAAAAGATGTTTGCATAAAATGTGTATGTCACACATTTTTTTTGAACTTTCATTCTCACAATATTTATATTAATTTAGTAACAATATTATTCTTCAGGAAAACAGGAGCTCCAGGGCAGAGACAGGCTCTGGCAGCTGTAAGGAATGATTACTTTCCAGTTTGGCTAATGACATAATCCACTGTGGTAGCAAGTCTTGCTTTCCTCTTTAGATGATGTCAACAACTCCATGAGCTACATGCGTTGTATTCATAAGTGGTACTTAGAAATATGTGTTCTGTAATCTCCTCCTTACGCCTGACACTTTACACATGTGTTTATCTACAAGGAGTGGTGACATTAGCTTGCTAATTTTGGTACTGTACCAGTAAGGGTATGAGAGACTCAGAAGGATATTTAAACTGGCAAAGAGAAAATTATTGGCATTAGCTATGAGTACTTTATAAGGCTCTGTTTTGGAATGTCATTTGTTAGAAAATCTTTGCTGCTGAAAGTCATCCATCATTCCCATATGGAACTGCTAGCCTTACAGAAACCTCTCTTCCCAAATCCCACTCACTGCCTGTAGCCAAAAGTACTCACCTATTGACATTAGCAAATTAGATATACAGATATTATTCCCTGAGAAGAAGCAGAATGTGCAAATGGTTTGATGAGATATGGTTTTCTTGGCTGCTGAATGGACTTCAGTGGTGAAAAAAAATGCTCATTTGCCAGAACTCCACCTATAGGCTCCTGTGTATGTGTGTAACTCAGGTTTTCTTTATTAACTAGACTGTGTGCACAATATTCACATGGTGAAGACCCTCAGCAAGAGCTCATACTGCCTATGTAAGTGTTTTTTTAATGAATCAAGCTCTTACCTCTCAAAATTACATTTGTATGGCATTGTTCAATATGTATGGCTGACTACTATAGAAAGCAGCAACAACTGGGTACAATGCACTAATTTTATCCCACTTTGACTTTGAAAATATAATCGGTACTTATAAAAATTGTAAATACTACAGAATCATGCTAGTAGGATTATTCTAAAATGGAAGTGCTAATACATCAAGCAAAATAGCGTTGCTAGTCGTAGCTGGCTCCTATTATCACCATTATCAGAGAAGATATACCTCTGGCAACAATAAAGTGCAGGAGCACAAATGAATATATGCAAGAGAGCCAAGATTTAAGGAGGTGTTTCTTTTTATCTTACAGTGAACTTTTTTTTTTGAGTGCCACAGTTAGAGTAATAAGCACAAACTCTTATGTCCAGTGGCCAAGCCTCATCTAGCTAATGAAATGGTAGCGTGATAAAATACACTTAACTACCCATTTTGGCAGTATACAATATTTCTCTCTGCATTATGCAGCAAAATACAATCACTCTTGATGCATTATGTATTTATAATATTACCTATAAGTGCCTATTGTAAACAAGTTGTTAAATCAACAAGCACAGCATATAAAGTATCATTATAAAGTAATCATTCAATCAATCACTCAATCAGAATCATCATAGCGTTGTTTTTTTCCATATGAAAGACAATGTCTGATTTGCATTTTTTTCTTCAGGTTATGCTATAGTCTATTTTTGTATATCACTGTTCTGAATGTTAAATTGCCTGTCTTGAGAAACTTCAACAAGAACAGCATGATGACTTGGGCATGTCTGGGGGGAGAAAGGGCTACATAGCAGTGCTTAATTTTGACTGAGTTGAAGATGGTATAAACAATGCTGTCCCATCACCAATGACAGCCTTGAGCATTTCTATTGTATCCTTTTTCACAAAGTTTAGAGTGGGTATACTTTGGATTGCTGCAGCCTGTTCCTGCCAGACTGAAAGTTGTGCACCCTCCATGTGTTGACAGTGTTGTGTCAGCACCGTGTCAGAACATTCAAAGCCAGAACGTCACCCCAGGAGTCCCATTAAATGCAATTGTGCACAGCCAAAGCTTCCTGGACTCTGCAGGGATTCATCTCATCCTCATCAAGATAACACTGCACTGACTTTGGGACTGTCACAGCAGCAGTTGCAGGAGCATGGCAGCCACACAAGCAAAGCAAAAGAAGAAGATAACCTATACCCACTACCTACCTAGAGGAGGGTATTTCCATAAATGAAAGCAAGTGACCACAGACCTCAGCTCTTTTTGATGTCATGGTATGGATCAGGACAACAACATGGTGGTGGCAAGCCCCTCATTGCCTTCTGAAAAAATACTCTGTTTAAGCCTGACACCATAGCACAGAAGCAATGGATCTTAATGTCTCTCTTTCTTCCCAGGGAACAAAAGGACTAAATCTAGACATTGCCCCTTATATCAATAGCTTCTGAAGTGCAATTAAGCTAGTTCGTAAGCTGTTTGGGATGGCAGCATCATTTAATTAAATGCAGATAGGGTTTATGAAATGGTGTTCAGTCCTGACAAGGTCTGCTTCATACTCATGAAAATGATAATAGTAGTAGAAGTAGTAGTGGAAGATTTTTAAAATTCATTCACTAGTGGGTGAGTAAGGTGAGACAATTGATATGACTGTATAGAGAAATGCAGACAACTTCAGAGTTTTTTATATCCTGCTGTGCAAGTTAGAATATCAAGTAAGAAAAAAGTTCTTAATTCATGTTGTTGAGTTCAGTTCTTTGGTTGGTGATGAAAAATGATCTAATATTTTTTATGGAACAAGATACTGGCTAGAACAGTACAGCTGAGATAGGTGAGATGTAAAGATTTGTTTCGGTATCATTCATACAATGTATGAGTACAATGTGCATGAGAATAATCTACTGGAGTTGATGGGTGGATTAAATCTCTTACTTTCATCTCATTTAAAATAGATTTGGTTACCTGCTGTAAAAAACAGTCTGCTAGAAGATGCTTATTAAGTAGGTTAGTCCTAGAACAGTACTGCAGTGAGACATATCTGCCAGACAGCATCTGTTTTGATGGTTCATGCTCAGTATTTAATAGAAGACTGAGTTGTCCAAAATGCCCTGAGGCAAAATAAATTGTTGCCAGCAGCTTGCTCTCTCACTGGTTTAGTACATCTTAATAGCAATCTTTTGTCCGCAGCTGCAAGGTGATTCCTAAACATGTCTTCCAGGGTTTTGTCGGCAAAATAACAATCAGTAATTTACACAATAAGTGTTTACATTATTTACAAGAGACAGCGCTGGTGATGGAATTGCTGTGTGGAAACTAACTAGTTATATCATAAAGACACAATTTGTTGAATAGGGAAGTAAAGTGTCTATACCCTCTGCAAAATCCCAATGAGTGGATTTATTTGGGTTGGTGGACATCTGGTTAATCCTAGCTGTCTTCACTTGGCCGCTGATGTGAATTCCTCACATTGTGAGGAAATTTCTTGTTAGCTGTTAGCTAAAACCAATGAGATTTGACTGAGCTCTCCATAAGCATGGAAGGCAGCCAGGATGTTGTTTGGAGAACACACACTAGGTGCTTCCTGATCACTTCTCAGCTCTTCCTGATGCTCTGGGTACAGGCAAAAACTCTGTGCCATACCTAATTGGGTAGATTCCAGCCTTTCTGGGTGGAGAAGGCTGACAAGTCTTTTCGCTTTGATACAGGTTCTTCTAATAGCTGCACACTACTTGCTTTAAAAGAGAAATATTTGATGCGTATTCTAGTAGCATGTCATTAGTATTAGAAATTGAATTCTAGTACTGTTTGTCTACTTTGGGGCTGGAATATGACAGAAGTGTTGAGAGCCATCAGAGCATCTCAACCACCTTGATTCCTCAGTATTCCTTGAACTTTGTCTTGCAGGATGGTGACCTGGATGTCATGAGTGTGTGAGTGGCATCATTTTCCTGTGTGTCAATCTGCCTGCATATGAAGATCCACTGGAACAAAGTTGAATTTTGCAGATGTTTTCATTACTGAGGGCCTCGAGGTGTTGCGGAGTGGAGGTGCATGGAATTTCATTTATTTCTCTTCAACAGCTATCAAAAGGTAATCTTGGATAATCATACCTCTTTCCTGACATACTTTACATGCATGGGGTAGCAAAGGTTCTGTGTTTGTTCAAAATGTGTGTCAGCCCAATAGAAAAAGAAAATGAAGTGTAAATCTTTCAGTATGCTGCTGATCAATCTTTATCATATGACTTTATTTCAGGTATCCAAAGAATGTGGCTGAGGATCTCTTCACAGCCTAAAAAGTCTGGATTAGAGATGAGTCATTCTGATAAATCTGATATAACAACCATAAATCAGAGGAAGCAATTGGAAAGGCTGACTGCTGTTATATCATTCCACTTCACTGAATGCATTTGTTTGTTTATTACTCACATTTGCAAGATGTAAGGACCCCACAGGGTTGAAAATTTGAAATATTCTGTCATTCAATAAAAAATCCCTAACAACATTTGTTTTAAAATGTTACTGATAGCTGTGTTTGGAGTTAGACATTTATTGGTGGAACTATTTCCTAAGCAATTTTACCAGAGATCTCTTTTACGGGTTTAAAACCTGTAAAGATTTGGAAACACTCAACACCTTTTAGGGAGTGCTCAGCCCTTAGCAGAACCACATTACTGACATTGGAAAAGGCATGCCTTTTTTTATTTCATAGTTCTTTGTGAATATTGTTTTCCCCAGAAACCTCATTGCAGTTTACTAAAACTGAGGACAAGGGCAGGTAATTCAATAACTTAAATTATTCTGTCCTTCCATGACATACATTGTTCTTTGGTGTAAATTAGAAATCTGTTTAGCCAATCCAATTAAATGTTGAGTTTTTAAGGTTCTTCTGAGAACCGTCTGCCAAGAACTAGGTGTCAGAGGTGCTCAGTGCATGTCAAAAGTCACAGCTTATATTTATAGAAAAAAAAAAAAAAAGGTTACTTAAGAAATGACATGCATATACATGAAAAATATCAAGTTTCTTATTTGCCATATAGTTCATTTACACATAAATATATTAAAAAATATATAAAGACAATATTTTTGTAGAGTAAATAATTCTGTGCACAGCAGAATCTTTTTTAAATGAGCAATTATATTTCATTTATTGAATTTACAAATATATATATGTATGAAGAAAAATCTTTGTAAATATCCATTGTATTATCTTAGAATTATTGGATAGGTAGAAGGTAACAGTAGAACACAAAATCATCTTCTTGTCTGAATTACTGTCACCATGGAACAAATTGGAAAAAAAATTATTTTGTGTCAACCAGTCGCACCCCACTGCACACATGGATGTCTCCTAAAGCCATCAAGATAGTATCAGAGCATGTAATCATAGCTGGAACAGTAAGGAATCCTCTTTTTCTGCAGCAACCAAACAGCACATTGAGCCCACAAAAACACGACCAACATTGTTACTTTCAGCCAAAGTTAGAAACAAGATTTCTGCCTTATGGCCTTTGAGATAGCTTTTTTTTTTTTTTTTTTTTTTTTTTTCTTTTTTCTTTTTTCTTTTTTTCTTTTTTTCTTTCTTTTCTTTGTGTGTGTGTGGAGTCAGGAAATTTTGGAGACAACTTTAGCATACTAAATAACTTTGGTAGCTAAGGTTAAAACTGCTATCTTCGCAAGTCACTAGAAATTCCAAAATAGAAACAAAGAGTGCTTAAATTACATTTAAGTTTTCCTAGGTCTTTGCAACTATTCATTCTCTGTTTTTTTGTTTTGTTTTTTGTTTTTTTTTTTTTTTTTGGTTTGTTTGTTTTTTTCCAAATCTTCTTCCTGTGCTGAGGATTATGAATTTAATCATGCTTAATGTATTTATCATACTAGAAAGATTTAATTGCTTCAACCAAGTTATCTGTCTTTATATATTTTATTCAAATTTCAGTGTATTGCTCTCATAGAAATGCAACAGCTATGTATGTTGTGTTTCCAGCACAAAAGCTCTGTTTTGAGGAAAGAAAAACAATTTTCTTTTTAAAGGCCTTCTCTTGCAAGATACTGAATGCTCCAAGCACCACAAAATCTGCAAAGAGTAACGGGTGCTCAGTGCCACACATAAAGTGCACGGTTGTTGACAGGATCCTTGGTTCAAGGCTGAGTGTAATCAAGGAGAAGAGAGCATCCTGTGATTTCTCTGAGCTCCCAGACTCCTTGTGGTGATCCAATGCGTTAATGTGCTATGTGCAAGACACTGAAAGTAAAAATCCTTACTGCAGCTGCACTTTCTCAGGTGAAGAAAGGAACCAAAGATTGACTTTCAGTCATAAGGAATATCACTGACTTTTGGAATATGGAGGAATAAGGAATATAGCTCACTTTTGGAATTTTCAATGACCTACAGAGCTTTTAATTGTAATTTTAATGTCAATTAACCATCAAGAATATACTAGGAAAATTATATTTGATAGTAATATGTAAGAAACTCATTTTCCATAGCTTTTAATGCTTAATGTAAAAATACACTTCAGTGATCCCTGGAAAAAGGGTATCTTAAATCTAGTCTTTACTGCTCAGACACCCTTAATATTGCATTCTAACTTGCAGCAAACATTTATCCCGAACAAATACCTGTGCTCTCTGTAGCAGTTTTGGGTAGCTGGGGTTTTGTTTTCTTCTGTTTTTGAGAAAGTATTTTTTTCCTGAAACTTTTTAGGTCATATGGTTTCTACTTGCTATCATCCTGAAGGGGAGCTGGTGTCTTGGCTGGGTATTTGTTCACATGTAGCTCATTAGCATTAATTGTAGAAAGGTCTGGAAAGAAATATTGTAATGTGAAATGACAAGAAGGCTTTGCCTAAGGGATATTTATTTATTTACACTTCCATCAGCAGCTTTTTGTTACCCAAAGCACTAAAGTTATTATACATATTGCTTTTGGAATTTATTATTTTTAATTGAAGAAAATTATCATTTTCAGTCACTTTTGTTTAAAAAAAAATAAACACAGCTAAGGATTTATAAATATTCCTCTGGTCTTACAATATTTTTTTCTTGCTTGTGGTTTTACCTTTAATGTAAAGTGCAGTATTTTAGTTCTTTAGTTTTTAAAGGTAAGCTTAATACATTCTACATTGCAAGAAGTCTATAGGTACTTCTGACCATGGAACAAACAAATGCATTTGTTTTCTAAATGGTCATTTTCCAGAAAGCACATTAAAGTGCAATTTATCCAGTTTACAAAAACACTGTATCATTTTTGTGTTTAGCATTATGTTCATGGATGGATGACTCATCTACAGCAGAGTGTAGTATTTACTGCACAGGCAATGGATTTTCTACACTGCCTGGCTACCAGCAACTAAGAAAGAAGATGAACTGTGAGCGATTCTAATGGATCCAAGCCTATTAGTACACTGCAGTTTTAGTTCAGAGTAAACTGGCTGGAAGCACAGGAAAAGAGCATCACTTTGTTGATTTGTGTGACCTCTTGACACCCAGAATCTGGGCCTTATCTATTCAGGGCATTTATGAAGCTGAATGAATTATTTGCTACTTTTGTTTAAATATGATTCTTACTAAACTGATTCAGGGCCAGACTTTCAAAGCCATATTGCCATCTAGCCAATGGGAGAAGGGAAGTAGCTGTACTGGCTCAGGGGCAAGGAAGGAGTCAGAGTGCAATTTGACTGTATTGATGGACTGGATGTATTTCCAGCAATGACATTACCCAGCAGCAGTTGCCTGCAGTGGTCCACTATGGCCTACCACCACTGTTGGAATACTTTTGCTGTTAACGTAGACAAAAACAAGTGTGACTTAACATTTAAACCAAGACATACACTATATTCAGATCACCTTTGATAGGCCAGACATAAACAAAATAGCATATAGCATACGCATATAGCAATAATGAGCAAATGTTTTCTTTGCAATTCCTGTCCTGGCCAGCTGTCTATAATTTGTAGCCCCTACCTACAAATTATCACCTCAGCTAATTCTAAGACTAGTAGACCACAGCAATGGAGACCTGGTGCATCCAAATATTGGCATTGTAGGCAGAGCTCTGAAGTCCAGCATTCTTTAGGGAACATTTGCAGAAAATTTTTCCTTCTCCATTTGTAGTGATCTATTGCTCAGATTTGATCATTGTATCTGAGTCATTAGTAATTGCCGAGTCTCTAGTAACCCGTAGACTTCAGTGTTTATAGGTGTTTTTAATTCCACATAAAGGAAAGCTTAGTTGCATGGGCTGATGTTTTTCAGGGTCTGTTCCATTAAATATTGGGAAACAGAACTTTGTAGATCAAAGAAAGGAAACCAAAGGATTTTGCAAGATCCCTGTTGGTGCCCCTCCTCAGCCTATTTCGCAGATACCGTTCCACCACACACACAAGAATGGATCCCCACTGTGTATGTAGAGAGAAAGGTGCATCAGAAAAATAGTGAATTGTTCATGTTTTTAGATGCAATGTATCTCTGTTGTATCTTCATGAAAAATACTTTGTTTTTACACAGGATTTTTCTTTCATGATACAATTATTAATCCATTAATATCCCATCATATTCTTCACCATGGTTACAAGGAATTAGACTGAGGTAGCTGTGCAAGATGATGCAGCCTTATACAAAGAGCAAAACTGAAGGTCTTATGATGTGGTGTTACCAAAAGCAACTCACTGAGCAGTAGAGAGTCAGTAATAATTTAATTAGCTGCTTATGACAGTAACAGCATGAAAAGCCAGCTGTGTAAGCAAGCACAGTCTCCATAATTTCCAGCAGAAATGTATCACTAAAACGCACTAAAATATATTCTTCAGGACTGTGAAGTCTAAGGGGATTTATTTTGGCTTTAGTTGCATGAAGAATAAACTACACAGAGGATGGGCTAATGACCACATACATTTGTTATATTACATGTTTGTGCTGTTGAATTAACAAAAAGAAATAGAGATGTGCACATAATATAGTTTTTTTGCTGATGTGAAAATGGAAATAACAAAATAACTTTGGACTTTAACCCCATGGAAGTGTTTTTGTGAGGTTTTGAACATAGAAATTTTCTCCATTTTGAAGAGGTGGGAACACAAGGGATCACCACTGAAAGAACTGAAACAGGGCAGAAATATTCCCCTTAGCAGAAGCAGAAATGGAAGCTTGGAGGAGATGCACAGGAATCCCTGGGCAGCCTGAAGTTCGTGCCCTTCCATGTTTCTTAACATTGCAATCTTAAGATCCAAAGGGGATTGCTGTGGGGTATACTGCTGTTATGGGATATACAACAATAACAAATATCTTCAAGAAGAGTAAGGGGTGGGGGTAAGGGGAGAGGAGCGGATGTTCTGATTTTTTGTTTTGTTTTTCCCCAGAATACCAGATTTGTTTCCACAGGGAGAATTGTTTATTGACAGAGTCAATCTCTTGTGAGCTCTTACGCAAACCCAAACTGGCCTTGTGCTAAACATAAAACTTTAATGGTTTGCTGTTCTCCTTTGGATACTTCTCAGTGATAAAAATAATATTGTCCCTCTCAGCCTGTCGCGCACACCGTTGCATACTGGGGACCTGGAACTGTCACCACCAACCAGGAGTGATTCATGAGTGTACGGCTCATTTTTGGAACTAATTAATTATGTCATGGAAGGAAGATTTACTCTTCCTCCCCTTCCAGCCCCCACCTTCTCTAGTCCTTGCTAATCTTGCTTTCTGGATAACAGGAGGAAAATGAGGAAGGTGTTTAGCAGTCTCAGTTGTCTCTGTGATTCAAATCACAGAATGAAGCAGGGAAATACTGTCTGCACTGCTCATGCTTTTTCTGCAAGAATCAGTTTCAAATATTAGATGGTGTTTTGTGTTTTTTGTTTTGTTTTTGTTTCTTCCTGTTGCAATTAACTGAGAAAAATATTTCAAAGCTGTATAATTAAAGGCCAGCATTTTATTAGGGTTTAAAATAGTCTTTATGAAATCTACTCCTGCCACTGGTAATTACAATGTACATCTTAATATACCTCTGCTAGGCCTGAGCTGGAGATAACAGTCCTGTGTGTATTGCGTTTGGCTTGTGCATAGAAGGTAAAATCCTTTATCTTATCTCAATCTCCACACAACAACCAGCCTCTCTTCCAATTCAGCCCTAATCTTCTTAGTAAATAATACTGATATTTTTCACCATAACAAAAATGGAGCTGCCAGATTCAGGCTGATAACACCTCTCATTTACACACCATTCTCTGTCAAAATCTGCCTGATTTTTTTTAATCTCTTTAACTCATCAAAAATACTTTTTTACATTCAGCCATGGTAAGTTCCTTGCTACCAAATAATATTCTTATAAATAAATCCGTTGACTACAGCTGTCTCTTTGGATAGATATTGGAAATCCTCTTTTTCCTGGCTTGCTTTCTTGAATGATGACAAATTATTGTTGATCAATTTAATTTTGCTGTAAAGTTTGGTATTCTAAGAAAATTACCTAAAAGGAGTGTTTATCTGAGAGTGTGCCCAAAAGGCCTTTTTTCTTTTTTCTTTTTTTTTTTCCATAAGATATTGTCTCAGTTCACTTCTCTGATGAATGCTGTGTTTGCATTCCCATTCTTCCCTTTGCAATGGCTTATCTTTAAAACAAGAGAAACAAGAATCTAAGTAATCAAAATATAATATAGTATATTAATTATCTCTGTGTGATTTCTTAAACAACAACAAAACTCTGCAGAAAGAATGTCAGTTAGAAGGTTGATAGTAGGATTTCTGCTCACAGTGATTGAATGAAAATGATATACTTAAATGTGTCTACTTTATTTCAGCTTCAATCTGCCCTCTGAGTGACACAGATATTTTGAGGTGCCTGTCCAGAAATGGCAAATCATCCACATAAGCAAATGCTAGACTTTATAGTTTTACACCAACCCTGCTTTCATCTACTGCCATGCAACAGCAACAGGGATATATCACACCATCAATTTTTATGCCAAACTTCCCATATCAGAGAAAATAATCTTAAAATCTATAGCAGCATATGGCCAGGTTTTGTTAGGTGCTGCAGCTGGAAAGAATAAGTATTTGTCTTCTGTGGAACCTGTGGATATGATAAACGAATTCTATTCCAGGGAAGAGTTCTGTGCGTTGCTTGTGAAAGTAGGACAAAAGCAGGTTTGTTCCAATAATTTTACAGAGGGTTTTTAAAGGTCCTTTTTACATTACTCTCTCTTCTCATTAAAGTTTGCAATACTTTTTTTCAGAAGTGAGGCTGCACGTGTTCATTATGAAGTAGAGAGACAATATTTTGAGACTTAAAATCTTGTTCACATTCTTTCAGCTAGAAGCTCTTGGCCAGTACCAATCTGGTCCAGTTTAAATACATTTTTTCTGAGACTTTGTAACAGGACAGTATCCATGCTTATGGTGGCGTCTCACCAGTGGCTTTCATGATGGATCTAGTCCTCTTCTATTTACATAAAAAACACCCCTTGATGAATCCCACGATCTCAGGTGCCTTTTTTATTTTATTTATTTATTTATTTTTTTTTTAACTGCAGCTTCTCACTGGTTGTTCCAAGTTGTGCTGTGAATGAGAATTAACATGTGGTCCCTCTCCAGCTCAGACTTTTCTAACCAGTTCCTGATTTTTGTTATTAGTTTCCAAATGCATTGTCTCCATTTGGGGGTAAGCAACTAACTTCATTATCTTCAAAATACCGCTTCTCATCCCAGTCCTATTACACCTCTCTTTACTGTCATCCAGCCTTTCTTTGCATGATATCCCCTCTCTCTCTTGTATTGATAGTGCCAGTCTATGCAGTATCACCACATTCCTAATATTTGTGTCATGGTCATAAATGAAATAAGAAGAAGATCAAACCCAAGGCTGATCCATAAATAATTCCACTGCTAACTGGTAACCCTCACGATACTTTTTCTTTCAACACTATCTTTTGCTGTCCTTCTTTGAGACTGTCTTTTACCTATCTTTCAATTCCTCTGCTAATCCCTATCTTCTCCAGCTTAACAAATAATTTCCCATGTGGCACCATACCATACATTTTACTGAAGTCTAGATAGATGAGATCGACTCCATTTCTTTTGTCTAGAAAATCAGCTATCTTATCGAAGGAAGCTATTAGGTTGGTCTGCCTAGATCTCTTTTTATTGTATTTCCTACCACACCATATCTAATATTTCCTTCAGTTCCATGTCTTTATTCATCTGTTCCTTCAAAATCTGTTCTAAGACCCTGTGTGCTTTACAGGTTAGGTTAACGAACCAATATTTGTCTGAATTTTCTCTCTCTCTCTCTTTTTTTTTTTTTTTTTTTTTTTCTCTCATTTGATATAGTTGCTGTTCTCTAGACATATGACACTATCTTTGCCTGGATAAATTTAAAAACACATGCTCCTTGGGCTTTTATATTATTTCAGAAATTCACAATAGTGACAACAGTTCAGTCTCTCATGATTACACACAGTTGGCTCCTTCTATTATGAATATATGGTTATTTCAGTTCCTGTTATTTACATGGCCATTACCCTGAAGTCAACACCTTCACCTGGCTGAAAACTCAGGGCAGTGTTTTTGTACCTCTTTTTCCAAAGCATCCTGACACTAGTCAGCATACTCCACTTATGCAGGTGAATGAACTACAATATGATTTAATGATATACACAGCAAGAGCAAACTCAGCTCAGATTCTGAGTTATTTTATTTTAACTTCAAATGTTCCTTGATTGCCAAGACAAAGATTTACCTGCAGCCTAGTCTTTATTCCATGTAATATATATTCTCTTCCAATTTCTAATACCCTTCACTGACTGATATATATTCTTCTTGTTGTTTTTTTTTTTTTTTTTTCCCCTTCAGCTTGAAAGAAAAAAGTATGATGCCTCCAGTAAAATTAGGGCAACTATGCTATTGCATTCACCTTTTAAACAGAAAAAATAAAGTTGAGTTTTTATTTGCTGTCATCAGTATGCTGGAAGTTTTGTTGAAGACAAAATAAATAAAAAAAGTCTTCAAAGACATGTAAGAGATGTGAGGTCATCTACAATGTTTGGACTAGCATGATTGCAAAGAGGTATTAAGTATGCAACAGTATAAACAAAAAAAAATAGTAACATTATTTATAAATTGCAATGGCTGTACTTTTGTTGGAGCAAGTGGTCTGTACACTTTCATGGAAATTAGTGTATAAAAGTAGAAAAAAAATAAAAAATGAAATAAAAATGGAGAAGGAAAAAAAGCTAAAGTAAGGGAAAAAGAACTTTGACAAAGATTTTTCTTGTTTATTTAGTCCGTTTTCATTGCAACGTGCTGGTACCATGCTAGGGTCATGTAGCATGTAGGGTCAAACTTTGGGCAAACTGGTGTTAAAGCCCCCACAGAATCCCTCCACAACCACTTCTGTGTCTTCTTTCTACACATGCACATCTGCTTCCACAAAGAAAAAAAGTTTCAGTACTAAAGCTAATTCAAAATGTCATGAAGATTTACTGCATGTGCAGAGGTAAATCAGAGAGTTTGCATGATAAAGTGTAAAATAAGGTAAGGGTTATGCCACTGAAGGATTGTGAAGCCCTGGGTTTTGAATGAATTTGATGTGCTGATGAATGCAGCTGTGAGGTTGGAGCTGATATAGTAGGCAAAAAGCTTTCTGCTTCCATGCCCATTCACTGGGCTCCTCAGGCATTCCCACTTCTCCAACCTTATCCCTGCACATGCTTGTGTTAGATCAGACCTTGGACCATCTTCTGCAAGACTGGAGCTGGAGGACCTTGCAGGAACCTTCTAGTGGTAAGCAGCTAATTCAAATGCTGGCCAATTTAGCTAAGATCTGCCACCCTATTGCAAAACCACCTTCCTGCATAAGACCACAGAGCAGGTGTTCCCCAACCTCTGACCTTGATGGCTTTTGCCAGGAGGATGTCTGAGCTACCTGGTGGCACATGGGTAGGAAGGAAAGGTGAGGAAGTGTCCAGGCTTGTGTTCTGAGGTAAAACAGGAGTAGTAGACAGAGCTTCTGCTGTTTTCTGGAGTTAACAAAATTCACTGGGCAGCACTAGAAGGAATTGACTCTTTTATTTTCAAGCTGACACATCATGAAATTGCTTAAGATCTTATCCAATATGAGGTAGAAACGTCCTTCGCTGAACACCTACACTGGTGGATGTTCATCCTTACAAAAAGCAAAAAAGAAGATGATATGAAAGAGATGAGAGAAAACCAGTACTAACCCTGAGGTCTCAAATCACCTTACTTCTTTTTCTGACTTGGAAATTCCACAAAAACTAACCTGGTTAAAATACTTGTGCAGATATATGTTCTTATCTCACTCAGTGTTTCTTTCCATTCAAAATTTTGTGGAAGGTTAACAAAAGGAGATGATAGACACTCCTCGTATAAGTCATGATTTCAAGTATTTCTTCTTTTTCTTTCTTATTTTTTTATCAATTTTCCACGCACTCTGTTTACCTAGATTTATCAATCTCCTTCCCCCCAGTCAGATGTTAACCAAAAACTATGAATCCTGTTTTCCATCAGATGGCAAACAAGGTTTGACTGATATCCAGTTAGGGAGATACATTGCAAAAGCAAAATGACTGCAACACAGTGCAGTCTGTGATTTTTTTTTTAATTTCTCAGTGTTGGAAAAATTAACTGCCTATATTTGACATATGTCTGGTTTAATTGTGTGTGTGAAAACACTTCCCCTTGTACAGCTAAATAGACTAGTGATCTGATTTATGGGATAATTTTAGCAATTAGTATTTAACCCTTAAAAACAAAAACAAACAAACAAAAAAATCTTTCACAGCATTGGCAGAAATGTGGGTGTTGAAAAGTTCATTTCCTGATCATTTAAGGACCAAATGACAAATGAAGTTTCTGGTTACTTTTGCAATGACTTTGCCAGATGTAAAAGACATTTACAAGTGAGCATACAGCTTTCGCATACACTTTCTGAACTTTGAAGTTTCTGCTGCCTTCCTGCTGAGCAGAACACATTCAAGTGGGATATAGAATTGTTATTTAAATCTTACAGTCAAATTAGACCCTAGAGACATGATTGTATAGCGTTATTGTCTCAGTCCCCATGAAGTTAAGTGTTCTCATATCAAATCTGATGTGTTTCAGCTTACCACCTACTGCACAAGTATTCATCTCGTTGTTAAAAGATATCAGATAAAGTGGTGTTTTATTTATTTTTACATGTGTCAGTTATTTTTAGTGGTAATACTAGTGTGACACTACTGTCTTTTCCTGTGAGTCATGGGAACATGAAGCTGCTACATAAACTTTTCAGCCATGATAAAAAATAAAAGCTTCCAGGCTTTCCTTAAAGACCAGGATTGCATTTTTTGTTGTTGTTCTGGTTTGCTTTTGAAGAAGGATTGTTTTGCTGTGGTGCACAGCTCTTCGGAGAAGAGGGTTTTCTAAGTTATGTAAGTAAGTTATCTAAGTTATGTTAAGTTATGGTGGTGGGCTGAAGGCAGAATGTTGAGGAGACAGCAGAGCTGTGAGCTGCTGGAGACTGCTGCTGTTCAGAGGGGTCTGGGGCAGAGGAAGTTTTGCAAGCAAAGAGAGACAGGATCTTCATCCCACAGATTGGCCAGAGGGACTTTTAAAGAACTACCTCTTTCAGAAGTTGTGGTTCCACTGAAACCAAATAGCACAGCAAACACTCTACTTGATTTCACCTAAATTTTCTTTTGAAAGAAAACCCAGGAGAAAATGTTAAAATTATCCATTTCAACATTTTTGGGGTTTCATTTTTCACTTTAAATGATTTTTCACTTATGTATTATATTTTCCCTAATACAATGGATTATATATTACCTTACAAAATAAAACATTAACATCAAATTGGGGTATTATGAATGACCTTGAGTGTTTTTAAATAGTTCTTCATGAGAAATTTTGAAATATCCATGTTTTATCAAAGAATGAGGGTCTTACCACTAGAGCTCTGCCTGTATAGCTTCAAAGTAAGTCTGCAGCTGTTTGGGGAAGTAAACACTGAATTTGCCTACTTGTCTCTCTATAGGCAGACATCACCAGAAGGAGAGATGCGATGATGGCCCTTCTGACCTTAACTACAATTAGTCTCTCTGACTATTAAAGCAACACATTGTTGTGACTAAAGAACTCCTTTTCTCTCTTTCTTTTCTTTTTCTTTTTCTTTTTCTTTTTCTTTTTCTTTTTCTTTTTCTTTTTCTTTTTGTTTTTGTTTTTGTTTTTCTTTTTTTTTTCTTTTTCTTTTTCCTTTTCTTTTTCTTTTTCTTTTTCTTTTTCTTTTTCTTTTTCTTTTTCTTTTTCTTTTTTTTCTTTTTCTTTTTCTTTTTCTTTTTCTTCTTCTTCTTCTTCTTTTCCTTTTCCTTTTCCTTTTCCTTTTCTTTCTTTCTTCTTTCCTTCCTCCCTTCCTCCCTTCCTCCTCTCCTCCCTTCCTTCCTCCCTTCCTCTCTTCCTTTCCTCCTTTCTTCCTTCCTTTCTTTCTTTTTTTTTTCTTTTTTTTTGCACAGTGATTTAGCAAAAGTATATTTTGCATTATTACTTTATTGCACACCTGTATAAATCATGCTGTCGGGTAGCCAATGTTTTTTAAAACAGCATAACTGCCAATTGCTTGGGTAATGGCACATTTTGTGATACTATCAGATGACATATAACTTGTTAAATTACATTGAAAAAATATTAGAGAGAATTACACTATAATTAAATGACAATAATAATGAGACCAATATTAGCTGCTGCCATCAATTATGTAAGACTGAATATTTATTATATATTTTTCCAAAAAGCCTTGTCTGTGGTTAAAAAGGCATTTCATTTAAAACCCTGTTGGTGCTTTTAACATTCAGAAAGATGTTAACCTCTGAATTCAGATATTCAAGCCATGTCCAGATGAGAACTTTTATGTGCAAGTTTTCTAAAACTTGTGGTGTTCTTTTAAAGATATTTTATTAACTGCTTAAGTATCTTGCATTTCTGTTCACTCCTTTTGTTTTTTTTTATACCTATGTCAGCAAGATGTTTAAAAAAATCAGTCCAGATTAACTGATAAAATTGTACTCACTTCTATGTAATACTGATATTACAATGTATGTATTGATATGCATATTGATATATGTAATATGCTATTGAATATTGCTGAATGCTGTCTCTTGATAAGGGCACATCTCTTCAACATGATTTGCTTTATGCAGTTTTCAGAAAGTAACACTATCACAAAGAATCACAGAATCACAGAATGTTTGATATTGCAAGGGACCTCTGGACATCATCTAGTCCAAACTCCCAGCCAAGCAGAGTCACCTAGAGTGTGTTGCACAGGATTGCATCTAGGTGGGTTTTGAATATATCCAGAGGAGAAGACTCCACAGACTCTCTGAGCAACCTGTTCAAGTGAACATTTCTGGACCAGACCTCATAAAATTATCTCAAGTAACAGTGTCGGATCTTAAACACATCCTGGTTTGGAGATAGTGAAATTTTACTAATCACACAAACACCAATGGGCAGAGGAGTTGCAGAGATTCTTTGTTGTTCTTATCCCCATTGCACAGCTTACCAAGAATGGTTTCTATATCTATAAGAGCAGCTGGATGGGAGTGTTGGAAAAATGATTGGTCAAGTTCCCTGAAATGTAAGAAGACATAAGTGTCCAAGATGAGAATAAAGAGAGGAAAAAATAATTATAAATCTTAAAATCAACAACAAAATATTTGATAGGTTAATTAGAAAAATAGGATAAAATATTACGAGCATATTTCTATTATAGTGGTGCTTCACTTGAGCATGTAGTATGACAGCAGTGAGGTGAAAGAGTTAACTGATAGACAGTAGAATACATCTTCATAATAATAAATGCTAATGTAAAGGTTAGGTGGCGCCTTCTTTAGAGCTGTGGAAGTGGTAATAGAATGGCATGAGAAACTCGTTGGTCAAGGTACAGTGGTACACACAAGAAGAAACAATCCTAACTTTAACTTTATAGATGCAATGAGGTAACTAGCACTGAACAGGCAACTATTAAAAGAGGGAAAATGTTCTTTTGAATGGTAATGCTCTTCTCAGATAAGAGATGTCCTTAGGTAACATTGTAAATGGAAATAAATTAAAACCTCACTATCCAAATGTTTTGCACTGGTAAAGAGAGAAAAACAAATAATTGCATGTCAGGATGTTCACTTGCTGGGTTACACAAGGAACATGAGCCTATTTTGGAACGTCTGCTCTCTGCATATTATCTCAATCAGACACTACAAATATGCAAAATAGTCCAGGCAGTGTTGTTTTGAAGGATGGATAAAGCAGATGGATGAACTGGTTTAGGCGAAAATAGAAACTAGCTTCTAATCTGGTCTCTCTCTCTCTCTCTCTCTTTTTTTTTTTTTTTTTTTTTTTTTTTTTTTTTTTTACATGGTCTCTCTGAACCTTTTTTCTGAAGTTTAGCAAAACCTGAGATTCACATGTTTCTGCATTTCCTGTTTTTGGCTAATAGAGGAAACAGAAACACTAAGATACTGTAAGAAGTTATTTTTAAAATATTTCCACTCTGTCAACCAGGAAGTTTTGGAAATCTTACAAGTCTAATCCTGCATACTATGCAACCCAAAAATGTTTGCACAAGTTTACCCAGTCTTTCAGGTATTTATATTCTTATCTGATGGGATTAAAAATATGGATAGAACAATCTGTAAGCATGAAAAAATATTTTGCATGTGCAATTGTAGTTGCCACAGAAGAGCTTAATTCCCTGATGAGAAATAGGAAGTACCCTGTGCTGCAGCTGAGTGCCAAATGCCAAGGATCCATGGAAAAATGTGGGAACTGAACGGGGCATAAAGAATAGGTAGAAGGCTCAGTGGTGAGAATGCTAACTGCAGCTAAGGACACCCACTGCTTTCTGTACCATAGCAGAGGAGTGGGGCATTGGCATGGGGTGGATGGACAATTTGTGGATCTTCTGTAAGAGGACTGAGAAACAGGCAGGCAGGAACTAGGGAAGCCAACAACAGCAGTCCTGAGGTTGAGAAGGTGTGGGGAAATATGCCAAGGAGAGCGTGTCCAAACCACTGGGAAAAAAAAAAAATAATAATAAAATAATTCATACTATTGGGCAGATGTATTTTTAAGCCCTTTTAGCATATTCC
Organism: Aythya marila; assembly: GCF_965140915.1. Taxonomy (NCBI): domain Eukaryota; kingdom Metazoa; phylum Chordata; class Aves; order Anseriformes; family Anatidae; genus Aythya; species Aythya marila. Next base: position 38,309,523 of record NC_139044.1, on the reverse strand, counting down.
ATGAAGAAGAAGAAGAAAAAAAAAAAGTACACTTGGCTCTAATTTTCAATGATTTTGCAGAAATCCATTTTAGGATGAATACATTATGCCGTCCCTCAGTCAGATACATAAGGGATAGGGAAAGGGAAAAGGAGGACGTGTTTGTTTGCTTGCTTACTTGCTTGTTGAGTTTAAATGATGAGAAGAACACTTAAAAGTGCTCTCTGCTCCCTAAAACATGATTACCAGTATAGCTAGCAGCGGGAACTCACCAAACCATTTACAACAATTCCCTTTTTTCTGCTGTTGCTCTTGGCTCCCTCCACAGCCCTGCCAGAAAGACAGAGATTTTTCCCTCTTGAATCATAGGATATTGGAGATCTTTCCTCTTCAAAGCCACTTTTTTTTTTTTTCTTTTTGTTTTTTCCTTTTTTTTTTTCCCAGCTGCTTCTGAACTGCTTTTCATTTCCAGGAAGCCTTCACAGACATCTTGAGTCTGTCAGATTATCGCGGAGCTCATCATTATTAGTCCCTCATCAGATGGTATCTTCCTCTATACACAGATATCAGTTCTTAATTGTCTGTGAGTGTATTTTGCCACAAGCACAACAGAACACTCTTCATGAATGGCACTGTAAAACCAAGTTATTTCTTAGTTGGGATGTGATAGACTGTTGAATCCTGAAAAAAATTATGTAGCGGTGTAAGCTGTTAGATCTAGATATTGTTCTTCCCACTATCTAGTCCACTACTCATACTACCTACTTTCAAACTACTTGAATAGATGGGGTAACAACAGAATATTCATGGTGTCAAAACTGCAGGCTTGACACATTAAACAACAACTGCCTTCAGAAAGGCCCTTATTATACAATATTACCATGCTCAATGGAGAATTTTAAACACCATTAAACATGAATTAAATATAATTTGATTTCTTTGAACAATTATGTGAAATTTCTTTCCAGTGTTTGTTAAATTTTATGCCAAAATTTTAGTTACAAAAGCTTTTTTATATATTTTTAAAATGAATTCTGTTCTCTGTAAAGGAAAATTTTGAAAAAATCTGTATTTATGCCATCAATAATGACATTAAGTAGTATATACAAATGAGAGCAGCAACTGCAATTCCTATGATAATAAGACTATACATCTTTAGTAAGCATAAACATGCACATTTTTAGTTTATTATAAAATATTTATTTTAAAGATAGGTACTTAACAGGTACTTAGTTAAGTCAAAATATTTTGGAAGATCTTCTGGAAGAAGAGAAATTCATGGATGTATTAATGTAGTGACAAACTACAAGTCATACATATGCTTTTATTACTTAATAATATGGTATTACGAAGTTCCTTTGAATTTTCAAAACAGTCTATAAAGGGTCTACAGCAGCCTTGTAATGGGGAAGAGATATTCTGAACAGGTGAACTGGGAAAAGGTGATAAGACAAAACAGAACCATTACCAGTAAATATGGAAACAATTAGCAATATATCAGTTTGTAAATAAAGTATCCCTATGTATCAAGTAGCTGTGCCACAAACATTTATCTACTTTTCTGCTCATAGTAGAAATAGGTAATGACTCCAAAAAGGATTTCAGGCATCCACTGTATGTGCAGAGTTAATGCTAAAAAGATGGGAGGCAATGGCAATGGACAGTCAATAGGGTACAGTGTAGGCAATGTGAAGAAATTAAGAGAGAGAATTAAAATGCAGTTGCTGATACAGAAATAGTGGTATGAATGTCAGGGGGACTGAAGAGGAGTGGGCTGCTCTAGTGGCAAGACAGGTGATGGTTCAGATTTTTTAATGTGAGGTTTGGTCAGAAAATAAGAGATTTTAGAAAAGGTCTAGAGACAGATATGGCAGAGTTGTAACACATCTTGGATGTGTAATAGGAAAGAAAGTCAAAGATCATCAAAATATAAGTCTCAATGTCAGTGAAAACTATGGCACAGCTAACGTGGGAGAGGTCAGAAATGTTTAAACAAAGATTGGAGCTTGGTTTTGGCTGGAGAAAAACTAAGAAACAGGATTCTGTGGATGGAGATGAGACAACGTGGCATATGGCAGAGGTAAGTTTCTGAACCATTGTCAATGAAATGCGGTTTAATGCACTGGTTAATGGTCATAATAAAGGCATCATACTAAAGAGGTACAGAGGATAACTGAGTAATAATGCTATAAAAGCATGGGAAACATGACTTTTGTGCAGAGAGTCTGAAGTTCTGTAACGATCCATGGAGGTCAGGGTTGGGGAAAGCTCATCAGATAACTTATTCAAAACAGTTATGTGAGATTAAACAGACCATAAGCAACTGAACATTGGATCACAGGGAATGCCTGAAAGCAGAAGTTGATCCAGTAGCTTACTGATGTTTTATAATACTTTATCCATTAGTGGGAACATGAAATTATAATGTCAATAAGACAATACTTAAGAAGTAGGTCTGTGAACAGGAAAAATGCAATGGAAAGAAGTGAACAGAAAGCTGGGGGAAAGGAGGCAGCAAGCAGGAACGTGGCAAGAGAAAACATAAGCTGAAGAAAGACTGATGCAGAAAATAATAATAATAAAAAAAAAAAAAAAGAAGAAAAGTTAAAACAGGAATTTAAGTGTGAGCAATTAGGCAAGATTTTAGCATTTGATTTAATTCAGTCACAGAATCACAGAATCATCTAGGATGGAAGAGACCTCCAAGATCACCAAGTCCAACCTCTGACCTAACACTAACAAGTCCTCCACTAAACCATATTGCTAAGCTCTAAATCTAAACGTCTTTTGAAGACCTCCACGGATGATCACTGAACCACTTCCCTGGGCAGCCAATTCCAGTGCCTAATGACCCTTTCAGTAAAAAAGTTCTTCCTAATATCCAACCTAAACCTCCCCTGGCAAAATTTTAGCCCATTCCCCCTCATCCTATCACCAGGCACATGGGAGAATAGACCAACCCCCACCTCGCTACAGCCCCCTTTAAGGTACCTGTAGAGTGTGATAAGGTCACCCCTGAGCCTCCTCTTCTCCAGGCTGAACAAACCCAGCTCCCTCAGCTGCTCCTCGTAGGACTTGTTCTCCAGACCCCTCACCAGGTTCGTTGCCCTTCTCTGGACGCACTTGAGCACCTCGATGTCCTTCTTGTAGCGAGGGGCCCAAAACTGAACACAGAACTCGAGGTGTGGCCTCACCAGAGCCGAGTACAGGGGGACGATCACTTCCCTAGACCTGCTGGCCACACTGCTTTTTATACAAGCCAGGATGCTGTTGGCCTTCTTGGCCACCTGAGCACACTGCTGGCTCATATTCAGCCAACTATCATCCAATACTCCCGGGTCCTTCTCTGCCAGGCAGCTTTCTAACCACTCATCTCCCAGCCTGTAGTGCTGCTTGGGGTTGTTGTGCCCCAGGTGCAGGACCCAGAACTTGGCTTTGTTGAACTTCATACATTTGGCCTCATCCCATTGGTCCAGCCTATCCAGATCCTCCTGCAGAGCCTTCCTACCCTCGAGCAGATCAACACATGCACCTAACTTGGTGTCGTCTGCAAACTTACTGAGGGTGCACCCAATCCCCTCATCCAGATCATCAATAAAGATAGTAAAGAGAACTGGCTCCAGTACTGAGCCCTAGTGACAGGCCTCCAACTGGATTTAACTCCATTCACCATGACTCTTTGGGCCTGACTACCCAGCCAGTTTCTAACCCAACGAAGCGTGAAAATTTCAGTCTGTATAAATTCCTGTGTAGAGAAGCAGCAGCATCCTTTCTGAAACAGTAGAACTTTTCTGATTCAGAAGACAATAGCATTTCTTACATACGTAGATATATTTCGCTGTTGCATTCACTGTTACCTCTGGTAAATCTTCCTGACAGCTTTTTCTACAGAGATCAATGGTTTCCCATAAGAAGTTTTATTAATCAGCATTCTCTAAAAGAAAGGAAAAACAAACAAACAAAACAAAACAAAACAAAACAAAAAAAGAAAGAGTAAGTGGGGAAGAATAATATATCCAATTGACATTGCAAGAAGGACTACAGGCAAAATGTAACAAGATGATCAGTAAATACAAATGAAACCTCTCACTCGAGAAGGTGGTGAAATACTACTATCTCTGGATAGTACAAAAAAAATCACACATTTTAAGCAAATAGGTAAGAACATATTGTTAATTTTAAAAGACAAATTAATTACCCAACTCTTTAATTTTCTTAATTATTCTGAGACATATCTTTAGATTTAAAGCAGAAATTGTGAGAATAACAAGCCAGAAAATTTTAAAACTTTGCAGGTATCCAAATCATACTTGCTGATAGTTAGACAGTCTGCAGGACTTGTATCTAGAAACACATTAACTCCCCAGACAGAGATATAAAGACTGAAGGATCAGGTTTTTCTTACTAATTATTCAAAGCTTACAGCTCTATACTAAAGTATCAGACAGTTGAGAGTACACATGTATGTCTAAACATTCAGAAAGCTAGAAGCAGAAACTTAGAATGCTTTTTTTTACTGTCTGAGGTATAGCCATTTCCATCACTGGTTAGTGGTAGGTTTGCTTTTTTATCATACATCACTGATACCAGTCATCAACTTTCTTTGACAGTGTGCTGAAATGCACCAATATGGCATATAGACTGGGAATGGGTGGCATTGAGCAGAATAGCTTTGCCACACTATGATATGCTTCAGTTTTGACAGAATACTAGCCCAGTGTCAATCATTCTGTCTTTGCCAATCAAATGCACATCCTTCTGGAGGCGCCTTCAGTTGACACTGGTACCCCAAACATAGTGAAAGGTTAATGCAATGACATTTTAAAGATGACATATTGTCAAGGGACCAGCAAAAATTGCAGAACTAGACTATTTAGGAAAAAGTAGTGTGGCTTACAGGACACAGACATGGTGAAGACATTCCCAGAGGGGATAGATTTGGTGCAAACACCCTTGAAAGACCTTGTTCAAGAAAATCAGGAGTCAGGAATAGATAACAACATAATCAGATCTGGCCAGGAACCCTGAGGTTCTTTCTTTACCCATCTGTAAAAAAAAAAACAAAAGTCCTTTTGCCAGAGCTCTGGCTAACCTTTAACAGAAAAAAAAATAAAAAAATAAAAAATAAAATAAAGAGCAGGAGATAGAATGAAAACCTTTGAACTTTGCAAAGCCTTCTATTCAATCACAGGGATTTGCAGGGGAGCTTATGATTATTAAATGTGTAATAACTTATTTTTCTTCTTAGGTGAAAATGTGTATAACCCCCACCCATTTTCAAAAGCGATAATTAACTATTAAAATAATTCAGATAAGCAGAAAGCTGCATATTTAGAAAGGCATATTCCAGCACATATCCTTGGTGCATATAAATGTTCTGTACATATTTCAGAAATCCATTTCAATTGCTCCCTCTATATCTCTATTATCTTTTCATTTGTATCCATTCTTCCTCCAGGTACTTTAGTTTTCACCTGTCCTATCTAGAAGGTCCCCTTTCCTAGCACCTTCTAGTTGCACCTCAGTGAAAGATAATGTGAACATTCATTTTTGACTCACTACTATGAACAACAAGTGTGCTGGAAGTGAATTTTAAAGACTTTTCTTTGTCCCTAACTCTCAACAAAAGACCATTTAGAGCAGGACACTTTTTTTTTTTTTTTTCCCATACCTGTTATTGACTGCAAGTAAGGTCTGTTGAATTGTTTCAGTTACAGATCAAGCTTAGTATGTCTAATTTATTTTTTTTTTCTCAGACAGATTTGAAAACTGAGACCTTAATGCCTTTTGAAGACATAATAAAGTGCATAAATAAACCTGGACTAAACATAGGAGGGAGATTTTTCAGAATATTTTGAAGGGTGAATTAGTAAAATCTCTAATGATAAAGGCAAAAAGCTTTAAAATTGAGAGAAACATCACATGTGCTGCAAGGCAATTGTCTCTTCCGTTGAGACAATGACAAAGACTCAGCAGGTACTGTACTGAGCTTTCTTTCACTGAAGTCATTAGTAAAATTGTCATTGACTCCCATAAGGGTTAGACTAAGGTCTATATAAGTTCTTAATACCGTCTCCAGCAAAGCAAAGTGCCTTGCAATATGTACTGATTATCAGCTACTCCTTTATCCTGTGTACTTTTAAAATGCAAACATTAAGAAATATAATTTGTAATGAGTCATTTGATTTAAGATCTGGAGATAAACCCAAACAGGATGTTCAGATATAAAAATTGCCCCCTAAAGCTTACAGGAAGATATCAGAAGGTAATAGCTTTTAATAAATTTCTGAGATGTGTATGGAATAACGGCTATGGTTATTCCTTGATAACTGTAGATGGCATAAGCATGCTTAGAGTCTCACTGGTGAGACAAGTGAGGAAACTTATTTTGCAACCTTGTTCAAGAGCCTGTGGGACTACAAGGCACTGGCAGTTAAGAATTTTGTGCACATCCTTCTCTTTAACAAAACTGTTGGTGTTGTAAATTATAAGGAACTGTAAAGGTAGTTTGCTGCTAGGTAGCAATTTCCAGGATAATATTGGCACATAAATACTAGGCCTCATAGTCCATAAAGATAAATGTGTATTCCCAGAAAAATCAGGGTATATCAGCTGAAATCAACCCAGCTCTTAGTTCCAAGTATGCGAGATCTGGTAATATTTTTTGACCTATTTACCTTGAAGAATTTGGAAATGTTACTTTTGTCTAAAACATAAACTCACTCCTCTCTTTTCATACTTGCTTATAGACTGAAAGATCTACAAAGTTAAATTATTGTTCTGCAGGAGGAGAGACTTTCAGAAGATTCATAATTTATGTAGTCAGTTAGATTAAGGTTTACATAGGTTCAGACTGAAGGCCATAAGCTAGCTCTGTGTAAAGTGTTCCCACTCGTTCTTCCTGTTTGTGTCTTGTTAGTAATGTTAAATTAGTAATTCAGTTAGTAAAAAAAAAAAATAGTCTTGACAAGTAATGCATTTGAATTGGGGACCAAGATTTCAGGGGACATATCCTCAAGCATCACAAACTGACTTTGGTAAAGCAAAAATCACTTGTAGAACTATTCAACGAAATAGTTTGTGAAAGGCAAAATCAACAAAATAAATTAGACAAGTTATAAAAAAAAGTTTATTAGTGCTCTGCTCAGTGATGCAAGAGCTAAGGCTATCATATAATAAAAGCATTATGTGCCTTTCAGTAGGGCTTTTGCAGATGGTTACCATCTTCTGTAGCTGCTCTCAGACATACTTATAAAGTTCATGTGTCTTCTGCATCACAAACACCACTATCATCCCTGTATAAAGAGATCATGAATGGTTGTGCTACGTCGAATTATTTCTCACATGCCTCCTTACTAAGTACAGATACACATTTATCAACTGGGAAAAATGGTGTTAAAGGAACGGGTACCTTGTGTGTCAGAACATGGAAATGTATAAGCTTCTCTTCAAGGGCTGTGAGGCAGTTGTATGCTGCCTGAGAAGACCCTGGAGCCTACCAGGCTCTTAAATACCTGGAAGAATAACATAGCAATGGCTGAAAAACTGGGTATTTATGTATGTTCAGTCTTCCAGATATTAGTCTATAGACAGGCTCTTTACTGTGCCTTGTTTATGCAGTGGTTTGGTCTGAAGCATATAAGGAATCTTTTTGGCTTAGCAATGAATTTTAACTTCGAGCCCCACTGTAAGGAAGAGAATGCAACTGCCTTTATTAATACAAATTGTGCAGTTGGACAAATGTAATGGCATAAAAATAGCATGCTGCTAACTTGCTTTTGAAAAGAAACTTGAAAGAGTCTGTATACAGTGTGAATATTACATTGTACAAGCTTTTCCTTTGAAGAGATGAAAAAATATTGTTATGCTTAGTATTTTAATCTGTCTATTAACCATTCCAAATATAGTTCTCGTTAAATGTATGGGATTGCAAGCTTTTTACACAGGAGTTTCTTTTAAAATTGCTCAGGCACATAAAAGATTGCCTTATTCTACAGACTAGAAGTCAGTTAACTCAGAACATGCTTTTGCATTAGTATTAATGAATATTATTTTTTTCACAGCCTGAATAACAATTATTTCTATGTGTACAGAGAAAATGCATGCAAATTAAAGACACTAACCTAGAGGGATATAATATGTAAAATGCATTACAAGGTCAAATCCAGCCTAAACTTCATTTTTTCTTTTCATTAATACTTTTAGAAGGAGTCTTCAAACTTGTAGGTGGTGACTCAATGGGATTTGATATGAAGATGTGACACCTCATCTTAAATTCCTTAACCACATTTCTTAAGTTGACAGGAATGTCAGGAAGTGTGCCTGATAAGGCTTGCTGTCCTCTCCGAGCTGACTAATCATACATGAAGTCTTGGCAAGAGATAACCAGGTTACAGTAGAGCCAAAATGACATCACATCAACTCAATTTCATATCCTGTAGACACCAGTGCCTATCACCACTCCAGGTTGCTAACATCCTTGACACACAAATGGTATTTTCAGTCTCTGATGTCCCCCTTTTACCCTGTGTCTGTCACTCTGGGGTAAATCAGGAACAAATTTGTCACTAAATGTACAGAACCATTAACTCATGGGCACTTTGTCATCTGAAGCATAATTTTATGTGCACAGCTCGCCAATCCCTGAACTCTAGCTATTTGCATAACAGTTTGCTATATGAATTTATGACGGAGGATAATGCTGAACTTGTTAAAATTCCATGTGAATCTCAGCACAGAAAATGGACTGGTGCTTTAAATCTTGGAGAGTTGTTCACATCAATAATGAATTTCAAATAATTTATTCACTTCAAGTGTAAGTGGTTGGCATACAGTCCTTACAGCTGGTTTGTTGAGATAATTGATTTCCATATAGTTTAAAGATGGGGAAAAGAAACATATGACAACTACTGCAGGTTTCGAGGCAATTGTGAATGCCGTATCAGTTTAATTATAGCTCCATCTTTAGCTGACATGGGCTCTGTCCTATTGGAATTAAAATATCCCAGCAACTTGAAATGTAACAGTGATGAATTTTTTATGTTCTTCTACCTACCTTGTATGCTAGCTTAGGGCACTGTTACAAGTACACTTCTAGCTTTTTTCAGTGGATAGTTAACATGACATGCAAGACTGGTCTGTGTGACACAGATAACTCAAGGGAATAGCAACAAAGTAAATGAGATGCATTAGTATCTGGATGTGAACTGGGGGATATAAGTTCTAAGAACTTCTTGTTTAATTTATAGAATTGGTTTTTTTCCCCTGTGCATAAGATTTCAAAATGGTAATCATATTCAGGAAATGAGATGTTCCCACTTCAGGTACTAATATCAATATGTAAAAGATAATCATTAACCAAATGTACTACTCAGCAGTGCCTATTATATGTAAACAAGCTAACTGAGGTGATAAAAGAAGCTTTTACTCAAAAATTAGTTATATGGATGACAGAGACATTGGGAAAAAGGAGGGAGGTGGGATATTTTTTGTGTTTTTGTTTCTTTCTTTCTTACTGACCACTATGCACAGAGCAAAAACAAAGATCTTGGTGGAAGAATAGCATAATATAAATTTGCATCACAGCTAACACAACAGTGTAAAAAATATCCCAGTGGTATGAAGTCCAACTGAAGTCCAAGCTGGTTGTTCCTGAATATTATCTTTTAGCAGCCAGCCTGCACCTCCACATTCTCAAATAGAGGATGTATTGAATGAGGAGGGAAATGGGAATACTAACTACTTGATGTTTCACTCTATTTTCCTCTTACCACTGAAAATTGTGTCATATAATTTGCAAAGAAAAGAGCTTTTTCCATTCTTATTTCATTGTTACTTCATTGTTAAATCTCACAGTGAAGAAAATGGAAAAGGAAAAGGAAAAGGAAAAGGAAAAGGAAAAGGAAAAGGAAAAGGAAAAGGAAAAGGAAAAGGAAAAGGAAAAGGAAAAGGAAAAGGAAAAGGAAAAGGAAAAAGAAGAGGAAAAGGGAAAGGGAAAGGGAAAGGGAAAGGGAAAGGGAAAGGGAAAGGGAAAGGGAAAGGAAAGGGAAAAGGAAAAGGAAAAGGAAAAGGAAAAGGAAAAGGAAAAGGAAAAGGAAAAGGAAAAGGAAAAGGAAAAGGAAAAGGAAAAGGAAAAGGAAAAGGAAAAGGAAAAGGAAAAGGAAAAGGAAAAGGAAAAGGAAAAGGAAGCAACAGATGGGCTGTATAGTAAACCTTCATGCAATTGGGGGCCTGATACCCTCTTGTGTTGTTTCTGCTTCAGTTGAGGTAACTTCTTTGAATCCAATCAGGGCCCTACACTTAAGTTTCAGTGTTAAAGTAAAGTAATTCCCTTGGAATGAGGCCGCAATTTTGTTTCAGATTAAAATAAATGTTCAGAGTATGCCTCGAATGTCCTTCCACAGATTCATCTGAAGAAGCTAGAATAAATGAGAATGGACCCTTCTCTGAAATAAATTATAACCTGGAATGATGAAGTAAGAGCTTCAGAGGTCTACCTTGGCATAGACAGCACATAATTTGTTTCCCTTAACTCCTTGTTTTATAACTATATTCAAAGTTTTCTTTTTTACAAATCTCAACAGGGAAAGGTTCTATGGCATTATGACTCTAGCTTCCAAGATTTTTTAGGCGGTAACTGTTCATGATCTGCCAATTTGGGGTAAAAATATTTGATAAAACTATTCAGTAGACTCTACAATGGTTAGCATTTCACAAGAGAGGAGGAGAGGAAGGACAGGGTAGAAGCTTGATCTCAGCAAATAGTGTAGCCAGTTGGAGGTGATGGTACTAGTATCAAGACCATCAAACAAGAGAATCTTAAATTTCTTAGAGCTACTTTAGCCATAATAGACCAAAATTATTCTTCATGCAAGTTTAGTTTTGGGAGAACACTGGATGAAATATGATTTACAAGGCGCCAAAGCATAAGACTTCTGGTATTGACTTCCAGCTCCAATTCCAAAACACAGTCTTTCACTTAAAATGAGACACAAGAGTAGGGTACTGGAAAAGATTAATCACAGGTCCCTGGCAGTAAGCACACAGATATTTTTTGATGTATAACCCCATGATAACTTTGATCCTGGTTTGTAGTTCAAATATAAAGCTTTGATTCTGAGTTTGTGTGTATGTGTACTGCAAACCTACGTTCATAATATGGAGTTGGAACTCAGAGAAAATCTTATATAAAAATGTCACTGTATGGAGTCATGCCAAAATTGCCTTAACTGTCTTTATTTAAAAGCAGTACCAAGAGGTACTGGAATGATTAACAAGAGTTCTGGAGTATTAAAATCCCTTATTGTCATACAGATACACTAACCATAGATAAAGCTGAGATCAGCAGAGAACCTAAGATGAGGTCTTTATGCAGAAGAAAAACTAGCTAGCATCTGTTTCTAAAATACATGAGAAAATTTAGGTTGCACAATAAATGCTGGCAGTTGCCTCTGTTTGCAATGGCTCCTGAAATATACTTGGGAGTGGAAATCAGCTGGGAACTGTAATAAAGAACTACTGTGCAAAGTACTATGTAGACTTCCTACATGAGAACAAAGTTGCAAAAATACACCTTCACTGTTAAATATAGGCTTAGGTCTTGTTGATATGCCTGAGATGGCTTGCCATGGACAAGCAGGAATTCTGCCAATGAAGATAAAGTAGCCAAGTGTGAAATATGCTATTAATACAACAAGTGGTCTGCAAAAGCATGATGCCATAAGAACTAACTTTCTGTAACACTGAATCCAGTGAGGGAAGTAGGGCAACCTAACAAATAGGTACCAACTCTGTTTTTTTGTGCATCACACCTTCATTTTATATTCCAGGTTGTAACACCACCTTCCAAACTGGTGAGTTAACCTGAATACTAAATAGATACACGTGGAGTGATGCTTTTCCTTTTACTCATCCTTCATCCTCAGCTGCTGAACAGCTATACTCACTTTCAAAGGAAAGGGAGATGAAAAAAAAAAAATGGATGAAAAATCCCATGAAGTTTAACAAGAGCAAGTGATGGATTCTGCACTTGGGAAGGAGAAACCCTGGCTATATGTACAGACTGGGGGACAAGAGTGTGGATCCCAAAGAAAGGGATCTTGGGAATTTTGGTTGACATCATGTTGAAAACGAGCCAGCAGTGTGCCCTGGCAGCCAGGAGGGCCAACCATACCCTTCGGTGCATCAAGCCTGGCGTTGTGAGCCTGTTGAGGGAAGGGATTGTTCTGCTCTGCTCTGCACTGGTGCAGCATCATGTTGTATACTATGTGAAGTTTTGGGTGCTACAGGGTAAAAAGGACATAAAGCTATTAGAGAGTGTCCAAAGGAGGACACAAAGATGTTGAAGGGTCTGTAGGGGAAGATGTGTGAGGAACAGCTGAGGTCCCTTGTTTTTTTCAGCCTAGAGCAGAGCAGACTAAGGGGAGGCCTCATGGTGGCCTGCAGCTTCCTCACAAGGGGAGTGGAGGGGCAGGCGCTGAGCTCTGCTCTCTGTGGACAGTGACAGGACCTGAGGGAATGGCATGGAGCTGTGTCAGCCTGGGTGTTAAGAAAAGGTTCTACACCAAGAGGGTTGTTGGGCATTGTAACAGGCTTCCCAGGGCAGTGATCATGACACTGAACCTGCTGGAGTTCAAGAAACGTTTGGACAAAACTCTCAGACATATGTGATGGTGAGAGTGGTCCTGTGTGGAGCCAGGATTTGGGCTTCATGAGCTTTGTGGGTTCCCTTCAACTCAGGATATTCTATAATTCTATGATTTTATGTTTCTATGTAATTTATATTCAAACATCTTAAAACATTTCTGGTGTGTTGTTTTAGTGAAAATTCTGTACCTATATCTAAGAAGAAATGAACTGTTAACTAGTTAACTGTTAACTAGTGTAGCCTGCATAGAATACAAATAAATTGCATATCAGTTTTCCAGTACTTCTAAGATGGGACAAAAAGTTTGTCATCAACATGATTTTGTCCTACTTGGAGTAAGTGGGAAAACCGTCATTGACTGGTGTGGCTTAGATGCCAGTTTTCCAGATCTTATTGGTGGTCCTGCATCCCAGACCTGCAACTGCTTGGCAGAACATGCATTTTCAGTTTTTCAAATGTACTGTATTCTCTGTGGCGAGTTGTTAATCATGCAACAAAGCTAATCTATTAGGAGGTCATTGGATAACTTTTTCCCTAAATATGAGAAGTGTATTAAAAACATAGTGCAGGCACTTTTGTTGCTTGCATTGTTGAAGGCTCCTCTAGTGCTGTGTGTCTTCAGAAGAGCTGTAATAGCAACAGAGCTTGTAGTGACACGAACAGAAAGTTTTGTAGGGATAGGTTGAAATGCATATAGATGTTGACAAAAGAATGATTTGGGGGGGGGCGGGGTCTGGAACCTTATCATGTTTTGACATTAGTATTGACAGAGGATTTTTAACATCAGTGTTCACTGTGAGCACTTGGTTCGGAACCATTTTCCTAGCCAGATGATATTTTGCTGCTTACTGTGTTTCATGAGTGTATCTCTGTACACAGCTGAATGTCACCTAGTGGCTCAGAATCATAGCATTTCCTTTCAGTTCTGGCCCAAAAATGGTGTTTAATTCATCTAATTAGTTGAATAGCTGGGAGTAGGTGTGTTTGAATCCATGTGTTGCAAAAAGGATGTTGAGACAAATTCACATGTATGAAAATTTATTAGCAGGATCCATAGCTGAAGGCACACACCAGCAACAACAGGGAAAATTATTGGGGGGGTGGGGTAGGGGAGATGGGAAAGAGAAGGTGGAAAAAAAGAAAGGGATGGGAGGCAGGGAGAGAAAAGAAAGCCGTCCCAAGTGATAAGCTGGGAAGAAAAGTGATGGGAAACATCCTGAGATGAACATCTTCCCCAGGCATCCTCTCCAGGGTACCAGGTGGATCCCACATGATACCTCCCCTACAGTAACTGTATAGTTTCCATCAGGACTCACTCAAATTTCCCAATGGTTCTTCCCATTTACAATGCTGTTAGCACTGATCAGAGCTGGCTTTGGACAGGGGCAGATACCGCATGGCTGGTTGGTTGGTAAGCTTTGTGCAGATATAGTTTTGGTTTCCTTGATGTAAATCAAAAGCTTCAAGGGTAGGAAAAGGAGGCGAAGAAAAGGGGTGATTCTTATTCTAGTAGCAGTCTTTCCCCCTGGAACCTGCGTTGTAGTTTGCAGACTATGGCTCACATACCTCCAGGAGGATCCTAGGTTTGCAAGGAGTGCGATGCTGTCATGCTGTGCTCCATTGCATCAAGATCTTCGTTCTTCTCTTTTGGTGCCATCCAGCAGAAGATTGGAAATCCTCTCTCTTCATGATAAAAACTATTAAATGACACCCAGAGAGGGACATACCTTTTGCTGGCCAACAAGAGGACAACTTGCTGTAGGTAGTTTTGTTCACTAAAAATGATGCGATGTTTGAAAGTATGCAGAAGCCACAACTTATGACCATTCACACAGCTGTATGTTCTCATTAAAAATAACCAACAAATGCATAGATAACCCTGAAGTGCTCAATTAGCTGGTATGAAAACACAAATTGATAAATCCTGAATATTATGTATTTGTGTGTTGCCTCATGTTTAAATCTAAGGCACAAAAATAGAAAGCCATATGTCACCTTAAAGCTTTGTTTTCCTGTGCCTAGTTTGCACGTAAGAGTCCCTTAAATCTTTTTTGCACCTTGGTGTAAAACACTGCATGTAGTCTCCCGTTTAGAGCTGGGAACACAGTGGTACTTCTTCTATGCTAAACTGCATCTGATTCACTCTACACACATACTGATATTCATGGGAATGTCAAGAGTCTGAAAATGCAAAAAGATAGACTCATATTTAAATAGCAACTGGATAGTCAGCGACAGTGATTTATATTACAGAAATTCCCAGAAATAAAATAAAGAATTATGAAATGAATGTATTTCACTTAACCAGGTACATAATTAACCATTTTTCAACCAGTTCGTCAGCATAGAGCCAGTATTATTGTTGGACAGGATAACCTGAGGAAGCAGACATTTCACTTGATAAGTAAGCCATTTATCTCCTTTTAACATGGAATTTTGCATACATAGACAATTATACAAACAACGAAGAGAAAACTTGTCTTCTTTTCCTATTTAAAATATCACATATAACAGTATCACTTTAAAATAATTCCTTTTACCTATTTATTTAACTTGATATAAAACAAAAAGTTTGAATTCCCATAAGAAAAAAAAAAGGTCTTTTCAGTCTTTTCACTTTTGCTCTTGAGTCTCCTTTCCTTACTTCCATCATTGTATGTTAGTAGTCATATGTGAACTTCTGTCTGGACTACACTTTATGACAGTTGCAGAAGTAAGTTGTTGCAGTCTAAATGGTTGGGTATGCAGATGCATTTGATATGTAAATTGCCCCTGCTGACTGAGGACCAGGTCTCTGATATAGGGATTGATCCACTTTGTGATCTTCCTCCAAAACACTTCTTACTAACTTCAAAATTTTTGGCTGATTTCATGACCACTGTTTCCTACTTAAACAAACAAAACAAATAAAAAAAAAATGAAGTGCTGTGTTTGGTATCTATGCATGAGCAGGAAGCTTTGATTTATTTGCTCTCTTGTTTGCATAGCTCTAACTGTGGTTATTTAACTAGATTATTTATTATTCATAGACCTCTGTAAACACTGGCAATACATGTTGTTGGTATGTTTGCAGTTCTACATAGGCAGTGATGGATTCTAACTGTTTCAGAAAACATTTTGTAGTCACTTCTTTAAGGAATAAATCTAAGACCTTCAGCCCATATTCAGTCAGTCCTTCATATAAACTGACTTCAGAGTAATAACTAGGAATTATAATCTACATGCAGGCTTACAGGTTGAGACAATTAATTTTATGAAGAATGAACAATTTTCAGCTGAACCTGTGATGCTCCATCTAGGTGTACAAACACACCCAAAAAAATCTATGCAGTAAATAGAAAACTGTTTCTTCCTGTCTTTTTAAATGTTTTGATCACTAAATATCTGTATCTTCATGTATTTTTTAACCAATATGAAATTCATTTTGTTATAAATTAATATTCTCTTTTGCTGCATTGGTTTATAATACATAATCATCAGCAAATAAGTACAGAAAGCTTAATTTTCACTTTCATCATTCACTCGCAATAAGTTATTTTCCAATTACTTACCTGTGGAACATTACTGAAATTAAAATAAGAAGCCCAATCAATATTGCATGCATCAAAAATGATGAAAATCCTCACTTACTGAGAACTGTGAAATGTTTATTGGTTTTTAGACATAGAGTCCTCCAGGGAGTGCTACAAATCCACACGAACTCCCTACATCTTAAACGTTGCATTTGGAGCACTGATTAGATGAAATACATGTAAAAACTGTAAGCTGACAGCTTTCTAGTGACTATACATCTGCAAAGGTTCAAGAACATAAATTATTCCAAATAACTTACACTCACTTTACAAGTTCTAGAGTTGCTTGATCCACACAGTAGCAAAACAAAAAAATATATATATTTTTTAGAGTTAGAGAATGAAAGATTATTTAACCATCCTGTCTAAGTCTGTGTATTTTATCAGTGATTTTTTCTAAAGAGCATAAAGCTAATGAAACTAACAAAGAAAAGAGGACTTAAGATTAGTAAGATATGAAATGATTTTAGATTGGCCTAGTACAACAGGTTCTCTGAGGTACATCAGAGCCGAAGCACCCACTTTCTCTTCAGAAAAGAAAAAAAATCTTTTTCTCCAACAGCACCCTGCTTAACTCAGGTCCCTTAAATCTATTCTGTATCTCCTGAACACATACAAGCACCGTGCTTTCTTTTATTGTTTGTATCTAATAGGCTATTGAAAAGACTATTCAAACACAACCAAACCCTCCATACTCAAACCCTCCACCTTCCCTCCTCCCTGCTCCCCTACCCCACCCCCCAAAAAAAAAAAAAAAATTGATTTCTGACTGTGGCCAGTAGTGGATGTTTACAAAGATGGCCAAAATAAACAGAGCAACTATACAATGGTTCACCACTTGATATTATTGTACATCCAGATATTGCATCTGCACACTGTATTTGATAACTATGGCAGGGCTTCCATAAATTTATTGAGTCTCTTGAGTTTACTTATTTTTAAGCCATTGTAACACTTCGTAGAAATGAGTTTCACAATTCAGCTACTCAGTTTGTGAAAAAATACTTTCTTTTGTTTGTTTTGGCATGTTCCTAGATAATTTCTTGTGTACCACTTGTTCCTGTGCAGTGAGAAATAGTGAATAATCTTTCCTACTTACCTTCTCTGTGTCTTCTGAAGTAATAATCCCCCATGTTAGCCCTTGGTCATTTCTTTTCCACACAGAATTCTTATTCTATTTAAAAAGTCCCCATATGGAAGCTATTCAATGCAGCTGACTGTTCTTTCTGTCTTCCAGCATACTTTTCTGGTCTTATCTATATTAGTTTTGAGGTAAGGTACACCACAGGTTATATGTCAGCAGAATAGTTTCTGATTTGTTCTCTAGTATTTTCCTGACAATTCTTAATTGTTTTTGCTGCTGCTGAGCACAGGGTTCACATTTTTATAAGACTCTCCAAGATCTGTTTCCTAAGACAAAATAGCTAATTTTGTGCTCAGCGCCATTTAGATGTACTTGTTTTCCCTACATGCACTTACATTATTGACCTAGAATTTATTGACTTCTATTTTATTACCCAGATACTCAGTATCAAGAGATTTTTTTTTAATTCTTCACAGTAAGTTTTAGTTTCTCTACACTGAGTAATTCTGTGTTAATATAGATTTCAGCCCAGATTCCTGTGGGTCTCCAGCAGTAACCTCCTTTCCAGTTGAAAACTGACCATTTAATCCTTCTTCCTTATTTGTTTCCCTCATGCTTTTCCCAGATGTGAACACTCCATATTTATCTATAAAATCATGTCTGGTATGTACTGTCATATTGCAACTGGTTTACACAATGAAATATGATTTTAGTCTTCCTTACCACTCGTCTCTTATTTCTTTATATAGTTCTGTGGGTTTTTTTGTTTGTTTTTGTTTGTTTTCTGTCTCTCCATCACTTTCCTTCCCTGTGTCGTTTTGTTCACTTTTTCATTCATCAACTTTCCCATCCAACACTTCAGTTCATCTTTCCTGCACTGTCCCAACTCTTTCCTCATTACTCACATGTTTTTATTTTGACTTGGAGCTAGAAAAACTGCAAGTGTATTATTTCTCTCCTTACCCTATCCATTCCTCTTTCACTGAAAATAGAGCCAACCAAATGCAATTGACATATGAGTCAAAGTCATTGAAACCAATAAAAATCTCTCCACTGGAGCAATTAGATTTGGAATCAGGAGCCTGGTTTACTGATAAACAAAAAGAATAACAAGGGCTGTAAACAGTTACAGAGAAGAATGGACAAATCTGTGCATCAGGAAGGAAGTTGATTAACTCACCTAGGCTTGCTGAGGCTGCCTGTAGAAGAAACAACAGCAAAACATAATGCTGAAATTACTTGCTTGGAGATCTGTGTTGAATTTTGCTCTTTTGTCCTGTAAATCCTGCAAAGTAGGAGCAACCACAGTACTTTAGGTGTGTCGGTATGATCTTAGAAGAGTTGGAGCAGCCATGTTATCTTGCATCTGAAACCAATGACCTCTGTGGAGCAAGTCATGGTGGGACACAATGGTGGAACTTCTTTCCCACATGGTGGGACTTCTTTCATCATACCTCAAACCTAGGTTCTCTTAACCAGCTTTTTTTTGATGCTAGTAATTCTTTTTCTTCCTCATGTATGCAGGGTACTTGGTTTATTCAATCATCATCAAGGAGCTGCGTGGGATTCAAGATTCACAGAGAAGAGAAATTTTTTTGAGGTGTGAATATGTGGTGATAGATCAGAAAGTGGAAGAAATAATAATTTCTGTCATGTGGTTTATTATTTTCACCATTCTCACAGTAATTTGTCAAGCACCAAGTCAAACAACAGATAACAGGACTTAATTCACATCTTCAAAGTGAAGCATCCATATTTTTCAGACATCTCCTATAGACTTTGTTCTTACATTCGCAAATATCCTTCAATGGCACTGAAATCAACAGGGATTTTTTGCAGAGTGAGATAGTCTTTCAACAAATTAATATTCTCCATAAGTAAGAGTGAGGCACAGTGAGGCAGTCAGCAGAACTGAGGACAGCATGGTGGAGCAAAGGTGCCACAATGAACTATTTCAGTGAAAATAACTGAATAAGTCAGCTGTTCTGTATTACAAGTCATAACTGTGATAATGACCACACCTTGTGGACGTGTTGCTCTCCTTTTGACAATGACTGTTTCCTATTGGGTGACTTCTTCAACATAGTCAGGATATTTCTGCTGTTGCAATGCTTACACACAAAGGTTCTTGTGCCAAATAACATCAAATAACATCATACTTTTGCTGGAGGGTGTTCATGGTTATGTTTTCTTCAAAACATCCCTAATTAATTTTGCCAAAGCCACCCACCTTCTGCTATCTGTCAGGTGGCAAGAAGAAAGAATGTGACTCCAGACAGCTAGACATTTTGAAGGACAGAAGTACATGTGGTGAGGTGAGAAGAGTATGGAGACAAATTCAGGCAAACACCTCACAATAGCTTCTTTTATATGATAGCCTGTAAATCATAATAGGCTATTATATCTATAGTATATAAAATAGGGAGTTAAAAACCCACAGATTAAGAAATTGCAACAATGTTTTGAAGCAAGAAACACTAAAGCCCTTTTTGGTCTAATATATCAATGATGCTAACAATACAGTTATTGTAGTGACTCTTTTTAACCAATAAGCTGAGTCCTCATAAACAATGCGCATAGTTCATACTTCCTGTTAGAACAAAGGCGTATTATCATTTACCTTAACTGTTTCCATGTCTCCATTTACTTCCAAATATTTATTTTAATTGTGGAAAGAAAATTATATACATGACATATTAAGAAATGGCCTGTACTTCCATAGGCCACATTCTATATTCCTTGATTTCTTTGCACTGCCTAGCCTACTTTGCACTCCAATTAACTTCATTAGGAGTAATGTTTATGTGCATACCCACAAGAAATGAATATATATATAACCTGGCCTCCCACAGCTCCACAGCACTGAACAGAAATCCCAGTAGAACTTCAGCTACGGTAGCAATCATGTTTTCATGACCAAATGTAGGTTGTAAGACAATGTTTAACAATCCATAAAAACTTTTCTTTAGAGTATGCAATCCCTAAATGTCATTTTGCTCTTTGCTCCTTTTGTTAGGGTTTATTAGACTATTTCATATTTACCTTTCTGTTTATTTTGTAAAAGTATACTTGTCTAGCACACATTTTTATGCCAGCCTTGCTTTGCATTTTTACAGTCTGCTAATTAGACCATTTTAACTAATTTGTTTGCATTTTGTATGAGCAAGTTGGGCTTTTGGATTGACTAATGTAATTGCAGCCAGTTTCTGCCAAATACAAATTACTCTTTCTAGTGTGAGCTAGAGAGAAAAGTAAATATTTAATAGCCATCAATACCCTCGCAGCATTTTAGAGTGTGTGGTGTGTTGTTTTTTTTTCCTATGGAAAGTTTAAATAATTTCTTCAGTGCTTGATTGCACTTTAATGTTAAGAAATTATTTTTTAATCTTTTTTTTCTGAAATAATAATGAATTATACACTTTAGTATCTCCATAAGGGCTTTATTTCTGTGTACTTCGCAGTTTTAAATTCTAAGCTTTGAGATTCCACATCTGAAATTTACTTGTGTAGCTTTGTATGTATTGAATAGTGTCTCCTGAAGCATTTTTCCTTGAATGTACCTGGATTTCAATGTTTACAAGTGGGTGTACCTGGATTTCGATATTTATAAGTGGATGAAGTCAAGTCTCCTATAACTGTTAAATCAAGGGTCTTTTTCTTGATTTTCCTTTTCTTTATTCTTTTTCAGAAGAGCATAGAAGACAGAAACCAGTTACCAAATCTCAGCATTATTGGTATCTGTCTTTTGTACAGAATACCTTATGTTCTTCATCTGTGCAGAAATGGACAGAGGTGTATCAGAGATTTAAGACAAAGGTGTACCAGAGATTTAAGCAGCATAAAGCTCCTCAGTTTTCAGCCTGACTCTTCCCAGCTTATTTGCTACCATACAGATGGACAAGACCTCTTGCTTGCCAGGGCAGGGCAGGGCAGAGCAGGGCAGTTCTTTCCCTTTCTCTCTTCCTTCCCCAGGCCTCCCTCCCACCATCATCTACACAGAGGATAGCAGTCAATCTGCCTTACCTGGAGAGCTGGTACCACAATGCTGTTCTCAGACCATGCTTCTCAATTCAGGGTCAACATAAAAACTCTAGCAAGTATTGCTTTCTGACAAAATTTGGTAATGGTGTTCTTCATCCCAGCATACTCACCTGCAACAGTGTCACTGGATTTTACCTGGGTTATGAGTTTTCAGGCTCTAATTTCTTTTCCCACACATAGCTGTCAAATGCACAATGCATCAATGCTTCAGCACCTGAATTTCTTGGTGGATCTGGTCCACAATACTACTCTTTGTTCTGCAAAAGATGTGAGGAAACTCTACTCTGTGATGCAAAATGTGATTAGGTTTTTACACAGAAAATATTTCAGCACAGCTCAACTGCCAGTTTTCCACCAAGTGATGAAATGTGTTCCCTTATTAGCTAAAGAAAGTGTAATTTTGCTCTCACTGGAGTCATTAGAAGGCCTTCTTTTCAGTATAATAGGTGTTTTAGGGGCATCTTTAAATTAAACTAGAAAGTAAAAAGGGGAATGTCATCCCACCTTACAGATTACCAGTATTTGTGAATATCTCTATAGTTAGAGAATAGCATCTATTTTCCCAAGTTTTAATCTAACAAAGGTTAAGTTTTCTACATTTCATGTGGTCTTAGTGTATATCTGTCCTTACCTAATTTCTTGTCTGTTATCTTGTGCAGCTGGTACCAGTCCCAAGAGGCTGTATGAAGGAGCTCCTGCTTTTGACCATCTTACTCTTTCATCTGATTAATCTAAGATGGTAACAGATCAACAGTGAGATCCAGAACTAAGGAGAGAGAAATCAAAACAGCTTTTAGCTGACTTCTTGACATGTCAGTGCTCATTTTCATTTCAGATACGGTGCAACTTCATGTAATATTGAACCATCCATAACCATTAATTAACAGGGTAAAAACATAATCATTGTCAAGTGACAACATGGTAATGTCATCATCAGGGTATATAACCAGGCTCCGAATTTCATAACTGCAACTACCAAATTCCTTCTTTCAGTCCCATCCCTATTACATCAAGTTTGTCACAGAGCATGAAACAACATATTCTTGATCAATGTTCTGTCACTGTCCCTCACTGTCTGCGCAATCCTTCTATGAAGCAACAAGAACAGGCACATTGCAAAAAGTGATAATCTTGTTTCTGGTGTTTGCCTTGCCTAGATGAACAGGCAGATTATTTGGTCAGCAAAATGACCATACTTTTCTGAGAAGGTGAAACTTCTACTATTAACAGGCAGTATTACCTGCCTGGTGGATAATGGATAAGTTAGTGGTTTTGCTTTGCAGCATTTTGCCTGTAAACCCAACGCTGTCATTCCTGGATATCTGCACTTTTCACATACATCAGTGGCAAATCTGAGCATATAGTTCAGTGGTAGGATTTGTCTACTTGGATCAAATCATTTTTTTAACATTTAACACTACATTTAATGCTGAAAATTAATACTAAGAAGTAAATTTGGTAATAAATTTAATATAATTATTTTATATAAGTTTAATAAATTTGATTTAATACTAATTTTAATATGTGTTTTCCATTATGAACATGGTTACTTTTTGGGAACAGTGCTTTGGGGTCCTAATTTGTATTGAATTTCTTTAACAACTACTTTTGGGTCCTGGATACAGATACAATCAACTTCTTGTGTACGATTATATTTGTTTATTCAGCACCAGTATTTTGGAAACAAAGAGGGAGGATTTTCAAACAGATTTTAGTATGCATCCAATAATTTTTTGAGTGTGATTGTCTGAATACATCTGGAAAAGTTGGTGTCATTTTGGTGCCTGTGAGAGGACATAAGAGAACGGAGGCTTTGAAGACAGTACCATCATGCAAGAGGTCTGCCTAAAATAGCTGCATGGATTATATTTAGAAATGAGAAGGGAGTTAGGCTATTTTCTCACTTCTGACCATTCTACAATTTCTCTATGCCTATATTCCCATGCTGCTAATAGGACACAAGTAACACAATAGCACTTTAGCCTTAAGCAGCTGGCCTCCACACTGATATAAAAGTGAGCATGTCAGCTAGCACTTACTGTGATGCAGAGAAGAAACTAAACAAGAACTGGACTGACTCTGTTTTAAGCCATAGATAACTGAAATCCATTTTAATCATTTCAGTCCCAGGAAAGTATTTTCTAAATGTGTTATGTCAAAACATCCCAAAGAGTGACATGTAATCCAAGGCACATGTTTTATTCTCGATTATATTTGCAAATTCAATCTCAGTCCTTTCAAGGCATTTTGAATTGAAAGTAATATTGTTAAATGCTTATGTTCTTGATATTTGACTAAAGCAGTGCCACAGAATATGCAACAAAGGACTTCAGTACTGTAATTTATTTATTCACTGTATAACCCATCTCAAGCAACTGACAATTTTTGCAGATCTGACCCTCCTTGAGAGATTTAGTCATTCTCCAACAAGGAACAGCAGGAGATGAGAAGATGTTAGAAATAATCATAATTAAAAACAAACAAACAAACAAACAACAACAACAAAAAAAAAAACCACGCATAGCACTTTCCAAATTATTAAATAAATAAGTACCCAAATTGAAATACAGATGTTTTTCACCAGCTTCATCACAAGACCTTTCAGTGTCTGCTCTCTGTTTTTGAACCCTCTATTTCTTTAAAAGCCTTTGAAAATGTCTATACACTGTCACGTCCTGCCAAAACTATGCAGGGAAACAAATCCCAGACATTTAATTTTCTCATACTGACTCAACTTGACTGCTTCTGTTGTGTTTAGTTGTGTCAGTAATTTCCAGAATTTGATATTTTGATGCTTTTTTTTTTTTTTTTTTTTGGAAATTTGTGATTATTCTTAAATCCAGTACTTTTGTATCAGGAGGGTAGCTTGAATGTGAAGGGTGGTGCATGAATGTCTCTGTGTTGTTGTAACATTCCAGCAGGAAAATTCTTGATCCAAATGATGAACATAAAATATGGTATAGTTTTTAAAAATATACCTCCTTCCATTAAGGATAGACACACTTAAATGACAAATTTCCATGTGAATGGTGAGAAACTTTGCAATTATTGTGTAAACCCAAAGGGGAAATGCCAATCATCAATTTTAGACTATTTTATTTATACCAAACAATAGCTGTTTCTGGTGTTAATTAAACTCTTCCAAGTATCTGAGCAGTGAAATGTTGTCCAAGAGAAACTGTTGGTTCATTTTATGTAATTTGCACCTGTAGTTTAGACAGGATAGATCAAACTGAAGATATGTATATGGAAGGTATGTGAGAGAAAGTGTATGCAAAACAGTGATGTGAATAGTGGGAAAAAACAAAAGCTGAAGAAGAAAACATAATGGTTTGATTAGCTAGTGATATTTGTGGAAGACCTTGTACTCACCCGGAAACTGATACTAAAATACCTTTTCTCATAGGTTTTCTCATAGATTTCTACATTATCACAGGACTTGTGTAAAATTTGAAGATTCAATCAAAGTGTGGGTTTGTAATTCAGAGTTTAGATCTACATATGGCAATTACTTACATAATGCAATTTAACACAAAGAAATGCTGATATTGCTGTTAATCATAAAAAAATTGTTTGCAAAGATGAACATCACTTGAAAAGGTGGTAAAGACACAATGAACATGATCCAAAATTCTAAATTGTTAACCTGTTCTATAATGTGTGTAAGATATACTTAAAAAAAAAAAAAAAAGGAATGCCAGATATGTTTGCAAGTGGCTTTAGATTAAAAAGGGCAGATATAATCCAAAGTACTGTTTAAAGATCAGTGAAAAGTTTAAAGGTTAAGCCCTGCTGCTATTTTTTTTTCAGTTTAGACTACAGGGAGTTCAAAAAGAAAGGACCATTTCTACTCTGTTACACTACTGTGAATTTAGTATTCACAAGTGTTTGGCCTTAGTTGAATTGATGTGGACTTAGAGCACAAGGGCTAACAGTTCTGGTTGTGTACTGATGCTTTGCAGCTTGGTAGGGAGAATAGGTTTTGTTCTGCTGCTACTTTCCCCTGGGGAAAAAAAAAAAAAAATATATATATATATATATATATATATATATATGTATATATATATGTATCCATATATCTTTGCCCATGGAAATTTAAGAGCAGAGAAGCTACATGAGATACTGTGAACATCCTGTAGAGGTTGGAAATAAATATACTGGGAATGGTGATATCTGTATTAAATACGTATATTTTATGATCAATATGTTATAGTTTGAATATCATGCTTCCATCATCAATTCTACAGCATTTTTTAAATATGGTGTAGCTGTTTGATTACATTTTACAATGACAGATTTCTTAAGAGTAAAATCATCATATTCCCATTTCTATAATTACCTAACTGGAGCCAAACTACTGAATTGAATGTCTTATTTCAAATGAGATTTCCAGGTAAAATCATCTGAGCAAATGTATCAAAATACTGTGCCTCTTGTGTGACTTTACATTTTCTTTTTGACTAAATTTTCTATTATTAGCTGTAATAAAACCATTCCATTTACCAACAGCTTGGTAAAAAATGTCTGCCAACAAATGACAATATACATATCTTGATCTTTTCTTCCTGGAGACATCCTTCAAGTCTCCCCCTTGGACTCCACTCTTACCTACATTCCCAGGGACAGCAAATCTTCCAAAGGGTGTGGAGTTCAGGGTAACTCCTGATACAATGTACGGACCCAATGCACTTGAACTCTAGGACAGTGCCTTTACCTCCTCTTTGGCTACACTACCTACCAAAAACCCATCTGCAATTGTTCTATCCTGGACAAATCCCTCAACAGTAACTACTGGAGAAAGTTACTTAAAGAAAATGTGTAGAGTTAAGTGACAAATATGCAGAAAGAATACAAACTACACTCTACATATTCCCCTCGAGTATCTTCCCAGAATGGTATCTGGAGAATTAGCTGGGTTAGAAGCAACAAGGAGCCTTGCATGCTCTCTTAATTCCTGCTAGGTTCTACAGGCTCTTTGAATCGCATGTTTGTTCCCGTGTCCTCTCCACAGATCTTCCTCAGCTCCTTTCATTTTGCATCCTGTCTCTGTGCTGTCTCTCCAAGTATCCCCTCATCATCTCCACTGCTCCCCAGAGCTCCTGTTCTTGTTCATACCAGTGTCCCACAGCCTTCCCATACCTCCATATTCACAGTTCAGGGTCAGTTCTCACATCACAGTTTCCTATCAGATTTTCAAGCCAGGTAGGTTTTCAAACATAGCACTATGGAGAAGCTTTTTAATTTTTTTTTAAATGTATTTTATATTTCATATTTTTTCCTTATGAAACTCTCTGAAGGAACAAAACAAGTCTTAAGTCATGATCTAATGTAGAAGAAAGCAACAAGTTTTGCATAGGGGGTAAAGATCAGAAGAGGCTGCCATTTAGCGAGGTAGGGGTTGGCCTGTTCTCCCACGTGCCTGGTGACAGGACGAGGGGGAATGGGCTTAAGTTGAGCCAGGGGAGTTTTAGGTTAGATGTTAGGAAGAACTTCTTCACTGAAAGGGTTGTGAGGCACTGGAACAGGCTGCCCAGGGAAGTGGTGGAGTCACCATCCCTGGAGGTCTTTAAAAGACGTTTAGATGTAGAGCTTAGGGAAATGGTTTAGTGGGGACTGCTAGCGTTAGGTCAGAGGTTGGACTCGATGACCTTGAGGTCTCTTCCAACCTAGAAAATTCTGTGATTCTGTGATTCTGAATACATCCAAATATTCCTGAGAAAACACTACATGGTTCTAGTAATTATGACTGGTTTTATGATGCACCTTAAAACTAGTGGCTTGATAAGCTGTAAAACTTTTCCTCTGCTTTATCAGATATCTGCAAAAGCTCTTCTAGCAAAAAGAAATGTCTGTGTGGCCTTGTGGTTTTTTGTTTGTTTGTTTGTTTGCTTGCTTGCGTGCTTGCTTGTTTGACCTTCAAAAACATTCAGACAAAAAAAAAAATCAAATGCTTGGATATTGGCACAAAATGGATCCACAAGAATGAGAACTTGAGCAATGTATATTTATTTCAAAAGTCAAGGAAATATTGATGGAAAACATTTCTGCATCTTCCACTGGAATTACTGAATAGATTTGATTAAATATATAAACTTCACTTTGCTATTCAAGTTCACAAAGCATGTTTCGAATAAAAATTATTTTATTAACATACTGACATGATCTAGTCAAACAAAATTAAATGTGTTTTGGGGTAATAAAATGTAAAGTCTTCTTTAAGTATCTTTGCTTTTTTTAAAACAATGGAGAGAGAGATTTCTGCAGAAGCAAAATGATATTCCCACAAAAACTGTAAATTAAAATCATTAACCTCAGCCTTGCCATAAATATCTTTTTCCTCAGGGGCATGAACCAGCTGTCCTCAAAGAGAAATTTTAGTTTCAGAAAGCTCTTGGGAAAAATATACAAAATACACTGTTACACTATAAGTAAAATATGACAAGTTGTCTCTAATCTGTTCTTACTAATCAGTGCAAGAGTAGAAGACAAAAAGATTACTCTTAGAATAAAAATCAACAGTCTTAGGTATGTAGGGAAGCTTCTGAAGGAAAAAGCTAGATTTTAAATAAGGAATTAGATAATAGGTGCAGATGTGCCAGTTCATACTAGATTTTCCTGACTGTGAAACATGAGTGATAATTCTTACCTTGCTCTCAGCAGCTGACACCCTTTAGTTTGAACAATACTTGTTTTTGCCTTGTCCCTTGATTGCTCCAGTGCACCAGGGACTGCCTTTTTAGCATTTTGCCCTAACATCCTTGTTATCTGCTACCTCAAAGTTTTTGATTGTGCTGTGTATGTACATGATGCCTCATAAGCAGTAAGGTTCAAAATTGCTGAACTTGTGCACCCATGCGTTACCCTACATGCATGAATAATCTAGTTAATGAAAGGATGGCCAGGGGAAAGTGTAGCCTTTCTGTAAGCTTGGGATGTGAAGGGTAAGCATGGGCTGTGGTTGGCACTGGGAAGATCTAAAACTGCCACTGACCCATTGCATGATTCTGAGGAAGTCATTTCACCTTTCTATTGTGCTTTTCTTCTCAGCCTTCCTCTCTACAACCCGCCAGCCCTTCACAGCAAGATCTGTCTCTTACGATATGTGTCTCACAGCAGGAGCTCAGCTGGAGTTTTCAAATTAGAGCTGATTGGGAATTTTTCAACAAAATGTATTTTCATTAGAAAATGCAGCTTGGTTTCATTGCAGATCTGTAGTGCAGTAGGATGCAGAGGATGCTTACCCAATATGATGATATGCAAATTCAAAGAACAACTCTGAACAATATGTTTTTATAGGAAGTAGATAATCCGTACCAGGAGCTGTGGAGTGCAGCTTGCCCTAGGATAACTATCAGTCTGTGGGTGAATTAACACAGTCATCTCTAGTTGGAGAGACAGCGGGTCAGGGATTTGAAAATGAGTAACCTGTATGCTAGGTGAGATGGTGTGGTGAGATGGTGTGATGTCTCTCTCTCTCTTTTTTTCTTTTTTTCCTTTTTGGTCCATGTTAGTTTTGTGAAACATTCTAAAAGCACTGGGTTTGCTACAGGAAAGAACTGGAGCAATAATGAAATCTTGGGACGTTTTATGGAGTGGGTTTACTTGGTCTCACTTGGTTCTACTCCAAACCTCACAAACTGTTAACCGTGAGATCAGACGTATCTTCTTTTGTGAAATATATATATAGTCTAAAGGAGACAGACAAGTTCAGAATAAATCATGACCAAATACCTGAGGAGAACTAAAGATGGAATACTGGAGATCTCATAATTATTAAAAACAAGCTGTCCCAAACCTGGGACACCTGGAGTACTTCATTCAGTTCTGGGGCTCCCAACAAAAGGAGGATGTGGACCTATTACAGTGAGTCCAGAGTAACGCCATGACAATGATTAGAGGGTTGGAGTGCCTCTCCTGTGAGGACAAACTGAAGGAGCTTGGGTTGTTCAGCCTGGAGAAGAGAAAGCTCTGGGGAAACCTCATAGTGGCCTTCCAATAGCTAAAGGGGGACTAAAAAAAAGCTGAGGAGGGACTTTTCATCAGGGAGTGTAGCAATAGAACAAGGGGGAATGGCTTTAAACTAAGAGAGGGTAGGTTTAGATTAGGTATTAGAAATAAATTCTTTACTATGAGGATGGTGAGGCACTGGAACAGGTTGCCCAGAGAAGCTGTGGATGCCCCATCCCTGGAAGTGTTCAAGGCCAGGCTGGATGAGGCTTTGAGCAGCCTGGTCTGGTGAGAGGTGTCCCTGCCCATGGCAGGGGGTTGGAATCAGATGATCTTTAAGATCCCCTTCAACACAGACCATTCTGTGATTCTATGAAACATGAGATTGCAGTAGGCCTGTGTGGGCAAAGGAACATGTAAACCAAAGGGAATAGTAATAAAGTATGCATGACTGAGAACTTGGGGTTAAAATTCAGGCACTGGAATTGCGCTGGATCTGTTGTGGTGTAATCAAAGCACAAACACAATGTCTGTCATTGGCATTGCCACTGTGCTCACCTTTCAGTAAGATTAAGATGTCTTTCTCTGGGAGCTAACTTTGCTTAAGCTTACTCCAAGAGTTTCCACTCTAATTGATCAGTCAGAGCAAATAATTTTTCAAAACTGCAAAACAGCATTCTAGGAGAATATACTGAGAAATTAGTCAAACCCTTGAAGAAATCTCAATAAAATATATATACAGTACAGATCACCAATAAAATCATTAGATTAGGTTCCTTCTCTATGAGGACAGTAACTTTTCCAGTGCAGGATGATGACCTGTATTACTTCTTCACAAACAAACAAACAAACAAATCTGTTTCTTATAAATAGTATAACTAGTGTAAAAAGAATGAACTGTGGAGTCTGTTGTGGACAAAAGATTTACCCATGAATCCTTCTGCTTCATAAATTGAGATTAAAAAAAGAAAAAAATTGAGACAAACAAGCACTGACCTGTGAGTTAACCAAACACATAGATGAATTCAGAGATGCTGTCCCATGGTGGGGAAATACCCAGCATAAGCACTGAAGAAATGTTTATAGAGGAAAGTTATGTGGATTTTCAGGCAGTGGAACAGCAGTGGTTACCTCTTGCTGAAATATCATAACCGCAATGAAGTGGCAAAGATGGCAACTGATGTGTCAAAGACATACAAATACATCTTATAGGGCTGACAACTTGGTATGATTGCTCTCCAAAGATAACTTTATAACTTGCTGAAGTGTGATTTAAGGATGCCCCGGAGCAGCACTAACTTGTGTACCTTTCTTGTGGATAACTTTAAAAGCTATAGCTTTAGTTAATAGCTTATGCAATTTTTCATTTGACCTACGGGTGTCCTATGTGGGTGGGATTTTCAAAAACACTCAAGCCCAGATCCACAAAGGGATTTACAAAGAAGTGGTTGCACCTATAGTGTGCACAGGGAGTGGAGCAGGGGGTTCGCCATGGTTTAGCCTGTGACCTAGGGAGGAGGCAGAAAAGGGGCTGCAACACCCTTAAATCTTCACCCAGAACACTACCCACATTCAAGTGGGAAATTGTTCTGGACTAGGCTCTATTGATGTCTTAGCTTTGTTGTCATTGAAATGGAGTAAAATTAGGCCCCAGCCAAGTGTTCCTGGAAAGGCCAGACTTAATCTTTCATTTTCTGCTGCAGCTTTGACCCTTTCTGAAATATTGTTTAGAAAGGAGTACTTGCATCTTATTATCAGGTAGACCACAGCAGCAGGAAAAAAAGGTGTGCTGTTTTTGTTTCAATGTTTTGTTTTTCAGGTGAATTGTTATATATACATGCAAGAAAAAAAAGGATGATAAAAAACATAGTATGTTTTTTTTGTTTGGTCCCAGTTTGGTCCCAGTAATGATAGATGCCTAGATGCTTTAATCTGAAGCATCTGACAAACTACATGCAACTCAAACTGTAGATCTTGGAATACACCTTCCCTTTTTGATGTTAGCAAAGAAGAGGGGTTGTATCTTCATATGTTTCAAACACCAGGATAAATCATGTCTTCTATGGGAAATAACCCCTAAGCAGCAATGTTTCTTATAAGTAAGCCTTCTGAGAAGCTAAATTATTCCCTTTTTTTCCCCGTCTTTTTGCAGCAGTGCACCATCTCCTGTGGCATTTGTGCACCCAGAAGATGGTTTGAAAGGCCATAAACCATCAAAATAAATAAATGGTTGAGAATAGCTGAAGTCCTTAAAACATCATGCTATAAAAAAGGTCCAACCCTGGGAACTTCTGCATGAATGCTAGATGCTGATTTGCTTCCTCAGACCCAGAGGCCTTTCAGAGGGTCTCTGAAATGTAAGATGGAGGTTGGACTGACCTCACACATGCGGAGCAGGCAGGGCCAAAACAGTAGAAGATAACCACTCAGAGCTATGTCCTGATCCCAGTCAGTAGCTGAATTTGCACTACTGTTAGTGGGGAGAAAGAGTCTTGAAGTCAGGAGAGAGTGTCAAGAGTCTTTAGAGCTCCCCAGATGCTCAAGTGCTAACAGAACATGCTCATCTAGCTTTCACTATGAAAACTTAGTCAAGTTAACTCAGGATTAACTAACTTCTGAGGGCTGCAGAGTGAACTGAAGAAGGATTCCTGTTTGTCTTCTAGGGACAGTGTTATGGGAAAGCCTGTAAAGCTGTAGATCCAAGTGGAGAGCCTCTGACTTTTGGGGAAGCATCAACTGCAGTTAAATACCAGTGCAAGTCCCAAAGGGATGATAAGAATTTGTCTTGAAAGCCTTATTTTACCCACACCTGGAGGAAAAAGGATGGTAATACTACTGATGTTGTAGCTCTGATGGTCTAAGGGTAGGATAAGAATTACAGGGAGAGGCAGTACTTTCTTTTAGGCCAATTGTTTTAACCAGGGGAAGAAAAAGCCTTGCAGACACAAGTCTTCTTGTATGCAAAAACTTTCCTCCTGTTATACATATCAGCTATTCTAGTGGAAGATGTTTCTTTTCCTGTAACTTTACCTCTGAAGTAAAGTGAAGTCTGAACTTTACTCCACTGATAAATACTGGATGATCTAAGCTTACCCAGTAATTTAGTCGTGATAGTGTTTATTGGGACAGCTGATGAACAAACAACACACTTTTTCTGAAGACTGACATGATGTTAATGCTAGTCAAAAATGGTATTTTTTTCTTCAGTGGGTATATTTTGTAGGAATAGTGATTTAAAGTCTCATCCTTGAAGAAAGTCATTGCAAAGTATCTGATCACTTAACTCCTGAAGGTGAAATATGGGTCCTATGGAGCTGGTATGGTTATAAGAGTGCATAGGCTTTGGAACAGTATATTTGTAATAGGATAGATGTTGGTGTAGAGCATGGGTGAAGAGGAAAGCAGATTCTGACCTTAAGCACTCACATACTGGCTCTTGATAAGAAGTCAAGTAAGTATTTTATGCTGCGTGGCACTCCAACATTTATGACCTTTTGTCCTCACTGATAAAGAAAACAACACTGACACACAAGCAGCAGAGAAGCCAAATAAAAATAATTTCAGCTACTTCCTACTTCATAGAAAAAAAAATAAACTGCTACTGTTGTCCTCAGCCTTAAAAAAAAAAAAAAAAAAAAAAAAAGCTCTGTCAGATAAAATGTACCGTTCACTTTAAACTGTATGCTCTTGTTGCTCTAGCATTTTATTCCTTTTGCACTCTCTAGCTCTCAAATGAGCAAAAATCTGAGGGTGATGCTTAGAGATAATAGGGAGAAGTAGGTTTCTTTTTAAACCTGTCTAGTTCCAAGAACTAAGTTATTTCTTCATTGTAAAGTCAAGGAAAAATAAGGAAAAGTGACTCAAAAGGAGCATCTGCAGTCAGATTTGGAGTGACTGTTTTCAAAATCTGTTTTCTCTTGCACATATACTTTGTCGTTTTGAGAGTTATGTTGAAAAAGATGATTGTGGTCTACTTAAAAAGAAATAGAAATATGAAAGTGGGATAGTCTTCCAGAGCTTGGAGTCTGGGGCAGGCACATTGTATTTCTGAGTCTGCCTTAAAGTCTAAGTCAGTCACTCTTTCCCCATTTTAGAACCTAATCTGAAAGAGGGTACTACTAGTATTTGCTCTCACCTATCAATTTTCAGTTACTGTTCATTTTAATCACAGGTGCCATCGAAGACTGTTTCTAAATGTATATCATTACTTTGGCCAGCACGAAGGGGTTTCTGTTTCTCTTGGCAGCCCTAGATGTAGGAATAATATAAATATAGTCAGTGTTACAATTATAAGCAAAGTCTTTAAAATAACATAGAACTCAGCATATACACACATATTAATACGTAAATAATAAGGCACATATAACATTAGCCTAAATA
The DNA here is from genome assembly GCF_965140915.1 of Aythya marila. NCBI lineage: Eukaryota > Metazoa > Chordata > Aves > Anseriformes > Anatidae > Aythya > Aythya marila. Next base: position 38,275,874 of record NC_139044.1, on the reverse strand, counting down.
GAGGAAATCAGGTAACAAAGCACAAAGACAGAAAGAAAGTATAAAATCAGTCTTAATCAAATGGTTTCTACTTCATTTATTTTTGTCCTGCTCTGACTGGTGTAACTTATAATTAGTCTCTGCCTGCAGTGTTGTGGTTCCAAAGAACTGTGGATTAAGAAGAAACTCTAGAATTTCTCCGTAACTTGACAAGTTATAACCTGAAAGCTACACTTAGTCCATTAAAGATTTTTCACAGTGACATTTTAGTGCAGCTAGGGAAATATGCCACTTTGCCATTTATCATTTTCAGGGCATGGACAGTGAAAAGGAGGCTGCTATGAAGAACAAAATAAAAAGGATTACATGTATAGAAGTGAAGTGAAGAATACTGATAAATATACACCACTGAATGTCAGCAAATGTCACTTGAGAAGCCATTTGCAGCTACCAGAACAGCCTTGAAACCCAGCAAAAGTAGCAAAACCAGGCAAAACAAGTTGGGTGTACTCACTTCCACATGAATAAGCAATAAACCTCTCTGAAGTTACACCAGAAAGTTGTTAAACTTGATAGATGAATCTTTTCAAAATTGCTCTGTCTCATACAGTATATGGCTACAAAAGACTATGGATGGTTTAAAGTGAAAAAGAGAAAGCATTGCTGAGAACACTGCTATTTAAGAATTTTTGTTCAAACACTTGTGTTCTGCTTTGTATTAAAAGGATGGTTTAAACAAAGGAATGATTCATCACACAACTTTTTCCATGGGGCTGTTTTATTTTTTATTTTTTTGTCTGAACTTGATTTGAGATTCAGTCTACTGCATTGTTATCATTTCTCCTTTAAACGTGTTTGTCATTCTAGCAAGAGGACTTTGAGTTAGATTAGTTTGGGTTCGCTAGGCAGATACATTTTTCACAACGAAAGCTTATGTGTTGGAAAACTTCCATTGGTATCTATCTAGCATGCTACCTAAGTGTAAGCAAAAGACCTTTTGGATGTCTTTTGTCTTTCCAGAAGTATCTGATTTGTGGATGGATCAGCTTCATTTTGGTTTTAGACATGTTGACATGGAAGAAACTCTCACTACGAATGCTTCAATGTTTGAGAGACAACACAAAGATTCTTTCAGGCTTATTTTTAATCTGTTTGTCTGTTTGCAGCCTCTCAAACCACTACTCTTCTTGTTAATAAGGTAAAGTGAAGATCTTTGACTCAGAAAATATCTCCAAGGAAAAGTGAGAGTTCTTAAAATTTCAGTAACTCTACTTTTATATTTAATTTTCCATGAGACTCTTCCTCCTAAATTCTAATTCATTTTAGTAAAAACAGAGACAGCCTGCATCATTTTGATTTCATTGCGACTGTTATCCCCAGAGAACACACTCATGCAAATTTCAGATCAGTTTTGTTTTCATCAGTAAAAACCTGCAATATGGATCATGTAAATGGGGTCACACAGGAATTCCTTTATTCAAAATATTTCATACACATTAAGATATAATGATTGTAGAACAATTTCCATTAAAATTCTTCATGAAGTTTAATGTTCATGTAAAAGCTATAAGCACCCAGTCCTACAATGACATCCTGGGACTTTAATTCTACAGACAGAATAAATTTATTGTACTTACAGATCCTGAAGATGGAGTAAGGATGAACTTCCCTTTCTTGGGCAGGATATTTATACAGTGAATTTTCTTTGTAAGAGTCTTCACTCTATTCTTGCAAAATCAAAATCAAATGTGATCACTATTAGTAAAGCTGAACTTTTATTAAATTAAATGTAAAGCCTTTTTTATAAATGAACAATGAAAATCAGCAAACAAAGATTAAAACATTAGGTTGTGCTCAGCACTGCATGAACTTTCTCAAACTGCTTCCCGCCACCCTCCCCCCAGTTCTTTGAAACTGAAGTAATGTTTGAGGCATAACAGATATTTGACAGCATTCGTCATACCAAAGCTCTGTTGCGGTTGTGCTGCTTCTCTGGTCTTGTTTTGAATTTCTCTGTCAATTTGAATAGACACAACAGAGTCTCAAGGAGCAATACTCACAAGCTGAGAAGACATAGACCGTGTCAGATGCAACAAAGGGAAAAAGATACATCAGTTTGTAAGCTTGTCATAAATATAAGAGTCCCCAAAACCTTCTCCTTTTACATAAAAGTGTGCAGTTCAGTCAAAAATACAAGAAAGCTTATTTACCTTTTATGTGTGAAATTTAATATAAGTTATGCAATAACATGGTTAATGTTTTTAAGAAACTCCAAGATGTATTACATACATACACTTTCATCTTCAAAAGTATAGTTTATTAAAGGGTATTTGGAAAGTATGCATTCTATGCTGAGAGGATATTATTGAATAAACAGGCAGCACATGAATAAATACGCTGATTTAGGAAAAGAAAAAAAAAATCTGGTTAGAAGTCCGCCTAACCTAATGAATGGTGTAGTCCTTTAGTCCTTCCTTCCTCATCCTAAACATGAATGCTGCTATCCACACCCCAGACTTGGTGTAAACTACTGAATGCAAGAGGAAAGCACCCAATGGCTTTGGATCAGGGCCTCCAGCCTCCAGGCCTGTAGGCCTGTATCAGCCTAAAGCCAACCTATGTTTTACTGTAATCAAAAGTCCCTGAAATGCAGCTGTTAAGGTATGCACAAAATATTTGAAACTCTTACTCAGACAGATCTTTTCCTTTGGAATGAGTGGAACTTTTACCTAAATAAAGCTGTGAAAAATTTGGCTGTGTACAGACAGGAATACCAAAGAATCATATTTTCTATTGTGAGGGTTGTTGTCATTTGTTTGTTTGTTTGTTTTGTGATTTTTTTTTTTTTTTGTCCTTCCAAGTAGAAAGACCATATAGTTCTAAGTGGGGGGGAGGTCATTTTTTTTTGTCCTTTTTTATTTTAATGGATAAACACTGTAATGCTAGCTAAATAGAAATTCTTGTCTGTTAATAGGTTCCTTTAGTTTGTAATAAATAGGAATGCTAATGACTAAAATTTGGTATTTGCATTAGCTTTTGTAAGTCTTTTCTTTACAGGCTTCATTGACATTCAATATGGCAAGCTTCCTTTGAAACATATTTATAAAATAACTACAGTATAATTAAACCAACAAAGCCATCTTTTAAGTACGCTTAATAGCTCAGTTTTTCATTCTGTAATTTTTTTTTTTTATTTGAGGAGAAAAAATAGTTATGCTTCAATTCTACTGTATATTTCATTTTGCATCTAGTATTTCCCTTCGATTTGCAATCTGTGCATATCTAATTCTTGACAACTGTGATTATTAATAATTGTGTATGAAAAATATGCTTCAGAGAATCTTCCACAAGAATATTTTTGTTAATGAGAACTGAAATATATCTTGGCAAATACAATATATGTAATATATATGTGTATGTATATATACATATTTCAGTAGGTAATGCAGGTGTAGTTAATAAGCAAAAATGGATTAATAGATATAGCAAATAATAATCGAAGTGGCTGCTATTTAATAAATGTAACTAAAAACGTTTTAATGATATAAAAGCAATAGGTAAATAAAAGCAATTACATTTAATTTTGCTTTCGGCTTGTGAGCATTTTCTGCAAGCTTTAATAGAGGGGAGAGCTTGTGCAGAAGGCTAATGGTAGAGTCAGTGTTAGCATTATTCATTAGGGTGTCTAAGTAGTACTTATTCTGAGATATTTCTCTGGAAGACTAAAATGTTCTTGGTAAGGGTACTTGGATCCTGATAACCCTAATTCATAATAATATCCCCCTCATTCAGAAAATTAAAGTTTACAGAGTCCTCAGCAGTTTGAAAATCTTTATACTATTTAGAACCATGATCATGTTTACTAAGGACAAGCTAAAAAGTGATAGCTCGCACTATAATAAGTGGAACCTCGTAACTGTTTCTTAAACTCTGTCCTTTACAAGCATAATAATATTGAGACCCCATTTACGGTATGGTGAATAAAAACAGTTGACATCATTGTTATAATCTTTATTTAAAACTGTTACCAAGGTTACAAATTACCATCACTGTGTGCAACAGGTCCCTCTGAAGCAGTATCATTACAGATTAACTGTAATGTGTAGGATTATAATAAAAGGCATAAGGGATTACGCACAAGCAAAAATGCTAGAAATAACACAAATACATCTACATTATACAGTGCATCGCATTGCAAAACCTCTGTTCTCAATGCTGAAATACACAATGTGGCTTTTTGTTTAATTCGGGCATTTAAAGAGATGTTAACTGTATCCTGAAGTGGCTTTACAAATGTCAGAGCAGAGGGGGTAGGGTTTATCTCGACCTATAAAACCTCTGCTGCTGTAAATGTTCTCACATAGTCTTCACTCTTAGTGGAGCACCTAGTTTACAGGAAAATATGACTCCATTGTGTAAGGCAGGACTGCAGCAAAAGAAAACAGAGTTAGCGGCTGCGTGACCCACAGCACCACAGCCTTGAGCAGAGGCCGGGGCTCGTCCCCGAGGGTGGGCAGAGGGAAAGCGGAGCGGCAGGTGACCTTCCTCTGGCTAAGGCGGGCGGCCACCCCCGGCCAGCACCTCCGTCCCCCTGCTAAGTTACTCTACCCCTCCTTCAACTTAATGACACAAATCCGGGCTCTTAAAGTCTTTGGGACTGATCGTACTCGCTCATTTATAAATAATGATCTCCATATAGATGCATAACAACAACATACCAGAAGTGTTTGGGGAGAAATCCGATTAAGGTCTATAGCTCCCTCCCCCTCCCTCTCGCCCCCCCCCCCCCCTCTCCCGGAGCAAAAGTCTGGCCGCAGGTCAGCTGCCGTGACTGGCCCGGGCTGAGGGCTTAAGGGGAAGAAAAGTCTCCACGCAGGCTGCCCCCCCGGACGGCGGCTGCCCCGAACGACTCGCCCCGCCGGGGTAGGGCCGGCCGCTCCCTTCGGCCGCCCGGCCTGGGGGGCTCGACTCTGCCGCGGGCAGGGACGGCGGGCATTTTGTGGGGAGAGGGTCGCTGCCAGTTGGAAGTGTGAAATCTTCTGTCGGGGCCGATTTCCCCCCGGCGCCGGCAGCCCTCGTACAGGGCTGTGGGGCCGCCCCGCTCCGCCCGGCCCGGGGTGGCTGTGACGCAGAAACGCGTTTTCCTTTCCTCTTTCGGGCGATTTAGGGGGATAGAAAAACAAACATCGGTCCGTTTCATGAAACCGGCGGAGAAAGCTCCGAAGGGAAAGAGAGCGGGGCACATCCTTTTAGAGGAAGGACAAGGGTTCTCTGAGGAGGGAAAACAAAAGATGACAGTGGTGGCTGTAACCCCACCATGAACCAGGGACCTCCTGGCCACGCTCGGAGAGCTAACCTCCCCGGACTTCCCATTACCTCTCCATGACACTTCACTAATGCTCACACAATGGCCAACTGAGCAGTTTAAGTAAAGATATTTTAACCTGAACTAAACATTGACTCCAGACAATAGGATGCAAAGCAACATCTGGTAGCACACATAAACAACGCTGTGCAACAACATATGCTCGACGTCTGGAAGTTTATGTCAACACTAAGCAGTCGAGGAGGCTGTCGCTGTTCGGCATGAAATCTTAATAAATATCTATTTGCTGTGCTTCTGAGGTGAGCATCTCGGATCCCTCCTCGCCGGACATCCTCTTCAGCTTGGGGTTACCGGCGAGACATCTTCGGGCCCCATCCGCGCCTCCTCGGAGCGAACCACCAGTGTGAGAAATGCCAAGAGAGCCCGTGGCCTGGCCTGGCCTGGTCCGGGTAGGGCCGGGACATCGCCGGGCTCCCCCTTCCCACCGCGGCTCCTGGCCGGCGCTGAATGGTCAACTTCGGGGAAGCGCTTCGCTGAAGAGGAGGCTCTAGGCTAATGAAACGACGGGAGGTGACTATTGCAAACAGCTGTTCCTCATACATATTTCATTACACGATCAGATAATGCGTCTTACCACCTTCTCAATTATTCACAGATAAACATTTTCAAGACGTTTTGACATCTGTCTTAGGGCCTGCTATTAATTTAGTAATCACTGTGGTTAAAAATGTATGGGGACTGCACCTCACTAAAACTCTGATTTCGCTCACGAGGACAACTTTCGTACCAGCTCGCCCTAAGCAGGGCGAGCCATATCAGGTCAAAGAAAGCCCCAACGTGGGGGGGAGCACAGAATCTTATTCCTGCAGCCCTCGGACAGCCGTAGGGGGGGGTCCTGCTCTGAGCTCCGCGCGCCGCCCCCGCGGAGTGCCGGGTCGGGAGCTGCGCTGCGCCGGGCGTCCCCGGCACCCTCCGAAGCTCGCAGGAGAAGCGCCGGGGAGGGACGCGGTACCTTACCCCTCCCGTCGGCCGAGAAAGCACCCAGGAAAGCCGCGTTTGTCCCTTCTGCCGGACTGTTGGTACCAGCGCTGCCGCTCCTTAAAGGGCGCTCACCGTGGCCTCGGGGAGCACCCAGAGCAAGGCAGTGCCCGGCCAGGGCTGCCGGAGAGCTGCCCACCCCCCCCCCCCCGCAGTGCCCCCAGCCTTCCACTCAGCCCCACACACCCTCGTGTGGCTTCGTGTCCCCCCCGAAACAAAGCCCGCGTGTCCCCGGCTCTCGTCCCCACGACGCGTCGAGGAAGTTTGACAGAAAGTTTCTTTCATTACCGCTCGGGCTGGGTTTGAAATCGCAAGGCTTTAAGGAGTCGGAGCGTCTTAAAACTACTTCTATTGTGTATCTTTCTTGGCAGTAATTCCTTTTCTTAAAGAAGGACACCCCCCAAAAACAGACGCGCATACGTACAGCTACCAGGTGTTACACACGAACCTTAAAGAGCAAGCTAAACGAGCAATGGGGAGAATGAAATCTCGCCAGCTCTGTTTCAGACATTTTATTGATTAAATTCAACCATTCACTGCCTCTCTCCTCCTTCCCCTTCCTCAGGCTACCGCTTTTAACAACAAAGTTCACACGCAAGCAAAAACCTGTCCCCTCCACGAGCCCCCTCCCTATGCCCACATAACTGGATGGGGGCAGGAGGACGAACATGTGTGTTTTTCCCTTCCTTCCACAAACCATCCCGATTACAACTACTTTCCAGAGCCGCGGTCTCGCCAGTGGCACGGGGCTTTTGCTTTGCAGGAGGTGCGGCACCTGGGGGGGGCAGCCACAAGCGGGGCTCTCGGGCTCCTCTCCCCGACCTACAGGGGTTTCGCCGCCTCCCCTCTTTTGTGTCGTGTCGTCGTCCCCCCCCCATAGCCACCCCCGTCCTGTCCCGGAGGTGGCACACGGGGGTCCTGACGGCAAACACGGCTAAAACAGGGCTGGCCGGCTCGGCTCAGCACATCCCGGCGGGCAGCCGGCGTGCGGTGTGTTTGTTTTAAAGCCTCAACGGGAGTCCAGGGCGTGAATTTCATTTTAATTGCACCGTAAAAACAAAACACAACAAAAAGTGCCGGCACCCAGGACCGCTAGGGAGTGTAAAAGCCTCCTGCCTTGCAGGTGGCGGAAGGCAGAAGAGGATTTGGGTTCAGACGGAAAAGAGGATGCTCTGCAAAGAAAACAAAAATTCCTATTGCTCCCTAAAAATGCTACCAAAGCTGAATACCTCTCCCTCCCTTGAACGCTCTGTAAACAACAAGATGGTTCGTGATGAACCTTGAGTCTGTTTCGAATCTACCCGGAATCTACGATTTTTTAAAGCCAGAACTAGGGGAAATCGGGGTATTAATGTACGGAGGGGAGACCCTTCCAACTCAGCAACATTTATCGTGTTTTACAGGTGATGGAAGCCCTAAGGACAAAAGAAAAAAAAAAAAAAAAAAAAAAGGAAAAGAAAGAAGGCAAAAAAAAAAAAAAGCTCTGTTCTTCTGCAAGCTTTCTGCCAGACTCTCTTGAATTGGTCCTCTGCTCACTTATAGCTGGTCTGGACCTACCTAGCTCTTGACTTCAGCTCTCTGAAGTTCTTTTGTGGTTTCAGCACTGTACTCGCAACTGTCACAGTCTCCCGCACAGTCACCCCGCTTACCATCCCCACCCCAGCCTCAAGACGTCCTTCGCCCTATTGATTGCGCTATAGCCAAAGAGGGCAAAAAGACGAGAATTGCATTCGACAGATGCTGCTCACTCGTGAATAACAGGTTCAGTGCATACGGTATCTCTCGCCATTATCCTGTAAGTTAATATTGAGTAGCAATAGCTGTCTAAATATCAAAATCTATTTATAGGGGATGCAAAGCCATGACCTCTCCATCTGACCTTCAGTAACTGCAGGCTGGAAAACAGGGCAAAGAGAGAAAAAAAAAAAGAAAAAAAAAAAAAAAAAAGAGGAAAAGCCCAGTATTACAATGGAAACATGTTCGCAGTGAAGCTGGGCTGGGCTGCCTTTGTTTTGAAATCCTTAGGGGAACTTTAGGGGAACTTGAACCTTTAGGACGGCACCGGACCTGCGGACCCGGGGAGGAGCGGGTCTGTGACTTCTCTCTATCCCCGCCGGGCTCGCGGTGTGGCTTCGTCGACATATGGCCATCTGTAGAAGTTTGGGGATTTTTATATGTTACCAAAAAAAAAAAAAAAAAAAAAAAACCACAGAGCCGGTGACTAACTATCAGGTTTCGATGCGAGCTGCGAAAGTGGAGAATTCAGCTCAGCGCTGATCCACTGCTTGGGAAATCATTTTACAAGGAGGGACTTGGGAGGGGGGGGGAGGGATGTATTTTCTTTGCGGGCAGCCGGGCGGCCGCAGGCGCTTCCCGGGGGTGCCGGGGGCCCAGGGCAAGGCAGGGGTGTGGGCTCTGGGCCGAGACCCCTGGGCAGCCCACCCAGCCACGGGGAGGGGGGATGCTCCGTAAGGTCCCCAAGCAGGCATCGATATTACAGAGCGCGTCCCCTCGGGGGAGCACGGCGGGGGGCAGAATCCCAAAGCACTTTTGTTCTTGCGGAGCCGTCGAGAGCACGTCCAGTCTGAATCACCAACTGTGTCAAACTGCGAAACCGCCCTCCCCCCCGCCCCAGCCCGGCAGCTCCCGGCGTTAACATGGCGCCTGCAAGCGAGAGGAGCACTTTTCTCGATGTTTGGCAGCTGAAATGTGCTCCCTGAAGGTCACGGCGGGCGACGTGCCCGTTTGCTGCCGCACACGGCGAGGGCTGCGCCGCCCGCGGGCCGGGGCCGGGGCCGGGCTGGCGACAGCGACCGCAGCGACGGGGACAACGCCACGGGGACGGGGCGGCTGGCGGCGGGGACGCGCCCCCCAGCCAGAAGTGCCCCGGCCCCGCTCCCCACTACCACCTGCAAATCCTCCCCCTGTATAGAAGGGAATCGTACCTAGCTTCCTATTTTATTTTATTTTAATTTAATTTATTTGGGGGGAGGGCGTGGGGGGGAAGAGAGGAAGAACCCAGGGGCTCCGAGGGAGTCGTTCCTTGCGTCTGGAAATTAAAAGGCTCAAATCTCCTCTGTGACCCCGCCGAGACACCAGAGCGCTGTTCGCAGCTACTTTAGAGCGCCAGTCCCAGCTGGGCTAGAGGTCGGAGCTAGTGTTCTTCAGAAAGAGGAGAGGAGCTCGGGAGGAAAACTCTGGCCCCGGGGCTGTGGGTAGTCTCCCTTTCCAGCGGCTAAGTGCACCTACCACGGGAAGAAAGAGAGGCAGGGCTGCTAACCGTGCTGCTTAAATGTTCTCTGCTTTCTCCTCTCGGAGTAAAGCAAGGAGCAAGCTGCTCTAGCCGCCCGAATTATATGAGGAAGGTGATTTTTATTTTTTTATTTTTTAAACCTAGTCTTGGAGTTTTAGTCCCACTTGAGGAAAGTGTCTGGAAAAAATCCCCCCCACCCCCAGCTCAACCCAGCACACGTGGAAATAATCTCCTTTTAAATCTTGAGTCTTGATACCACATTAGTCTCTGTGATATTGCATTCCAAAGAAAATAGACTGGGCATTAGGAGAGGAATCTCCTCTTCCTAATGAATATTTACCCTGAGGTCATTACATCTGTAATGGTCCTCGCTTAACTTACCTTGCTCCCCTCTTTCTCTGCCAGTGCCTGGGATTTCAATCACAATGCCCTCGATTTTAAAGTGCCGTGTACCATTTAATGGCGGGGTGCAGGCAAGGTTAGAATATTATTGACTTCGTGCAATATATAAGATGGATACGTTTAAGACTTTTAACTTTTTTGTCGCAATGACACACTGTATTTTTATGAGATACCTATTATGTAGACAGAACCATTGTGCTGTAGCTGCCTCACAGTTGCTGGATCGTTTCTATCAGATGAAAGATTTTGAATAGTTTTCTTTCAACAATGCATCCTTTTGGTCTTGATACAAAGCATGTAGGCATGGTATACACTTAAACAGCTCTGTCACAGAGCAAGATTAAATAGAGTATATATCGGATTCTGTCTGCAGTATAATGCGCGCAGGGAACAGAATGGAGTTCCCTTCGCCGCTGAAGAAGCCCATTAAGGTCTGATGTCCTAGCAGCATCTTCCAGATTTTCCTTATCTGTGATATTCGCTAAGCTGTTAAAAATCTTTACCGCCGGGCTTTAAAATCGGCTGTTTCTCGAGGAAAGACCGACTTTGATAACGGAGCCTTCCAACAAAACCCTGCTGCTGGCGCTCTGCCGAGGGGGCGCGTTGTGCTGGCTCCCGGCACCCATCCCGGGCCGGCCGGCCGCTCCGTACCCTGCTGCGAAGCCCACCGGGGGCACAGGACCTGAGCCTCTCGGCGGGACCCCCGCGCCCCCCACCCCGCTCCCCCGGCCCCATTTCGGGCGGGGACCCCCGGCGGGGACCGGCGCTGCAGGCGGCCGGGGAGCGGCGGCGGGTGGGGGGCAAGGGCCCCCCCCGCCCCTCCAGCACCCCCGGGACCCCCGGTGCCCGTGCGGGGAGCGGCAGGCAGAGGGTGCAGCCGGCGGGGCTCCGAGCCGCGCAGTGCCTCCCTCCTTCAGTGCTCACTCAAGCGACTTGCCCAAACTGCACGTGCTGAGCCCAACTTTCTTCTCCCCCTCTCCCCAGCTTTGTGCTCTGCGCTGATTGAGTCCCCATATTAAGCTCGAGATCCTTTCTAAGCAACTGCTAAGAAGTCAAGAGCATCCTTGCCTGCTTTCTCTCCGTGGCCTTTCATGCCCTCAATTTGTTATTCTACTGACACTTTTCTTAAAGTTAGCGCCCAGCATTGAAACATTAGCGACAAAAGCCCTGGAAAATCTCTCCCTCCTCACCGCTAAATCCTCTAATGGGTCAATGCGTGTCGAATTTTTATTTGATTTCCAATAATCTCTCGCACTTAAATATTAAACCTACCTCAGCCCAGCGCCTCACCTATGGGATATTTTTCAGCATTGCTTGGGAAAGTACAGACGCTCAGATTTCATTCCACGTGCACCCACTAATTTATAAATGAGTGTATACAGCTGTCTTCATGTATATCTATGTCTCTATATCTGCAGTAACGCTTTCATTTTGTGTCAAAATAACATATCCTGTCACTCCACGCCAAAAGTATGTTTATCGAATGAAATAACACCGCAAGCTGCATCTTCTTTATCAAACCTTCATTTCTGTTTTACGCAATTGTTAAATATCTTTTCATTTCTTTTCCTATTTTAAAATATGTATTACAGTAATAGTTACTTAGAGGTCTTTTGTGTATCTATAGCTCCTTTGATTCATATTTTTTCCTTTCTTTTAATCGTGTTATGCGAAATTATATACACATTTCTCGTGAAATCCAGGGAGCATAACTTTTTTTTTTTTAAGGAAGAAAAAAAAAAAAAAAAAAAAAAAAAAGCAACAACTCCTAATCTTGGGGTTTCGCAGAAAATACTTTTTTTTTTTTTTTTTTTTTCTTTAAGTACGTGTTCCTAACTCATGTTTTTTGAATGAATATCTCTAAGTCCTCTTCACTTTCTTAGGCGGATTTCGTGAAATGATTCTTCAGCTCTCTGATTTAAATAAGTTTTAGTGTGAACTACGAATGAACATTATCCTCTAACCTGAGGTCAAGTGAACGGTAATTTACATGACAAAGAATAATGCCCATTTTGTCCAATATGAAACAACTTCACCTTCGGCATCATTAAGAAGAATTTAGTACTTTCAGGGAGTTGGGATTTTTTTTTTTTTTTTTTTTTTTTTTGTAAACAGTTGGCTATGTATAGTGCGATTTCCCTTTTCTAAATCACAATACAAAGGCCAACTTCTCGTGCTCTTGAATTTCGGCATTATTTTTGTAGCCTTAACAGAGCGAATTTGCACCTGCTGGTATTTAAACTTTAGCATATTAGCTGGGGAGGACTTATCAGTCCAGCGCACTGCCTCGAAACAAATTATCAACCTTCATTAAAGCAAACGAAGGGGGGAGGGAGATGTGAACATCAAGACGCTCTCCTGGATCTCCCCGATCTAGGCGGGACTGGAGTGGGTTACGCAGGGTCCGTAGAGCAGCGGGGTTCCCGCTGTGCCTCCCCCTCCCCCAAACACAGCTTCTCCCAAATTTCTGCCCCTCTCCGGCCGCGCTTAGCCCCCAGACAGCGGCCCCAGCCCGGTGCGGTGCCCGGGCAGGAGGAAGGGGGATGCAGAGCCCTGGGCTGCGCCGCCGGGGCTGGGGGCCGCGGCCTCCCGCTCCGTGCACAGCCCTTTCCCCAAAATCAGGCTGAGCTCTGGGTGCGCTGCTTTCTTCTTTTTTTTTTTTTCCCATCTTTTCAGATGAGCTCTCGCCCTCCTCTCCCTCACGCACACACACGCACACCGAGAGAGACGGGGAGGACGCGATCTTAAGCCAAATATCCAACTTACCGTCCGGAGAGGATGCTGCCTCGAAAAAAAGTTCAGCTCTGCGGGCTCTCAGGGCTGCAGCAACGACCTCCAGCCCTCACCGAGACCTCGGGGCTGCGGGCTCCGCCAGGGCACAGGGGCTGCGGGCGGAGGGCCACAGGCAGGGAGCCCAGCTCCCTAGCTCTGCGCCCCGGGGGACGGAGACCCCTTCCCATCCTCTCCTTTCCCTTCCCATCCTCTCCCATCCCTTTCCACAGATCGGGCGCGCTCGGGACGGGCGCACCGGGCACTGGCCGCGGGCTTTCTCCCTCCGAGGGGCGGCCGGCGGCCGGCAGTGGCGGGGAGGGGGGATTTTGGGGGGGGCCCAGGCAGCGGCCGCTTCGCTGGGTGTTTGTGCGTGGATTGCTTGTTCACGGCTGCCGTGGGGAAGTGGGAGCGTTTCGTGTTTACAACCGGCTCCGGCTCGTAATGGTGAGATGGAGTTCAAGCAGCGCTCCTGGGTGTCGCGGGCTCTTAACTGGAGCTTTGCTCAGTCATTGAGAGCAATAGAAAGTATATGGAAATCAATATATAGACAGTGTGGAGGGCAGATAATGGATTCGAGTCAGTGAGTGTTATAATCTGCATTATGGGCTTCCTATTGTTTAGACTGAGCACAAATTTCCAAAGGGTGAAGTGTTGCGTGGTCGCCCCCCCCCCCCCCCCCCCCCCCCTTCCTCTTCTTCTTCTTTTTGGAGGGCTTTGTGTGTCTAGGGGGAGGGGGGTGTTAAATCCTCCTGCCACAATTATCAGAGCACACCCCCCCCCTCCCCGCCCGCCCCATCTGATTTTAAAGGTAGTGCTTTCACGGCGAAGCTAATGACTTTCATTTAATTGAACATGCCCTGATGTAGCGGATTGTTCTCGCAGCCCTGCGCCTTTGTTGCTTTTGGGGGGAAATAAAGCTAATCAAACCTTTTGTCACGGCCAAATTCTCCCTCAGGGTCTCCCAAACATTTGTTTGAATAATTTACCTCAAGAATTGAAAATACTAATTGATTTTAAAATGCTAGCCCGGAGGGACGGGGAGGTGGGGGTGGCGGGGAAGGGTGGAAATTACAGGCGAGGAGCAAACGTCTACCTGCCAGCGGCGAAGCCTCCGCAGCCGCTGCCCTCGCCGGGAACCGGGGAGCGGGGGCCGGGCTGCGCCCCCCGGGGAGCCCCCGCCGCCGGCCGCGCCCCCTCCCGCGGCCCCGCGCCCCCCTCGCCGCCGCCACCCTGCGCCCGGTCACCTCGGTCCCGGCTGCTCCGCCAGCGGGCACGGCGGCCGAGCCGCGGTGGCAGGGGTGGGCTCCTCCGGGAGGGGAGGGGATCCCGGTCCGGGCGCCTCGGCCCCATTCAGGGAAGAATTTTGATGCGATTCATTAGAAGTAACGAGTTGACATAAGGTAAATCTACATGGAGGGGGCCTTTCTTTGAGTGCACGGGGAAGCTTCATTAACCATCGCTAACAAGGCGTGCAAATGCTCTGATTGGGCAGCTTTCTTGCAACGCCGGGGCCTTAGCAGGATGCCCACCTAATGAGGGTCACTACAAGAGACTGATAAAATATTCAAATTTTCCGTCGCACCAGGAACTTTGTACTAAAGGAGAAAGTTGAGGCAACTGTGTGGTTGTTTACCTTGGGAAGGCACACTCGGGCGAGAAGGCATCTAGCCTTGACAACTCCATCTCCCAGAGGTGGGAGATGCTTTTGATGGTCGATGCTTTTTGGACGTTTATTTGTTAAAACAGCCGGCAGATTTACCCACGCCTTCCCTCTTTTTTTTTTTTTTTTTTTTTAGTCTCCAGGTCTAACTATGTTTCTCCCTGATTTATTGCTCTGATAAATAAATAACTTGTCTAAGAGGCTCCGCGCTATTTTTTTTTTTTTTTTTTTTTTGTAGAAGAATTATTAAAATCAACCTGATGGCTTTAATGATACGTCAATCATTTCAAAGTTGCTGCTTGTTGCTAATATGTCAGCCTCTGTACACATCACTGCTACTTTCCTCGCTGCCGCGTTTAAAGGCTGTCCCCTCCTCCCCCCGCAATTTGTTTCTTCAAGTTTTCATTGCTAGGTTACGATTTCTAATTAGAGCTAAGTATTTCACTTAATATTTAATTTAGACGCCAGGCACATATATCATACCTAGATCAGTCAATCAAGTGTCCCTTGCTGATAATGCTACATCATTAAGAGTTGTGTTTAATTCAGGAGCAGGCGGCAGCACGGCTGCGGCTGCTGCAGCTGAGGAGCAGGTAACTTTGGGCTTGGGGAGCTGCGAGCTTGGCCGGGGGATGCGGGGAAGCAGCGGAGCCGGGTGGCAGCGGCTTCCTCCTTGCCCCCTCGGGAAAGTTTGCTGCTTCCCAGCCCGGCACCCTGTCCAAGAGGCGAGCTGAACCCCTTTTCTCCCTCCTTTTAGAAAAAAAAATAAATAAATAAAAATAGAGAACCTCACGTTTACCTTCTCTAACCTCTGTGCTCACGCTAAATGAGCGTGGGGAGGGGGAGGGGGGGTCGCTAAAGTTTAGCTTGGGAGCTGCAACACTGTTTTGGACCAGTAATGAAATACCCCCCTCGGCTTCTTAAACCAATCCAAACCGTTAAAAAAAGCACTTGCCCGCATGTTCCTTAGCACAACCGGTTCGGCACACATTGCATCAACAGGATTGAATTATGAGAGCCGAATGGGCCACATCATACGCACCCATCAAATGCGCATTCATTTATCTCGGGAAATCGTGACTAAAAGGAGAGGGAGAGGAAGAAATAGAGAGAAAGAGAAGGAAGGAAGGCGGAGGACAGATATGTCTGCAAAGACGGCAGCTGTACTGAATTGTCAACCCTTGCCAGGGGAGAATGACAGCAATTCAATTAAATCGTCATAAAAATAATAATAATAAAATCAAGCAAGACGAACGCGGCGGGTTCTCCATTACCTGCCCCGGCCTCTCCCTCTCTCCCCCCTCGCCATCCCCCTCGCCGCGGTCGCCGAGCCGCCTTTTCCGCTCGCCGGAGCCTCGACCGCTACGCCCCAGCCTCGGCTGAACCCCTGCCTCCCCCGATAAAAAAATAATCAGCCCTTGCAAGCGTCGACTGAGTCACTCCCGAGTCAGGATTAAGGGGCACTAACTAGGCAGTAGAAAATCGCAGCCTCCTGGGAGCTGCCATCAAAACAAGCAGTGAAATAAAAGAGCTTCCCTCTCTGCTATCCTTCCTCTCCCCGGAAAAGTCCTCCAGGTTGGCAGCCCGGCACACACACACACTCGCGCATACACACACACACACACATGCATACACACACCACACACACCACACACAAGTTCGCAGGGCTCCCTTCAGAAGAAGAGAGCACCGGCTCGTCCTGGTTTATTTAGCGGCAAGGTTTGCTTCTTTTTTTTTTTTTTTTTTTTTTAGGGGGGGAGGTTGCTGCCCTGCAGAGCACACATGTCATTCTAGCAACTAAAACAATGAATCAAGCGGGACCGAGAGTGAGACTGACTGCAAACGGACGGCAGGTTCCCAAGCCCGGAGCAGCCTGCCAGCAGCAGCGAGGGGGACCCCCGCTTCTCTCCCCCACCCCCGACCCCCCGACCCTCCGACCCCCAGCCCGGGCTTGGGGAAGTGCCGAGAGCCCGGGGCAGCGCACCCTCGGGACTCTCCCCCGCGGGACCTCCGCCTGCCCGTCGGAAACTTACAGGATCCGGAAAGGATTTTCCCAGCCAAGCGGGCAGCCTGCGCCGAGCCCCGTCCTCCGGCGTGCTCCCGCTGCCGCCGGCCGCGCCCGCTGCGCGCTCCCGCTCCGCGCTGCCCCGCGCACCCGCTGCGCGCCCGCTGCGCGCCTTTGGCGGCGGGGGCCGGCGGCTGTGCCCGCCCGGCTGCGGCGCGGCGCCCGCCGGGTCCGGGCTCGGCATTAGGCGATCCCATTGACAGTTTGCAGCCAGCAGCTGCAGTCATTAAAAGCCATTTACACCCTGGCCTCCTCACACAAAGATAGAGCGCCGGCAATTATCTGCTTGCACATTTCAGGACATGAGAGTGTGTCCCTAACAGGCTTAGGGGAGCGCTGAATCGCCGGCCTGGCAGGGAAAGAGCCGGGGCCGCTTCCCGAGGATGCCTGTCCGCCATCACCGTGCCTCGGTGACCTGCTCTGAGGAGCCGCCCGAACAAGCGCAAGCGGTTTAAGATGCTGGCTTGGTCCCTGCAAGAGCCTGGGTTGGAAGGGCTCTGCGCTGGGAGAGCGGGGCTTCCATTAGGACCTCGATAAGAGCGGTGGGCACATCAGGGCTGGGGGGTGCTTGGCTTGGAGCGCCCAGGAACATGCATACACGGACACATAGTAGACAGGCATTGAAATCCCTACCAGAACTGTATTTTGGAAGAAACGCTTTCTCCCGAAATGCCGTTGTTGTGTGCCTTGTGTGTCTGGGGAGAGAGAGAAAGAAAGAGAGAGAGAAAGAAAGGGAGAGAGGAAGAGAGGGAAAAAGAAAGAAAGAAACAGAGAGAGAAAGAGAGAAAGAGAGAAAGAGAGAAAGAGAGAAAGAGGGGGGGAAGAAAGAAAGAAAGAAAGAAAGAAAGAAAGAAAGAAAGAAAGAAAGAAAGAAAGAAAGAAAGAAAGAAAGAAAGAAAGAAAGAAAGAAAGAAAGAAAGAAAGAAAGAAGAAAGAAAGAAAGAAAGAAAGAAAGGAAGGAAGGAAGGAAGGAAGGAAGGAAGGAAGGAAGGAAGGAAGGAAGGAAGGAAGGAAGGAAGGAAGGAAGGAAGGAAGGAAGGAAGGAAGAAAGGAGGAAGGAAGGAAGGAAGGAAGGAAGGAAGGAAGGAAGGAAGGAAGGAAGGAAGGAAGGAAGGAAGGAAGGAAGGAAAGAAAGAAAGAAAGAAAGAAAGAAAGAAAGAAAGAAAGAAAGAAAGAAAGAAAGAAAGAAAGAAAGAAAGAAAGAAAGAAAGAAAGAAAGAAAGAAAATACACTGAAGCCTTGCAAAGTTCATCAGGATTCCCAATAGAGGGATGCAACCTACAGGCAAACGATCATTGTATGATCGTCTGGGAGATTAAAAAAAATAAAGGCCCATTTGGATTTGAGTCTAGAAATGCATTTTAAGGTAGTTTAATTTGCAGCTTGTAGAAAAATGGAATCAAATATTAAGAAACTCCCGCAGGAATTCCCCCCACCCTCCTCTCTGTAATCCTTTACATAAAAGGAAAGGATTACAAAGAAAAAGATTTTTTGTGTGTGTGTGTATTAAAATCTTTGGCTAAACATATTGTTGTCCAATTAATACCTCCAAGTCGATTTGTATTGGGGCTGAGCAGTCTCTTTCCCTCCTTAGCAATGTAACTGGAAATATGAGCCAGGGAGGGAGGGAGGGGAAAAAAAAAAAAAAAAAAAAGTTTTTCCCAAGTCTGTTAACAGAAGTGTTTAAGCAGATCACTAAAAATTAAGAGGGCGAGCTATTCCCATTACGAATATGAAGCCATGTAGTGCACCGATGACAGTTTAGTGGAAATCAGATGAATGTGTAATACAGCGAGCTTCTTCCAGTCCAGCAGCTCTTCCAACTGGACCTATTCATCTGCCACTTGGAATTATTTCACGAGGAGTGCGCTGTGAAAGGATCACAACCAGTTTGGAGCCCTGCTAAAGAACTTCTACCACCCATAGCAGTATTATTATTATCCTTCGGATAGGGCAAGTCACGCTATGTTTTCACATTTTAATTGTAATATCTCTCTTCCCCCTCCTCCTTCCCTCCATTGATGTCTGAAAGTAGTTTGGGCTCCAAGCCTCACCCCTCGATCTCCATCGGAATGCAGAAAAGATCTTTAAAAAAGTTTTGAATTCCTCAATGATTTTTCTTCTAGAAAGGCGGCTTAGGATAATTATTTCAGCTTTATTGAGGGCAGATTAGTTGAAGTCTGGATGCTGCGTTTCAATACTCGTTGTACATGCCTTTACAATGTCGGTATTGTTTGCTACTGTGTGTGAACCTATTCAAAATATACACTTTTTAACACCAAGCAAAGTCCTGTCTAAATATACACAGTAAGTCTGGAAAGATGTCCATGACCCGTACAAATCTCTGTAAATCACACTTCCATAGCTACAGAAACTAAACAAAAGAGTTACCAGCTCAAGATGCTGATTAAATCTTCTTAAAAGCAACATACCTAATAATAAATATAGTTGCATGGTAGCAAGGTCTGGCGACCCAGCTAGTTCTTAGTGACGGATGGACTCAAACCACCACAGAGAAATTTTTTTTTTTGCTTAAAAAAAAAAAAAAAAGAAAGAAAATAAATATAGGTTCTAAAGCGCTTTCTCTCGCCTCCCTTGCCTGCTTCCCCGCACGCTGAATGCCTGGAAGTTCGTGTGCCTGGAATTGCGGGGGAAAGGAGAGGTGCAGTGTAAAAGCACGGCGGGTTTGGGGGTGAGGACCTGCCTCGCCGGGTCGCCGGGCTCCGGAGGAAGGAAGGGGCGAGAGAGGAGGTGAGGTGAGTGAGAGGAAGAGCGGGGGAATGGAAGAAAAACAAAGTGGAGAGAGAGAGGAGAGAAAAGAGAGGAAAAGGGAAGGCGAGGAAGCGCGGAGAGGGCGGGGGAAGCCGTGGGACGGGGGCGGCAGCGAGCGGGGCGCCGGCGGAACGGGAGCGGGGAGCGGAGCGGAGCCGGAGCGGAGCCGGAGCGGAGCCGGAGCGAAGCCGGAGCAGGCAGCGGGCCGCCGCCCTGCGCGGCTGTCGGCGGAGCCTCCGCTGGGCTCCGCGGTGCCTCCCTCCGCGGAGAGGGGCAGGGAGAAGAGGAGGGAGAGGGAGGCTCGTCGGGGAAGCTGGGCTAAGCCCAGAGCGTACTGTATGTGCCTGCTTCGGGGAGGGTCACCGGCATGAGGATGGGTCTAATGATCTCATCTTTCTTTTCTTCCCCGGCACTATTAGTGCTCAGATAGGCAGAATGAAGTGAAACTACGTGCAAATCATGTGTAAATTGTCTCAGTTAGGAGCCCTTTATCCGAACGTGTATCCCAGCCTGGCCCATTTACTTTCCCCCCATATCTCCTTTAGCTTTAACGAGGCTCGTTAAGATCACAATAATATTCCACCCTCTAATTGCTCATCCCATTCAACAAATATGTGCACACTGCTTTTCGCATTATTTGATCCCTTATTTAGGAGGGGTGTGGAGAGGGAGGGGGGAGAGCCAGGGAGAAGGGGAAGTGCCGAGATTAGGAGTTGCAAAGATTAAAAAAAAAAAAAAAAACACCACGCTTTTCCACCAACCACCCTGCTTCCCTCCCCCCCCGTGCATTTGGGCGAAGTGGTAAAAACCTTTCTTACGTACTCAGTAATGATTGGCAGGGCTGACAGTGATTGGCAGGGGCTGCCATGGCAACGCCACAACGACACTCAGAAGACCAATAGAAAAGCGAAACAAAATGTTTCAGTGCTGCACTCACTGTGGATTTAGGGGAGATATTATGAGGCTGTTGTCATTAGGGCGATTGCTGTTGAATCACTGAATCCTGACTCGGCGGCGGCGCGGGGCCGGGTGTGTGTGAGTGCGTGTGTGTGTGTGCGTGCGTGTGTGTGTGCGTGTGCGTGTGTGTGCCCCTGCGTGTGCTTGTGCCCCCGTGCCTCTATGTGGCTGTGTGTGCGTGTGCGGGTGTGGATGCGTGCGCGGTGCGTGTGCCCTTTCCTCCCTTCTTCCTCCCTTTCTTTCTTTTCTCCTTGATTTATCTCCCCCTCTCCCCGGTCATCCCATGGTGTTCAGGTCCCCGCTAGAGCTTTATCCCACCCATTTCTTCTTGCCAAACTTCGCCGCCGACCCGCACCACCGCTCCCTCCTTCTCGCCAGCGGCGGCGGCGGCGGCGGCGGCAGCGGCAGCGGCTCGGGCTGCAGCCCCGGGGCCGGCGGCGGCGGCGGCGGCAGCTCCCGGGCACCCCACGAAGAGTTGTCAATGTTTCAGCTGCCCACCCTCAACTTCTCCCCGGAGCAAGTGGCCAGCGTCTGCGAGACGCTGGAGGAGACCGGAGACATAGAGAGGCTGGGGAGGTTCCTCTGGTCGCTGCCGGTGGCGCCGGGGGCATGCGAGGCCATCAACAAGCACGAGTCCATCCTCCGCGCCCGGGCGGTGGTGGCCTTCCACACGGGCAACTTCCGCGACCTCTACCACATCCTGGAGAACCACAAATTCACCAAGGAGTCCCACGGCAAGTTGCAGGCCATGTGGCTCGAAGCTCACTACCAGGAGGCCGAGAAGCTAAGGGGTCGCCCGCTGGGTCCGGTTGATAAATACAGGGTGAGGAAGAAGTTTCCGCTGCCCAGGACCATTTGGGATGGCGAGCAGAAGACGCACTGCTTCAAGGAGAGGACTCGCAGCCTCCTGAGGGAGTGGTACCTGCAGGACCCTTACCCCAACCCCAGCAAGAAAAGGGAACTGGCTCAGGCCACGGGGCTCACCCCCACGCAAGTAGGCAACTGGTTCAAAAACCGAAGGCAAAGAGACAGAGCGGCGGCGGCTAAAAACAGGTCAGTGGGGCCGCGGGCCCGGCGCCGGGCCGGGGGCCGGGCGGGGGGCCGCGGGCAGCGCGCCTTCGCCTCCCCTTCCCTGCCCTCCTCTTCCTCACTGCCGCCGGTAGAATCTGGCCCCCGCGCCCGGCCGGCCCGGGCTGCCCCGGCCGCCGCAGGGATGCGCGGCTCCAAAGTTGCCGCCGCGCCCCGCTCCCTGCTCGGGCTCCTCACGGGCTCCCGGGGCGCAGGCAGGGCCGCCTCCCCCCCCCGGGCGTGGGCAGGTCCCCCCGGGCGTGAGCAGGTCCCCCCGGGCGCGGGCGAAGCGGCAGGAGCGGCTCCGGCGGGGGCAGCGCCCGGCCCTGGCTACCTCCGTGCGCGCAGCCGGAGCCGCCGCGGCTTGGCTCGAGTTTTCGGCTTCTCGGCCGCCGGCACGGGTCTGGCGAGGCCCCCCCACCCGCTGCAGGGCCGAGCCGAGCCGTGCGATAGCGAGCGGGCTGCCGCAGAGCGGGCGGCTCCTCTCCAATTGTTCCTATTCTTCTGCGCGCTCCGCGGGACCTCCGCGCACACGCGCGCCCCACACCAGCTCGTCGCAGGGAGGAAAAGGGAGAAAAACCCTTCGGAGATCGGGAAGCCTCTCTTTTCCCATCCCCGTCCCCCAGCTGGCTCCCCTTGGCGACCTAGCTCTCTGGCCGTGTGTTTCCCGTGCGGTTACACTGGCATTTGTTTGCGCGTCCCTCGGTGTCTTTATTATTATTATCACCATTGCTGCTTTGCCGTGGTAAAAGCCAGGCTCCCTGCTTTTCATTTCTTGTCTTCCCCTGTAAAAGTTGTTTTGCAAATGGAACTGGACCCTTAATCCGGCTTGCTACGCTGTTTTTATTTTAATTTAAGTTTGCTTACCACTGGAAGTGTGTAAACAAAACTTCTTGTTCTTTTAAATGCTGTCTCTTAAATTCCTCCTAATTATAGCGCTGGTGCTATTGATTCAAGATTCTGTAGGAGAAATGCAACCTAAAAGTGCTTGGCCATTTAATTTCCATTAAATGGAAAACAGATCAGCTTAGGACTGTAAATAAACAGAAGTTGCCTACGGATGCTTTTGTTGACTCAACGCTGTTGACAGCAGATGAATGCACCAGGAATTGTAAATGGGAGAAAAATCAAAGACGCTGAAATTAGACAACTTAAGATAATGAGAAATGTAGAATAAACAGGCTATGCGTTTCTGTGCTTTGCAGACAGTTAAATAGAAAATGCCCTGGCGAGAATGAGTGGAGTGAAGAGTGTATTTTGATTCACACTGGCAGTGCTAGGCGTTATAGGTTGTGGCCGGCTGCTCAGTCCAGGACTTTTAGCGTCTTCCCCTTATCCCCGAATCCGGCTTTCTTTGGGCTTCGAGCAGAATTAACAGGCACAAAGCAGTGTTCACAGCACGATAACGAACCTGGAAATTATTTATCGCCTCTTAAAAAATACATAAACGTTCAACAGCGGTGCCCCTGAAGTGGCTGAGAGGCTGAAAGGACCAGCGCTTTAAGGCTCCTTTCGGCTTTCAAATGGCAAAGGGACTTAAATTTCGAGCGGAGACAAGCGCTGCGCTCCACAATCGCCCCTTTTCATTGCAGTCGTGGCGTCGCCTCTCCGGGACGGGACCTTCCCGAGGCCCCCCCTGCCTGCAGGGAACCGCTGGCCCGGCCCGATGGTCGCCGAGCACCCAGAGCTGGGCCCGGGGAGGCCCCCCCAGCCCTTTGCACCTTTGGGGGCAGCGGCTCCCGCTCTCAGCCCCTGTCCCTGCCAGGCCTCCGGGGCTCGGGGCCGGCGGCGGGAGCCGGGTTGATGCCCCGGGGGCAGCGGCTCGACTTCTGCGGACCGCGGGGCGGTGAAATCGCCTCTCTCTGCCCCACGCCGGCCCCTTGAAACCCCCAGCCTCGCTGATCGCACGGAGCTGGGCGCCAGCGCATCTCTCACACGCGGACCGGGGATAAGGGGCCGGGGACCAGAGACCGTGGACCGGGGGCTGGGGACCGGTGCTTGGCTCCCACCCGGGTTCCGTGGCCGCCGAGGGCTCCGCGGGCGAGGCAGCATGAGGCAGCAGCGAGGCAGGCCGTGCCGAGCCGTGCCGAGCCGTGCCGTGCCTGGCCGAGCCGTGCCGTGCCGAGCCGTGCCACGGCTGTCCCGGCGGGTCGGGATCGCGGCGGGTCGGGTGCCGTCCCCTCGGCGCGGCCGGCGTCTGAGAGGGGCTGTGCTGTTGTTTTGTCTCCCGGCGCGATGCAGGCTCCAGCACCAGGCGATAGGACAGAGCGGCATGCGGTCGCTGGCAGAGCCCGGCTGCCCGACACACAGCTCGGCCGAGTCTCCGTCCACGGCGGCCAGCCCGACCACCAGCGTCTCCAGTTTGACAGAAAGAGCCGAGACGGGCACCTCCATCCTCTCGGTAACCTCCAGCGACTCGGAATGTGATGTATGATATCGGAAAACAAACAAACACATCAGAAAAAAAAAAAAGGAAAAAAAAAAAAAAACACAACAACCAACAAAAAAAAATCCAAATCCAAACAACCAAGCACCCTCTCCCCGACCCGAGCAGAACAAAACGAGGCAACCTAGAATCAGGACACACACACGCATGCACGCACACACACAGCGAGGAGGGAAGAAAAGGCCAAACCCGACCCAAACATAATAGCAAACAAACAGACAGGGATCAGAGAATCCACCACCACCACCGTCAGCCAACACCACCACCAAGAGATGGAGCTAAAACTTCAACAGTCACAAACGCTGGTGCTGCAGCAGGGGGGTGGGGGGGCGGCGGGAAATAATAATTATTATATATATAAAAAGAAAAAAAAAAAAAAAGAAAAGAAAAGAAAAAAAAAAAAAAAACAAAGCAAAAGTGACAATTGTATTCTTTTTAGGACAAGCACGATTTCTCCTTTGCGCTTTTCCATGGACGCATTTCACCCACTTGCATGATGATGATGATTAAATTTGTATCTGGGAAAAAATATTCTCTATAGTAAAGGAAAACAAACAGAAAACAGACAAACAAATGCAAACTCCGATCGAATTTGTACAAAAAGCAAAAATAAAAAAAAATTAAAAAGGAACTCCTTGAAGAGGGAAATATCAAATGTTTATCGCCTTTTTGTTGGTCCTCTTTCTCTTTCTCTCTCCCTCTCCCTTTCTCTCTGTTTTTTTTTTTTCTTTTTTTTTTTTTTTTTTTTTTAAGTCCAACTGATGGTCCAGCCAAGATGCGATTTTCTGTTTTTTTGTTCAGCAGACAATCATTTTATTCGTAAGCACCTTTTTTTCTACACTTCTGTCACTGCCTGTGTGGGTACTGGTTATAAATGTGGAAAAAGAATAGTTATGACTGTAACAGATTTTTATTTTTATTTCAAAATTTTATATGAATTATGTATATCTTAATGATGCGGTCATTTTCCCAGTTTGTAATATATGTGTAGAAATGCTTGTATATGATATTTGCTCTACACTTTCTTTCTCCCCCCCTCTCTCTGTCTATCTCCCTCCCACCCTTTCTCTCTCTCTCCTTTTTATTTTCCTTGACTCGGTGTTCCTTGCACAAACTTAGCTGTCAAGATCTGACGTGCTAGGTTTTCAAAAGGGACCTCAGCGATAGAAAAAAAAGAAAAAAAAAAAAGAAAAAAAAAAGCTTAGGGTGCAACTGTAGTTATCTTATGCAAAAGCTATTTTGAGTATTTCATAGCAGCTTTGGGGGGTCTCTTCTTAAACTCCACGTAGGACGCTTAAACTATTGTTTCCTTAACTGCGTGTTTATCTATATGTACAAACTTTCTAAATCAAATACAGTATTCCATTTTCTTATCTACCCAGCGCTGTTGGTGTTTCTGTCCGCCACGGAAAAGCCCGCCCTGCCCGGCTCGCCGGGACCCCCGAGCGGATTTTGGGGGGACGCAGGGGCTGGAATTGCGCCGTGTCCCTCGGGTCCCCTCCGCCACCGCGGGCTCCGGCGTTTTTCCCCGCGGGACTTTTTCATTTTTCTTTTGCTGTGGACTCCCAGCTTGAAAGGATTCCTCCGGCTCGCCCGGCTGCGGGACCGGGTGTCTCCAGAGAGCGGTTAAGACATTTCGGGATTTGTTTTGTAGCTTTAAATGAAAACAAAAACATAAACTCCTCGCCCTAAGCGGGCTGCAGCTCCTCCCCTCGAACCCGGAGTATATTGTAATGTGCTGAAAGAAGCCTTTATTTGCATGACTAACAGTATTTCAGCATCTTTTTCTCTTTTTTCCTTCTTTTTTCCTTTTTTTTTTTTTTTTTTTTTTTTTCATTAAAGTTTTACTTTGCCCTGGGCAGATTATTCAGCCATGAATTAAGGAGAGGTAAATTCTAAACTTGTTTTTACTTGAAAATACAATTTTGAAACTTACCAGGGATTTAGGGAGGAACGTGCCTGGAATTTCTTGACCATTTCCAAACTAATTCGGACTTCCGATCTACCTTTGTGTTGCCTGAGTCCTCTCCCCCTCTCCCCTCCTCCCTTTTTTTGGGAAGTCCAAGCGAGGTTTATGGAAAGCCTTAGGAAGCGCCTGGGCTTCCCCTTGCATCCTCCCGCCCCGAGAGGCTACGTGGGGAACCGGGGGAACCCCCTAGGGTGTGAGAGCTTCTAGCAAGCCACTAATGGACAATTTTCAGGAATAAGCTGAAATGCAAATACGTTCCCACACCCCCTTTGCCCCCGAGGAAACGCCGCGTGTGTGCGCGGCGCCCTTGCAGCGGGGCACAGCGGGGACGCGCCCCCCGTGGGACTCTCTGACCGGGGCCGGGAGGAGGAAAGGGGAGCCCACGAACCTCGTGTGTGTGTGTGTGTTGTGTATATGTGCGTGTGTAAGGGAGGGTCTCCTCCGGCTGCCCTCGAGAGCTACCAGACTCCGGTGCCCCGGCTCGTCCCGGGGGCAGCGCCCGCCCCGTCGGGGTTCACTGCCCGACGGCACTGGTGAGGCCGGGGAGGTGATTTTGAAGAAATTAACTCCCGGTTGTGCCAGGATGGGAATTGCTGGGGCTGGGGGGGGTTGTGTGTGTGGGAACAATAACGCTCCCGTGTACCGTTGGGGTGGGAGAAGGGGGCTTAGGGCTTCCCCTCCCCCATGAGGCACTTAGAGAGGAGAAAAACACCCAAGAGGGGGGAAAAGGCCCACAAATGATGGGCACCCAGGCACGCATGAGCTCGGGCTGCTCTTTCTCTCCCTCCAGCAGCCAAGGCCTGGAGACGAAGAAATCCCGGCCCTGAGAGTCACCCCGGGGCTCGGTCGGAAGGCGATCCGCGATGCTTCTGCGCTGGAGTTTTTGCCACAATGTTTCTGCTCCGCGCTGGTAGGAGTGTCGTTCTCATCCTGCTTTATTTTTGACGGGCTTTAATACCTGAAAGGATTCAGAGGCGTGAAAGTTTGGGATTTTTTTTTTCTTTCCCTTCCTCCGTTTTCGCGTCTGGAGGCTGCAGCTAGAAGGCGTCGAGCCGGCAGCAGCAGCAACCCACCCCAGCTGAGCCCTACACTGCTGCCGCTGGGTTTTTCTCCCCTCCGATCAGGCCCCAAAAAATCTCCCCGTCGTGCCGCAGCAGCCGGGGGAGGCCAGAGATCGCCTTTAGCCTCCCTCCGGGCCCAGGGCTCCAGCTCCCCCCGAGGCAGGGCAGTTACTTGCCTACTATTAACCCCTCCCTACCCCCCCCCCCAAAAAAAAAAAAAAAAAAAAAAAAAAAGCCACTTGAGCTACAAACTCGAGTGGCCGTGGCAGATGTAGCAGGCCCACGGGGGGGATCTTTGAGTCCCCCCTTCCCGCCGAGCTTACGACACGCGTGGGGGGCGTACTGGGGGTGCCGAGGGTATGGGTAATGATGTGCTGGGCTCCGGAACGGGTAAATGATGTTGTTTTCGGATTTGCATTAAAAACCTGAATGGCTGATTGAGGTGTAAATCTCTGAAAAGCTGCGTTTAAGCCTCCTGGCCCACTAAGTCCGCCTGCCCCGGGAAGATAGGGCCTATCGAGCCCTGCCAAACCGGAGGGCCTGCCTCTTCCCCTCGCCTGGCCGATCGTTATCGACAGCACGAGTTTATTCTCGGCCGGTGATTAGGGTGAAATTACTCGGAAGCCCAAGTGCGGCTGGTCGATGCGGAGGCGAAGGCCCTGGGACGGGCGGCAGATGGCCGCAGCCCCGAAGCCACCCCCCCCCGATGGCAGCGACCTGGGGCTGGAACTCCCACCCGCGACCTCCGACGTGCGTGGAGGGCTCCTGTGTCCGTGTCCCCCATCTCGGCTCTCGCTGCCCAAGGGCAGCCCACGGGCAGCTCCCCCCGATCCCTTACAGCTGCCTCGCAGAGGGGCTCCAATCTGCTTGCCCGTTGCCCTTAATTTTTAGCATCCCCAGATGAGGTTGCTGCCCCGGCCCGAAGTGAAAAGAAAATGTGGACGTTGGTGCCCTGGTATTGCTCTGATTTCTTCGGTTAGCTGAGCACAACTTTCCATTCGTGTTTATTCATGCAGTTTCTTATTGAGCTCCACATCGCACTGGCCTGGATTCCGTGTGCAGGGAGAAGATAGACAAACATCGCCTTTTTCTAGAGCACACGAACACACACACACACTCACACGGGCGTGCAGAGGCACACACGCGAGTCCACAATATTCCCGTGGCCTGTAGCTGCATCACCACCCTGTAGAGAGAGCCCTGACACACACAAGTTTGTAGATGGAGTATAAAAAAACAAGGGGGGAAATGAACCAAACCATCCAGTTGCGGATGGAAGGCAGGGAGGCAAAGGGAGGGGAGAGAGAAAGAGTTGGGAAGAAAAAATACTGAGGATACAACCGATGGCCGGGCTAAATATTTTGTTTTGGCACAGCAATAACAAAGGGCAAGGGCTGTGGGGACAGAGCTACGATTAAATGATGGTAAAGGGTTTCTGTCTGGGGAGGCACGTCTGTTCTGGCTTGTTTTCTGCGCTGTTCTTTTTTTTATTTGGAATTGAAGTGTTTTTCGAGCAGTAGGCTTCAAAGCGCCTCGGCACCTCGGGATCGGCGGGAGAAGCTAAATGCACAAGAGTAATGAATAAATAAAGGATAGATGTAAATATCTGGAAGAGTGTGCTTTGAATCGCCTTGCTGTAACCGAGAGGAAGTGGAAGGATCCCCTCCCCATATAGCAGGCAGGTCCTTTGCTGAACAGGTCGAAATAAAGAAGAAAACTACACTGGAAGTCAAGATTTACAGTATCTAAAGCCAGACTGCGAATGATTTTAATTCCAGTCCTAGCTATTAGAGGGAGGTTTAGCTCTACTGCAAATATTTGCTTTTTTGTCCCCATAGAAACATCATTAGGGGAAGTTCATTTAATAATAAGGTCAATTAAAGAGTATTTTTCAATGAGTGGAGGAAAAATTGCTTTCCTACTGGAATAACCTCTCCAGCAATACCTGGCAACAACAAAGTAGTGCTGCAGTGTACCACAGCGTGCTGGTTTGAGAATGGGCCCGGAGGGGTGTGTGTGTTTGGGTGGGTGGGTGAGTGGGTGGGTGGGTGTGCACGAACACGTGTGAGCACCCACGTCCACCCAGCGTAGCTGTGTGCACACGCTGATGGGGTGGATTCTTCGTGTACAACGTGCACACACGCACGCTCACGTATGTATGGGGACACACGTACACATAGACATGTGCATGTTTTCGGATTAAAGTAGCTCTTGTAATGTCTTGTAGAACACTGCATATTCCCCTTTAATATCTAAATAGGTCAGTAATGTAGTTCAATAACATTGGAGGTGCCCGTATATTCTCTCTCTTCAGCCTGTGATAAAACATTCTTTAAGACTATTGGGATTTTACACTGTAATTCTATTAAATAGTAATTGAAGGGTCGCGAGAGGCTATGATACAGGATCAGCAGTGTGTAAGCTGTCCGTTTGAACTTTAATTTGGAATCATAGGCAGATGGGATCACGGCCTCTTTGTGGTGCTTGCAGATTTAAAACTAGCCGGCACATGGAGGAGGAAAAAAAAACTGCAATGCAGATTCATTCATTAAACATGAAAGGTTAGTGGAAGAGAGGATAAACGTTTAGACGTCTAGGTAAACACAGAAATATTCTTTCCTCCCGTCGCTTCCCTCCTACAGTAACCCCCAAGTATCTCAGTTGCTGATTTTCCATTGTTATTACAAATTACTTTCCTTTACATCCCCAGTGGGGATAAGTGTACCTGAACGACTTATTTATACCCGAATCACGGTCCATCTGCGAAACTTTTATTCCACTTTCGGCCGGGGGGGATCCAGTTTTATTTGCTTATTTACCCTTCCTCTGTCTGCCCCCTGCTCCTCGTTTGACTCTTTTTAACGCCGTCTCCTTCAGAGGGGTGCCGGAGCCAAGCCCGGTGCCGAGCTGCGGGCACAGCAGAAGGGAAGGAGCTGTTTGCAGCTTAAAGGGATAAAAGAGCGCGCTGTGAATTGACCTCCCCTAGCCGGAAGGCGAGTGGTAAAAGCGATGCTCTGCAGGGGGAACCGCGAGTGCTGAACGAGGCCGGGATGCGTGGGCACCTCCGTGGGTGCCCGTCCGTGGGTGCATTTTGGCCAACTCTTAGGCCCAAAGCCGGTGTAGTTCCACCTTATCTGAAAACAAAAGACTTCCCAACTGCGAGAGTCAGATCCTCCCCCCCCCAGCTCCCCCGCCCCCCCTCCCCCGGCTGTATCGTATTAAAAAGGAGCTTTCATTGTTTATTTCTAAATATTTGTGAAGCAGACAGTGGATGGGTTAACCTAATTAACACATCCGTACTGTATATGCGTGGACCAAACGGTACAGCGGATTTCTAATGCGATGGTTGAATGTGATAGTCATTTCTGTGTTACAGGAGATTACAGCAACACTGGAGCATTTCCAGATTGTAGATGGTTTTAGATGTTGAATTTCCAGATGAGTATTTACCATCATAACTAATTTAAGACCATTATTAAATAGAAATTCTCAGCAGGGCTCTTTAATGATGGAACACGTTACTAATTACAGAGTTTACGCTCTGTTTTGGCTAAGCAGTCTAGAGGGATGGGATTGTGCTCTGCATGCAAAGCCAATATTACTAACGAGGAGGCATCATACCCCTAACATTTCAATCATATTATTAAAGAAAGCCACTTCTTGCCTTATCTGGGAGAGGAAAGAGCGACAGCGATTTGCTTACCGGGCTCCCAGCCCCTGGAAAGAGCCGGAGTCGGGAGCAGCATCCCTCCCCTGCCGGTCCCCCCCCCCGGCAGCGGCGGGCAGCCTGGGCCCGCTGCCACCAAAAGGGCTTTAGGGACAGCCGGGGGGGGGGGTCCCCAGAGAGGGCTGCCCCTGCCCCACTCCCCTCGAAAGCCACAGACAAGCACACCGCTGGGGCGGCCGCACAGAGCCGGGCGAGGGGCGCGGATTTGGAGGGACCCCCCCCATATCCCTCCCCCGGTGACGGCGGGTCCCTGTGTGCGGGCGCTCACGTCGAGGCCCGGAGCTGCACTTGTCGGAGGGAAGGGAGCCAGCCTCCGGGCCAGGGGCTCCCGACCCCGAGCCCCTTGCCCTTCCCCTCCAGGAGCAGGGAAGCGGCGCCCCCCGGCCCGGCCAGGTTCAGCCTCCACGGCTCAGCCTCCGCCGGGCCTCCCGAGCCTCCCCGCCGCTGTCCCCCGGGTCAGGCTGCACGTGCGGCTCGGGCACTCCGCTGCCCTCGCCATTGCTTCGCAAATACAATAGCCCTGCAGACTGTGAGGCTCCTGAGAGCCAGTGCTTATTTACTCATCTCCGACGTGGGCCACCTAAAATTACATTTAGTTTCCCCTGACAATGGCAATTTTCTCCTTCCCCACCCACTTCCCAGCCCACCTCCCCCCTCTCTCCAGGTTACGGAGCACGCTGTTGCGCTCAGCCCTGGTGTCAGTGCCGGATTTTCGTTGCCCTTGAAAGGACGACAGACTGCTCTCAGCCTGTTCTCATTCTCGCTATCCATTAATGTATTTGATCCGGACGATTAATAAGTACCGAAGACAGGTTTGCAATAACCTGCTATTACGTTCAATGGCAGCTTTGCCCGCGTACAGACTTTTTGGATTGGCTCGCTCGCTCTGCCTATCTTTAAAAGGTGCATTATCTCTCCTTTCTGCGGATATACGCACATATATATATCTACAGGAATACACAAACGCATTTCCTCTTTATACGCACACACGTACTTGCAAGCGCGGGTTCTTGTTTTCCACTTTTCCCCCCAACGTGGCATTGCAGAGCGCACAGAGCAGGGAGGCACAGGGACACAGACCAGCAGCCGCGGGCTGGAGAGGCTTTTCCCTCTCCTTCTCAAGAACCCTTTCATGCCATCTAACCACCAACCCGAACATAACATCTCGGCGTGGATTTGAGGGAAATGAAACCGTCTTCCCCCACCGTGTGCTTGCGAGGCAAACCGCGGTAACTGTTCCAAAGGGATCCTCCCGGTTTTGCTGCAGCGGCTCTCCTTCCATAACCAGGGCGCTCGCTGCAAGCCCGGCCGCCGTGCTGAGGCCTCCCGGTCTCCGGGACCTTCACCTCGACGGGGCGGCCCGTGCCGTGCCGTGCCATGCCAAGCCGTGCCGTGCCGTGCCGTGCCGGGCGAGGAGCCCGTGAGCGGAGGGAAGCGGCACCCGGGCCGCCCCGGGCGACACCTGGAGGCGGGCAGGAGGCGTGGGGGGCTTCCGGGCCCCCCTGCCGTGCCGAACCGAGCCGTGCCGGGGCGCTGCCCCCTCCCCAGCCAGGCCTTCCCGTTCCCCCCTTGGCCCGGGCACCGTGGCCCCGGCGGGCCCCGCTCCCGCCGCCACCGACGGCGCCTGAGCCCGTTTGGAAAGTGACTCATTCTGTAAATAATCTTTGACGTCCCCACAAAGCCGCCCTCCGAGAGGAGTTTATTAGCACGGAGCCATTAAAACAGATGTCATGTTAGCTTCCCCGTGACATTTGGGTGACACATCTCTCCCGATGAATTGCTAATTGTCTCCCCGCCCGCAGTAAACATCCCGCTCCATTGTCTGCGCTCAGGAGAGTTGCTGCTGCAAAACGCGGTCCTTCGCCGCCGGGGAGACCTCTCCGGGAGCATCCTCCCCTGCCCCAGCCGCTGCCCTTCCCGCACGGCTCCCGCATCCCCTGCCTCCCCCGGAGCCCCGGTCCTTTCCCCACACCTGGCGGGCCCGGCCCGGCCCGGCTCGACGGCCCCTGCTCCTTCCTCGCCACATCTCTCCCTCCGTGGCCCTGGAGCACTCCCGGCCCCCGTGTCCCCTGCCGGCCCGGCACCCTGCCTTTCCTTCCCCGGCTCCCCCACAACGTTTCTTTTGCCTGGAACAAAAGGTGTGTGCGACGGGGTGTGGGGGGAAGCTGCCAATTTGCAGCGCAGCGCAGGCACGGTGGTGACATATGTCATATTCTGGAGACTTCGGATGTGAAAAGCAGGGGTGTGCATCGCCGAGCAGTCCCCCGGTGGAGGCACTCGGAGGAAACCGTCCAAAGGCTCGGCGGGGATGAGGCGCATCAGCCCCGGGGATGAGCTTCCAGCTGAGCGGCTGCCTGAATGCGCCCCGACGATGTACAGAGGGTTTCATATTCATAGCCCTTGCCTGTACATTGACACATAATCTCTCGCCCTTGTTAATTCTCAAAAGATACAGAGATAACTAATCCTCCCAGATAGATAGACACGGGCAGATTACGTGAGTGCAATCTATCTATCTGTCTGGGTATCCACACGCACCGGCAGGCGTAGAGCGATTTTACAGGGTTTTCTTCCAGAGCACTACACAGAGGTAAGCAGGCGCAGAGCCCGACCTACCAGAAATGCAGAAATATTCGGTGAGGGTAGGCATATGCGTCTCCCTCAGACATTTGGAGCTACCTTGCGCTTTAGTTTTTATGTACGGCACTCACTTTCTCTCCCTTTCCTTTGCCACAACGTGCCTGAGTTATACGCGAACACAGCTCTCCTTGGAGAGGAAAATTATGAAAAGAGGGAAAGAGAGGCGAAAGACCAGGTAGAGACGGAGTCTTTTTTTTTTTTTTTTTTTAAAAAAAAAAAGCCAAACCAGCGTTTGAAATGATTTAGCTGCTGGATAAAAAAAAAAAAAATATTTGGCATAAACTGAGACATTATTTTGATTACCCCAAAGTGCACCCGTTCTCACGCCCGCCAGCATTTGCAGCGAGAGTTACCTGGGCTCAGCTCGCTTTGGCGTTGGCTTTGTTCTGATTTTTAGCATAGATCTTTTGTGGATGACAGCCGCAAAACAAAGCGGTGCGGGGATGCCTGCTAAATCTCCCGCCGGGGGTGCCGAGCCCCTGCCCGTCCCCAGCCCGGGAATGCACCCCCCGGACCCCCATGGGGCCAGCGCCCATCCCCGCAGGCTGCTGTAGGACCGGGCTTCCAAGGCGGCTGAGTTTGTAAATACCACGGCTGGGGGGGTACAGGGGGAGAACGAGGACGTGGGGGGCACAGGGAGGAACGGGGGGGGCAGCAGCTCCGGGAGGTGCCGGGAGCGCGCCCGGCGGCTGCGCGCCCGGCGGCTCGGGCACCCCTGGGGGCTCCTGTGGCACCCCGCTCCGCGGTGCCTATTAGATGTCATTGTCTTACAAATGAGGAGACACCGCTACCATCAGAATAATAACGCACTTCTTGAAAACCCAAGTCTCTTTTAGCGGGTCGCCAGAGGCAACGGGGCTTTTAGCGCTAAAATCGGATTCCTCCCGCTTGCGACTTCACCGTGTCCTGATGTCCTGAAACTGTCCGTCCTATTTGTAATCTTTGTTCTGCCATTAGCAATACAATACGCATTGATCCGCACAGGAATGATCCCGGATGAATTAGTTCCACAAGGGTTCTTCCCCGAAAAAGGGTACACTCGCTCCGCTCCGCACATGCGGCGAGCAAGTTTTCCCCTTGTCAGGAAACTGCAGTTTTTGGTTCGGGGGGGGGGGGGGGGGGGGAGGAGGGAAGGTGGGACACGGGACTTTGTCCCTGAATCTGTGTCACCAAAGGAAGGTAGCTCATGCTCCCTTGCCAAGACTCTTCCCTCCGGCTAATGACTTTGTTTGATGCTAGTAAAGTCGCTAAGACTCTTTTTTATCTGCAGGTCCAGAGCAAATGTTGAAGAATCCTCGGATTTTGCACCTCTCTGCTGCGGCTGTCAATGACTCAGGCGCTCACTCCGAGAATTACCGTGTGTCAGAGGGGAAACAGCTCACTGCAGACAAATGGGGGCTGTGTATTAGGAAACAGCTTTTCGAGCTGCATTGTTCAGACTGATGTTTACTTCTCCCATTACAAAATCGAGATGCTCCTCGGTCTCATCCAACACGCTAGCGTTACACCTCGAGAGGGGAGAGGAAAGTCCGAAAAACTGAAGGATGGAAAACGCAGGCAGGAAACAAGTCACATCCCCCCTCCAGAATAAAAACCTTCTCACCAAAATAACGCACTAAATAGAGCCCGAATCTATACGTAATCAATACTGATCTGGAACCAATCTGTTCCTGGCTGGCTGCATGCGGATCCCAGGGCTGCAAGTGCTTGTGATTACATGGAGTGGGAGGGTCATTTTCTAACAAGGGTGCTCACTGTATCTGAGCTCCAAATTATCCAGAGAGGACAGATGGCCCTTCTGATCTTATAATGAGAGCAGGGAGTGATTATCAGTCTGAACCAAAAAAATGATGCTCTGCTGACATATTTTCACAGTTCTAAAATCTGTGCTTGCACTTGTGCCTCGCTTCATATCCCTCTTCGTTTAAATTAAGCATCGTTTGGGATTTTGGAGGGCTGTGTGAAATCCGTTTATTTATCTCTGTCTGTGCGTCTCTGCCTCTCTCTCCATGTATCTATCTAGGACATGTGTACAGACACAAAACAAAGGAAAGCAAAAGGTCACTTCACAGGAACTCTTAAGCCAAATCACGCTTGGCAAAATATTTATATATAAATATATTTGCCAATAATTAAGAAGCCCAGCTGCCTCCCGGATGCCTAGATTTTATGCTTGCTTCTTGGCAGTTTTCTGGAGCTGTTGCATTCCATCTAGTTACTGTAACACACGGGTTGTCAGCCCTGACTCGAGCTCCTTAAAAAAAAAAAAAAAAAAAGATGCTGTTATATGCACTATATATACAGACATATTTGATTCACGTTTTGTTTAATTATTTTTTTTTCCAGAAGTATCTGTGGCAGACAGCAGAATCCCCTGTGGAGGACAAATAAACTCATGATGGATGAGGAGGTATTTCTTTTATTTGCAGACTGCTGCGATTTCTTGGCCTAAAAATAGTGTTAGTTTGCCTCTATTCAGAATAGAAAGGAGGCCCAGGGAAGTTTCCAAAATTGCTCTGATGACTGCCAGGAGTCAGGTCTTCATTCTTTCCCTGTTCAAGTCTCTCAGAGGTGAGCTTGCTATTGCAAAGAAGTTTGGTCAGTTCAAACAAATTAAATCAGGGGACTGTTCAGCGGTTGCACAGTCATTTCACTCTCCTATTTGCACTGTAATATTGCATTACCCTCTAATTGTCACATATACTTTTCACTCTCCAAATATGAAAGACAAATATTGAATCCATTTAAACTTGTACAGTTATCAGGCGGAACGGGCGGGCGAGGAGAGCATTTTTGGCGTGTTCATGCTGCCATCTACTGGTCACACAACTGTCAGCGGTTTCCTCGTCTCAAACTTTTCCCTATTTTCAGGGCGGAGAGGAAAAGGTCTACGGCAAACAGTAGGAAATGCAGCTCGATAATGTCGCCAGTAGGTCTGGGAGGTCGCCACGCCATTCATTTTAAGCACAGGAATGGCTCTTTTTTCTTTGCCGGAGCTATGCTCCCTGCCCAGAGCTATAAGCCCATGCAGGTACCTTTACAAACATCAGCTCTAGATGTATGTAAGGTGATTTTGTGTAAAGAAGTCTGGATATTTTTTTTTATTTTTCATGTCAAGAGATTCCAATAGTGTATTCCTTGTAGAATAACTGTTTGATTTGCAGAAACAAACAAACAACCCCCCGTGTATGGTTACCAATACCATATTTAAAGGCAGATATTCTTAAAGTTTCCCACCTGAATCCCACTCCAAACCATGCCATGAGGCGTGCCATAGTACTTAAGTAACAGCACTGTGACTTAGTCTGTGTTTTGTCAACTCTTCTGTAAAGTGCCTTGTTTTCATAGCAGAGGTGCTTTCCCTGAGGTATCATCTCATATTATTGTCTGTTTGTTTCCAAATGACTGTTGATTGATTTAAAATAATGACACCATCTAGTAATTTTATCCCATGGTGTACATAAACGACTCTTTCAAGGACAGTGTATTAAGAGAAATGGGTAGAGTAATACTTAACTTTTCTACCCGTAGATTGCCTGGGTCAGAGCCACAGAGGCCTTAACTATCACTTAATTATTGAGGTTTGAGCTAAGCTCCAGCAAAACTATCACAGCACCCTGCAGGTGCTCACTGTATAGCAACTGGCTCTGAGGGCATCAAGCAGCTTTGGGTCTTGGGCCCAGCAGATACCTCAAGTGAAGCACCAATTTCCAGAGTCCACCTTCAGAACCTCACTCAGGGGACAATGATTTGTCCTCTTAAAAATACTGCCACCTCCATGGTTTCTTAGGATGTGGGAAATGTGGGTACTGATTCTTACTGCAAACCACAGTGGGGTATAACCACAGTTAACTGTACAAAAACTTTTATTTTCTATGTGACAGAAGTCTCAATTAAGGAGAGAATTCCTGACTGAAAGCATTGACTGGACAGGCCGCATCCCCTTACAGCAGTGACCTACTTGTGTCCTAAGCAGTGACTTACCTAAGTTCCATAATGCCTTGGATTTTATCTTTTGGAGACAGGTTTCTTAGGAAGCATTTCTGAGTTGTCTGACATGCTCTATTTGTAATTCTCTCTGACTGGTTTAGCCACCCTCCTGCTCAGCCTCCCAACTCCTGGGACACCTGTCCTTTGGTACCAGGTACATGGTGTCCATGACATATAAACAGAGGAGTGGTCCAGTGCGAGGTATTTGAGGCACTGAGCAGCAGAACAAGGCCTTCATGAACCAACAGAGAGGCATATCCTTCTCTCTGAGGTCTCTGGTTGTCAGGCCATCTTTAAGTGCTGCTTATTTCTGATTAAGCAATATAGCGTTAGCTGTAGCTGTGTGAAGCAGCTGTGACAGCCTTTGACTCTTACAAGATTTTGGTCTAGCTAGCCACTGTGGGAAGTCGCCTGACACCTGCTTTTCTTTTACTGCTGATAGCCTGACTTTCAATGTCCATGGAGATTCTCTCTCAGCATATTTGAACAGTATCATTATAAAAACAGAGCATTATATTTAAAAGAATGTAGCAGGACTCCTGACAAAGTGTGATATATTTGTGGTACATTCTGCTTGTGTGACATCCACAGTGTGACATCCACAATTGCTGTGATCCACGATCATTGTTTTTTAATCCAATAGTCACTTTCACTTATACTTGCAAAATGCACTAACACACTATGATATAGAGCTGTAATGCAGCATAGACTATCTGCACACATTTAACCTGTGTGCTGCTCTCAAATACCTGTGCCTCATAGGTAGAACAGATGGTTGTAGATGTTACATGATATCTCTAGTTAAATGCATCTCTGCACATGAGAAAGCTATTTTTGGGCATTATAACATATGATCATATGGGTCCTCTGTGCCTGAGATGTAAGCTTGGTCTCTGGACAGAGAGCACAGCTGAGGCATTTTCTCAGCTTGAGCTGGGGTAGATGAGAAAGGTTTGTGTCATTTTATAAT
This sequence comes from Aythya marila, assembly GCF_965140915.1. Classification (NCBI taxonomy): domain Eukaryota; kingdom Metazoa; phylum Chordata; class Aves; order Anseriformes; family Anatidae; genus Aythya; species Aythya marila. The sequence goes on along the minus strand of NC_139044.1, from coordinate 38,237,779 downwards.
TATGTATCTGAATGATTCAGAAATCATGTCAATGGGGTCTGTGTTCAGACCATTGGCTAGCTTTTATTAAAAATAAATTATTTTTATTCAAGGGAATCATCTAGAATTTTTTACAAGTGAAGACATCATGAGGGATTCTGAAAAGCCCAGTGGAAAAAAGTATGCTATTGTTGTTTTAAATAATGTTCAACATATGACACTGTGAAACATAATGAGCAGTCTGAACATCTTGCTGCATCACTAATTCATAGTAATACAATTCTTTTTTTCCAAGATGGTTTGCCGTACTTCTTGTACTAATATGTAAGTGGTACTTTTATGTCAATTGATGCCTACTATACAACATAATTAGAAGATTTCAAAACTGAGGGATTTTATTCTACAGAAAGGTTAACATTTCAAACTTTTCTTTCATGACATCAAAAAAGCAAAATTCTGAAACTTTAGATACTCAGGAATATATGTGACCTATCAAAATATTCCATTTTAGTAAGGCTGGAACGCTTCATGTTGTTATGGCTTTCTTTTGACCTAATAATTTCAAATTTTCTACTCTGTTAATCTGAAATATAAAATCAAATGGAAGCACTTCTACAACTTAGAAATGAAATATTCCAATATTCTTTGCAAATTTCAGCAACCAGTTTTGAAATTGACAAATTATAACATTTTTTACTAGCTCTAATTACTAGATAATAAAGTGGATAGAAGGATTGGAGACTGACTGTTCTACAAAATAATCATTTACACTGAAACTGATCACGCTTATTATGATTTATCTGCTGAAATGTTTATATAAATTATGAAACAGGGGAACTCACATTTAACTTAAATAGTATTCAGAGCAAAACTATTGAGATATTGAGATCTTAAGAACTCCTTAAGCATTATTCTGTCTACGCTGAGATTCCTACAATAAGATAAAGCACAATGGAACCAACAATATTTATTTCTCTTATTTATTTTGTTTTGAAAAAAGGAAAACAGTATCCTGTTTACAGTATAACAATGCTTTTAGGTGTTTAAAACTAGAGTGAGTTTGGATAAACAGGAACTTCGCCATACATCTTCACACATAAGTTGCAAACCCTACTTCTGGTATTGAGCATCTCTTTAGGAATGATTAACGCTTCCCATGCTGATCTGGCTTACACAGTGCTCAGCTGGGAGTCTTGTTTCAGAGAAGATGAGGTTAAGCAGTACATCCTAAAGAACCATTTGCCTGAGAGTCAGGGTCCTAAATCCCTTGTAGAATTGTGTACCCTGATGCAAGCTCAAGCTCAAGTGCTTGAAAACTTTTCTGTACCTTTCCCTCCAAACTATATTCATAGAATTTAAACATTTTTCTGTCCATTCACCTGAACTAGATGTGGTGAGCTACTTCCTCTTTGTTTTTTTTCCCATGCTTTTACCAGTGGGAAGCATAAAATGAAGCCTGTCTTTCATAGGGGACCAAAGCATATCCGTGCTAAATTTGATGCTGCAGACTGAATAGATTAATTCTGAATGAATGCCAGTCTTACCCTGGTGATATGTACTTTCATAAAGTGCTCCACGGCCCATCTCCTCTTCTAATATATTGAAGTGACATATTTTCTGGTCTCCTTTGGCTTCTGGTAGGACTAATTTAGTCCTAACAATCATAAGCGTTATAGAAATACTTTGCATTTTAGAACAGAAACTTTGACATGATACAAGTTCGACATTGTTGAGCAATCTGGATAATCATGTGTTTTATGGCTTTCAGATGTTCTTGCTGCAGCACACAGGTCCATAAATATTTAGAACAGGGAGTCTATGATCCATTTATGGCTATTTTATGCAGCATTGTTTTTCTTTACTGGTGTTTTCTATCTCATATATGACTGCAGCATTTTAGTTTTCAAATAGGAAATATTTGTATTTTTGTCCTTTGAGCATCTTGTATCACAGAAGCATTGAGCTGATCAGAAGATGAACTCTATTTTAACACCTACAAGCTGGAAGGCATCAACAAAGATTAGCTGGAGAAAAATAAAGAAATAATCTATGACAGTGTTGAGAATGATTCCCAGAATTTTAAATACTTGTTAAAGGCTTTGCTGTATTTCACTTCAATAAACATCATGCTCCAGTTACTACTTGAAACCATAGGGGCATTATCCTGTGCAGCACTTATCAATATTTTAACATGTGAAAGTCAAATGATGTTGAAACATTGAACTATATTTCCATCTGTGCAAGCTAAAATGGTACAAATGCATCCCGTGTAATGGAATACTACATCCCTAGTTACTTTCTTACAAGTGATACCTGATTCCTCTGTATTTTCTCTAGTTGTTTCCATTGCTCTGATGGTACCCAAAGGAAGACTGTTGTTTAAAATTAAAGTTTATAGCATCTAAGTAGTATTTACCCAATCTGCTTTAAATCTATAGAAAACAAATGTTTGTAACATGCTATCAAAATTGATAACTGAATTTCAGTTGCCCTTGCCTTAATACTAAATCTGCCCTTGTGCATGCATTTTTTTTTTTTTATTTATTTATTTTTTTTTTTTGTGGAAACAGGTATTGGTACCAAAATTGACCCTGAGAGTAGCTAAAGCATATAGCAGGGAACAGTAGAAATACATTTTTCCTGTGAGAAATTCTGGGAGCTTGTGCCCACTGGAAAAAAATGATTTGCATTGTCCACGTACTGCTGAGTGGGCAGTACAAAAAAGGATTGCATGTCCATCATAAGACAGAAAACACCAGAAGATGGAAGCTGATGCTTCTCTGAAACCTCTGGGAAGACTCAGTCCATTTGTAGAGATGCGCTGTGACCAGGATGCATTAGCATCCTGGGCAAAGCTGAGCATGATGATTTTCTCTCTTTTCACACTAATACAGACACATATAGCAATCAGATCTGTGCCTTTCAGTACCCTGCTGTCCAGCAATGGACTGTACTCCAGAGACTCAGTTATACATGTGCCAAGTGAGAAAGCTAAATTGTGTTTGTTGAAAACAACCAATCATTGTTCACAGTTTTCCAGGGCCTTGCTGTCTCTGTTTATATATATATATATGCTCCTTGTAGTCTATTACTGTTGTTCAGCAGTGTTTCAGGGAATGAATTTCAGGGGCTTCCCATCCACCTAGAGTTGACTCGATCCATTACCCTGTAAGTGCTATAAGTGCATCCAGTAGAAGACGTGCAATCATTTGGTCAATATGTTTCTCCTACGCTGAAGATAACTGCAACTACAGTATCTTTAGAGCTGGTAGAGTTATGCAGAAGATACTGTGTCAGTAGACCAACCCCAGGCTAGAGCGTCATTACTGCAGGATAATTGTGGTGCTGGATTATTACATGATTCTTTCTGCAATGCTCTGCTTTTTCCATGATTGCTTATAGGCTGAACATTTCCCCTTCTTGGTTTCCATTGGATCCTGACATCTGCATTTTCCATTAGTGTGTCTGTCTGACTTCCTATTTTCCTTGAGTACTTGGACAGTGCTGTTCTCTGTCATTATTGCAACCCTTTCCCAGACAGTTCAGATGCTCTCACTCTGGATTAATTGCTTTAGGTTGGTCTTTCCTTGTATTCTTTTATATAAGCTGCAACAAAAGGCTCATGTGGGTATCAGGATCCACCAGGGAAAAATATTCTATTGTTAGAATTATATCAGGCAACACTAGAATGGAGACATCAGACTTTGTGCAAGACCTTGATTTTTCAAATTCTTGCCCAGGTTATCCATAGATAATTCCAAAAAGATCAGATGAAGTACTCAAGCTTACAAGAAGATACAACAAAGTTAAGTATGAAGAATAGGGCCTTCTGAGAAGTAATTCTGGCCTGAGATTTGTGATGGTCGATATTAAGTCAGCTCTAGCTTAACAGTAAAATCTTTGATGAGCTTTTGATAGTAAATGATAAATAAATATTTTTAGCAAAGATTGGAGCAGAGCTGTGGTGCCTGGATATCCAGGATGCCTGCAATGAAGATGGACATGGAGGTAAATAATGCCATCTCTGGTGTGTGACACTGATATCAAATGTTTCATGTTTGTGGTGCAGGTGACCTTGACTTCTGTCTATTCAGTGCATGACAACTGATATTGTCTGAAAAGTTATAAATGGATGCCAGAGTGATTATCTCTTTTAAGTAAGGGTTAAATGTACTTATTACACATTGTAATCTATCCCAATGGACATGCAGTATTTTAGATGGACTTTTGCACCTTTTTCTCCCAAGGAGATGATAAACTAATCTTCAGTTTGCCATAAAATTATCCTGTGTACCTAGCTTCCTATACAAACCTGGTACCAATTTTCATTACTTAAAATGCTAGATGATGCTGTGTCTGCCTGTTCAGGACAATCTTCTTGTTGCTGTGAACATGCATAGACTGACAAGTGTCTCACTCTTTCATGTACTACAGGTGATATAAATCTGCCATGAGACAGAAAATGATATTCGATGTAAATAAATATGAAGCAATGCTTATGGGGAAAAAGCAGTCTATATAAGGCCATGTCCTAAACGTACAGTGTGTCTTTGCCATGAATATTCTGTGCTGTTCTGAGCCCCCTCAACTCTAAAATGATATAGGAAAGGTGGAAAACGTTCAGAGAATGCTGACAAAGACAGTCAAGTGTACGGAATAATATTGTACAAGAAATGAAGGTGGAAGATTCAAAGCAAAGAGAAGGAATTATTCCCTTACGCAATGTCTGGAAACTGTGGAAACTTTCTGCTGCAGGATGCTGTGAATAGCAAAACCTTACCTTAATTCAAGAAGGGACAGGGCAAATTAATCAATCAAAGAGAAACCCATTAGAACACTCTAAATACATGTTATTTTGGGTCTGGAAGTCCCTGAGCAGCAAGCTATCAGATTGTTATGGGAGTCTGTTGTGGGAGTTGGCTCTCTTAGAGACAGGTTACTGGCCTAGATGGGTCTTTGTTAGAGTCTGCATTTCTAAATAAAATGACAGCTGTCCAGTGGCTACTCTTCCATTCAAGTTTCCCAGATAAAAATGCAAAACCACATTTGAGCCCCTTCCCTTTGAAGGGCAGCTGGACCACACTCTTCCATTTGTGCCTGGAGTCATGAACAACAAAGCACATGCTCGATGTACAGCCCAGGCTCTGCTCTAAAAGATTTGTTCTTGTGCCAATAAGGAATAAAAACACATTTTATTAGTTTTTTTATTTTTTTTTAAGTGCTGTTGCAAAGGAATGATGTCTTGAATTGTCTGTGCATGTTGCTTCCTGATGTCTTCTGTAACAATTTCTCCTGCAAAATGTATTTTTCCCAAGTTCAGATGGGGGAAGGACCCTAATACTTACCATCTTAATTTCCCTCTCTGCTTATACAAACTGTTTTTGAAGAGGTAGGTGGCTGCTTTACTCAACCATTCTGCAGGTATTAGGATGGGCTTTGGGACCCAGAATAAAGCAGAAGGTTATGTAGTTTTGATACAGTTGGATGTCACTTAGTTTGGCAAGATCATCCTGCACCTGGAAAGGCAGGTAATAAAACAGCAACCTGTTTTCTACCTAACATATGGTATCTAACCCCACTGGAGGCTTGTGCTTGGCAAGCAAAAACACTGCAAATTTGATTTAGGCACATATTCAATAGTAGTCATATGGTTTCCACACGTTCTGCTTTGGAGACAGGCCAGTGTGCACAAACAAGGGGATATATAATACCAGTAGTATGGAATTCTCTTCCTCTTTTCAGTTTTCACTAAAAATTAGGTGTCTTTGTTAGGGAACGCAAACCATTCCTCCCGGCACAATAACCCCCAGCCCCTGGCCTTTCATTCATCTTCCTTGCATGTATAAAACAAGCTATGAGGTCTAAAGGATCACAAAAAGGACAGAAAAATACAGTCATACAATCTTCTTTATTTATGTTTTGTTCACTTCATTATTCACTTTATTATTTTTTTTCAATAAATGTTATCTCAAGTTCAGAGGTATGTGGCAATCCTAAAACAACGGCAACTGTAAGGAGTTGGCATCTTTGGAAATAAGCCACATTAAGCATCTGTATTTGAGATTTTTCTACCTCAGTTTACTAAGAAGAGTAAAATGGTATCTGTCAACTGACATGGTTGGTGCTTTGTGGGATTAAATTCATGACTGGAAAAAATGTTTTAAGTTTTTTCCTTGAAAGACAGTATGTATTTGTGAGGTGTTACTGTGTTTCAACTGTGAGTGATAACATGCAAGTTCAACTTATTCATTGCACTATATAAAAGCAGTGTATTAACCTATCAGAGGGAATCATAGTTCCAGTTTGGGATGGATTAGTGATCTCTCTAAATGCATGAATATATTCAAACATAACCAGGTTGATGAATCTATTTACTCAAGAGACAAGCTGCCATTGTGCCATTGTCAGGGGGAGCAGGAAAGAGAGGAGACTACATCAGGGTGAGAGTCAAGACAGCATTTACAGCTACTGTTAAACTGTTCAACAGTTTGGCAGTTCCTTCTCTGCTGTCTGAAGGCAAATGATTACCTGAGATAGCAGTTGGACCACTAAGGCAATGCCATATTTCGTGCTATTTCATGTGTGCCTTACTGCCAAGAAATTCCAAAGACTTATGTACTTTTCTTCCATTTCCAAATTTGTAAGTTTCATCCATTTACTTACTGGACTTGAATCTGGGGATCTCCTCTGGGTTGAAAAGAGAGTTGTTAATAAGTTGGCCAAACATTTGACCATGAACATTTGGAAGAATAATTGTTGGCTATTTGGACATAAGACAATTTAATTCATACACAGAAAATCATGACTATATTTGAGATCTGTAGCTCTGTACCCACTACAGAATAATTAATCTCCCTCTCTAGAAGTGAAGATGTTTCGAAGGAGCCCAGCTGTTTGCAGTCACGTGGCTACTAAAAGTTCAAGTGGAACGACTGTCCTCAGGTCTGCAGGCTGCAGAAATTTTGCAGTATGAATGCAAACACTCAGTAGCTGAACTGAACACTGAACCCAATCCAATTCATGGCCCTGGAGCCCTTATCAATTGCACCATGTTACTGAATTTAGAGATGTAGACATCTGGGAAATTTTGTTCAAATAACTGGTTGGCATGGAGGCTGACATGAGGATTCAAAGTACTGAGGATTTGTTTGTGTTCTGGTGAGGTTTCAAACTTAGCCCTGTCACTACCTAAGCTGAGTATTTGTTACCTCACCTCCTCAAGATAATATCCTTGTTACCCCACTGTTGAAGTGAATAAAAAGCAAAATTTTAAAATATGATTTAAAATTATGATTATGAATAATTATGAAGTAAGGTTGTTAAATCACATTTGGGAACTGATGTGTGAACTTGATTTACAGTGCAGGCTGGTCATCTTTTGGCTCTGGCACTATCTGACATTATGTGCTGACACTGTTGGCACCTTTGACATAAGAAAAAATGATAGAAAATCCTAAAGAGACTCTGAAATGTATATTGAAATGTATATTCTTTAATGCTTTAAGTTGGAAGTAGGGAAGAGAAGAAGAAGGACAGCCTGTGAGAATTCAAGGCTGAGGTTGTTCCCAGTATAACAGCGAGGCTACCACCAACAAACAGGGTAGCTCTGAACATGTCACTGCAGGGCACCAAAGCAGATGGGTGCTTCCAGGCCTGCCACTGTGTCCTGTAATATTAGTGGATCTGTAAAAAGAATAAGGTATACAGGTGCTGTGTAATCCCCAAGGCCCAGGAGGAGGAGCAGGAAAGAACAGTCTGGCTTTCTGATGGCAGCAAGCTCCAGGGACTGATGGTGTCTTCCTTGGCTCATGTGATAAGGGAATTCTCCCCAAAAGCCAAATCCATGCCTTTTTAAATACACATTACTTTGAATCTGGCCACTTCATCTAGCCTGCAGATTCTGGGCAAGGAGGTGAAGCACAGCACTGAAGACTTTCACTCCCTGCCTGACACATTCCTCTCTTAGGTTATTTAGTGTCTAGAAGGTGACAGTACAGGTCTGTTGGTGAACAAGCGTTGTTAAATATGCTGTTCAAAAGCATGCATCTGGAACAAGGCATTTCAGCATCTCTCTCCCCTGGAGAGTCAAGCAGAAGCCAGAGTTGTTCATATGTGTGTGAAAAACAAAGGCACATAGCAGCAGCATGAGACGAGAAAGGGATCTTCAACAGTTACACTTGCCAACAAGAATGACACTGGCATTTGGCACTTCTCTGATGCCTTTTAGCTCAGTATATTAAAAAACTGTGCAAAGATAAAATCTCTTGGTGAGGGTTATACTGAGAGAAGGAAATGGACTGGCAGATTAACCTCATGCAGATAACTCTTCCTAAGCATTCCTGTTTGGGGGTGAGGCGTGGGTGTTGACATTGTAAGCTTGGGATCTTTCTCTTAATGCATTAAGTATTTTTTCAAATTTAAAATAGCCCAACTGTTTTTTTCCTCACTGACCAGAAAATATCAACCTAGAAACACTGGTTAGAGTTAGATAAAAAATCCCAAATAATTTAGCCTGTAGGTGTCTCTTTATATGGACCATGCATGAATAAAAAACTGTACCTCTCTCCTTGTTTCTCAGTTACATCTGTATTTCCCTTCTCTTTTTTTTTCCTTCCTCCCCAAAGCACATGCATGTATAGTCACAGTGAGTAAAACTGAAAAAGGTACAAGTGCCATTGAAGTACAAACCTCAGTAATTTTTGCTTTTGAGATCTTTCTGTACATCAAGATCTTTCTGCTTCAGAGGAAAATATGGGTCTTCTGGGAGAAAGTAGGTAGCATCAGAGAACTGGACCAAGGAAACTCCAGCTCTCCTATGCTGACATGCTCCATTGCAGTACACTTCTCCTGGTGATAAAAAAACAGAGCTGACCATACACATAGGCATCTAGCTGTACAATGTCACTGTTACAAAACCACTTTGCACTAATTTTTCATCTCCTATGCCTAACAATTGCAAGTACAAGCTGCAAATCAGTGAGCAGTGATAGCTCTGGTAGCACATACTTCACCGTTGTGTAAGCGGGGCTGGCACCATGTACCCTCTTAGGAGACCAAAGGGACTGCCACAAATTAGCATTCACTCCACCTGCTATGGACAAATATCCGTTTGAATTTGTAGGGAAAAAAATCCATTTCTTCATGTTCTTGTGCTAATATAGTGAATAGGTGTAACATGTAATAGGTGAAACATGCTGAAGGACATTAAGTGACCTTTTGAACTTGCATTTGTAGAAACTTGGTTTATTCCTAAGAAAATTAATAGCATCATTTCACATACAAAAATATTTCCTGTAAACAAATGTAAAACATTTTTATTACCTGAAATATCTGAAGTCACTTCTCCCCATCCCTCCCTCTGCAAAGACTACTGATGTGTGTGAGCAGGATTTCATCTAGCAGTGCTGGGTGTAAGGAGGCTGCACAGGCACACAGAGCAGGCAGTGTGGCCTTAAGGCACAGATCACTCAGGTAGCCTCTCTGCAAGCTGGCTCAGTCACTTCACATCATACCTGCAGTGAAGCCACTGCTGTTCAGGCTTTGCTTGTCCCTGGTGGGGGCTGGGGAGTGATGCCAGGGCTTGGTGCAGCTCTAGCACCTGAGTAGGCTGCCCAGGGCCATTTAGTGAGTCAGAAGACAGTAGATAGAAAAAAGTGGTCCTGATCTAGTCACCAGCACTGCCTAGCTGTCACCAATTCCTCCTTCAATACCACCTACGCGGTGTTTTAAAGAGATTGATATAGCCTTCCATAGACTTTGGCAGCCTTTTCAGAGAACTCACTTTGTTTACTATCTGTGTAACCAGATGTTGAGAAACTACATTTTAGTTGCCACATCTCCTAGTGTTTCTGCTTATTTTCTATCACTCTTCCTGATAGCAAAAATGTTATTTCTACCACTGTCTAGAAGAAAATTCTCCATATCAATATTTTTGCTGCTTCTCCAGGATGCTTCCTTTTGGGCAATACTATTCTTGTAGTGACATTCTGGCCACTATGCCACTGGATCCCTCCCTTTCCCATATTCAGCTTTGTTCTGTTTCAGCAGGGCAAATGCCTTTTTTTTTAATTTCCTGCTCCAAGTGCTGCCATATGCTCCTAGACCTACCTGGTGACATTGTTGCTTGACATTTCTAAAACTCAGCTTCATGTGTTGCTGCTCTCTAATGAATCGAGTTCCAAGAACATTCATAAGTATATTCTAACTGTACATATGAACCGTGAGATTATTTTCCTCGTTGCCCAACAATTCACATTTTAAGTACCTAGCTGAAGATTTCAGTTCTTACTTCACTTTTTTGGGCAACAGCACTGTGCATGAGTGGCAGTGAAGTGAAATTTATACTGATACAGAGGGATTGCACAAAGGTAGCATCAGAAGACTGACTCCCCTGAGCTTTCACTGGACCACAATTTAATCTAGGTGAGTTAAAGGTGCTAGGGCAATGAGGCTCTCAGCCCTGGCATGAATTTTATCTATGGTGGTTAGGGAAAACATATCATTTGGGCTATTTTGGCACATTAGGCATTGTTTAAAGCTAAAGGAATCTTTTATCCCCATATAGCTCCACTCTGTCTGTGAATCTGCTCTGACCAGCTGCTTGTACTTATTGCCACACAGTCTGCCCTATTTATGCTTCAGTGTGCTCTGTTCTGTGTAGATTATTTCTCTTCCATGTTACAGACTTTTTTTTTTTTTTGCCTCTGAGATCTCATTAAGCCCAAAATTAAGGCCCAAAATTAAAAAGAAAACAGCTTTATATGTATTGTAAAATGTAGAGGGATGTAATGTAACAGATTAGGTGATGACGTGTGACACAAATGGGCTAATTAATAGCTCATCATTCAAGGGATTATGTCAGCAGACATAGTTCTTTTCTGTGGCATCTATTAATGAATTTGCTGGTGGCATTTACAAAAGTGTCTTGAAAAATGAACATTTTACTTTTTAATTGAATTGCTATATGGGACTTACAGGCAGGTATCAAAGGGACCCAGCTATACTAACACAGAAGAAATGCTGTAAATTTCAGAGGAGTGCAGTACAACTCTGAAAATCTGGCTGTCTCCTTATGGAGCACAGTATGATTTTTTTTTTTTCCTTAATTTTCATTAATTCTGGGCTAGGCACCTGGCCTTCCTCAGAAAAGAATATGACTTCATTGATTCAATAGCATATTTTATTTATTTATTTATTTTAAACGGGCTCAGGGCCACTCCTTTGGCACCTATGTCTGAGGGAGTTGCCCTCTGTGTCTCATTCTGATTGTTGCTGTTTATGCTGCTGAGCATAAGAGCAGCCAGCACATGGGTCTCACCTTCTCCTTCACCTCACACTTATTTCATGTACAAGCATTGTTTTGGCTCTCCAAAAACCGAAGGAGAGTGCAGCCTACCCTGTCTTTCCCTACCCAAGGAGCTGTGGTCATGCCCAAGAGTTCTTTAGGCTTGGGAGGATTCTGGGACATGTTCTTTCTATTCAGCTTGTGTTAACATTTTTATTTCTCCTCCTGTCTCTGGCTGTGCAGAGCAGAGTGGGGCTTAGCACTGTCCAGCCAGGGTGAAAGATGGTCTCTTGTAAATGCACAGGGTGCTTAATGAAAAGGAGTTTATTATAGTGTTAACAGGCTATTACTGGGATATAAAGTAAGGGTTACACTGAGCCCCCATCGTATTTTAAGGGTAAGTGTCTATTGAAGTCTATTTATCCTTTTGTAGTGGGTTTACGTGGCAAGGTTTTGGTAGCAGGGAGCCATAGGGGTGGTTTCTGTGAGAAAGATCTAGAAGCTGCCCCATGTTTGGGAAGGGCCCCATTGTTTTCCAGATCCGAGCCAATAAGCGATGTTGTTTTGCGCCTCTGTGAGAGCATATTTAAGACAGGGAAAAAACGCTGCGCCACACAGCAGCCGGGAGAGTCAAGGGAGTAGGAGAACAGCCTTGCACCAAGGTCAGTGTAGAAGGAGGGGGAGAGGTGCTCCAGGCGCCGGAGCAGAAGTCCCCTGCGGCCTGTGGTGAGGACCATGGTGAAGCAGGATGTCCCCCTGCAGTCCATGGAGTACCACGGTGGAGCAGGGTTCCACGCTGCAGCCCGTGGAGGAGACCACGGTGGAGCAGGTGGCCTTGCACCGACGGAGGCTGCCGCCTGTGGAAGACCCCTGCCGGAGCAGATTCCGGGCCGGACCTGTAGCCCGTGGAGAGGAGACCACGCAGGAGCAGGTGACCCGGCAGGAGCTGCTGCCCGTAGGGGAGCCAGGTTGGAGCAGTTTTCTCCTGAGGGATGGACCCCGTGGTACGGACCCATATCTGGAGCAGTTCTGGAAGAGCTGCTGCCTGTGGGAAGCCCACGCCGGATCAGTTCATCAAGGACTGCATCCCGTGGGTGGGACCCCACAGCACAGGGGACGAGAGTGACCGAGAAGGAGCGGCAGAGAAGAAGTGCTGTAGACTGACCAAAACCCCCATTCCCCGTTCCCCTGCGCCGCTCGGGGGGAGGAGGTGGAAAAGGGTGGATGGGGGGGGGAAGGTGCTTTTGTTTTTTTTTCCTTTGTTTTCTCACTTCTCTCGCTTGTTAGTTGTAGGCAATAAATCTTACTGTCTCCTTATGCCGAGTCTGTTTTGCCCGTTACAATAATTATTGCGTGATTTTCTCGTCCTTATCTCAATCCTTGAGCCCTTTTCACATATTTTCTCCCCATTCCTCTTTGAGGAGGGGGAGTGAGAGAGCGGCTGTGGTGGAGCTCGGCTGCCCACTCGAGCGGAACCACGACACCTTTAAAAACAAAGCCTAAACCAATGAGGTCAGAGTACATCCTACCTACAAATAATTCCTGTTCCTAACCGTTCTAAGGACAAGGAAGATGCAAAGGCTTCAGTTTTCTGGAGCCTAAAGTTGCAGATTCAATTGCTCATTTGAAATTAAAGGTGATTAGGTGCATCAGCATTTTTAGAAATCTTTCTAGGATCAGATTCTCAAGACCACACAGATATGTAATTACAGCTGAAATCAATGGGAATGGAACATCAGTTTGAAGAACCTTAGGGGGATTTTCAGAAGTGCCCAAGGCATCAATTTCCTGTTAATACAGAATATTGTCTGGCTGAGCTCCACAGAACAGGATCCATTCTTTGCTACCTGTTGCCACAAAACACACAAAACAGGGGGCAATTCATTTGACACAGGCTGAATACATCCATTAAACTTGCACTCTCAGGCCATTTCTTCAACAGGTTATCAATGTGCCTAACTTAGTGCTCCCAAGTGCTCCCACTGAAGTTACTGAATGTGTTTATAACAGTGCATGAAAAGTCTTCATGGAAGCAGGAGGAATATTCTCCAGACTTTACTGTTCCAACTTCAAAAAACTGATAGCAGTGTCATTCATGAGGTTATCCAGGATCTGTTTGTTGGTGGTGGTGGTGTTTTTTTTTAAGCTAAAGGACTATAGTCAGCAGTGAACTCAGAAAACCTATTTCTGACACGAATACCAACACAGAGAGATGAAAACTAGCTCAACATCAGCTTTAAAAAAAGGAACATGACTTAACAGGAATACATTCTTATTAGCAACCAGTTGTCTGTCCTACAGAAAGCAGAGCATGCTAATATATGTAACTATAAAGACAGACTCCAAAATATTTAAGTTCTTGAACAGAGGTGTTGACAGTTAAATTGAACTTCTGGCAGGCATTTCCAGCTTGTGGGGGAGCAAACAGCAACTCTACAGCTTTCAAAACATTTACCAAAGATAATAATTACAAAGCCACATAGTTTCAGAATGACTTTCATTTGTCAGGACAGTTAACAGCAGTGAGAAGCAAAGCCAAGAGAAAAGCCAAATGCTAACAGGAAAATACTGACAAATCACTTGATATAAAGTTGGGCTGTATTGTACTATGTAGAGCACGGAAACTGCCACCTAGTCACAGCAGACCCACATTGAATCTGGTACGATGGCCCAATCTGAGAAGGAACCAGGCTGTGTTGGGGTTGTAACAAGGAGTATGGTGCAGTCCTGGGGAAGGATTTCCAGTCTGGCAATGTCTGTTTCCCCCTTCATCCAAGTCTGAGAGGATATGAATGGGACTGTGTCTTTGTCATCAGACTCAGAACATGTGGGTCACAATGACAGGGAAAAATGGAGAGAGGAAGAAGGTATCTAAAAGTAGGACAACAGGGATAACCACACATGTGGGATGGGAAGTGTCTGGGATATTATCCTCTTCTGCTTAATGGGAGCAGTAAGTGTATCGATCAGTGGTTTGATTTATGTTAAACAACCATTAGCAATCTAAACTGGTTTCAGATACAGCTTAGGTATTTTGCTTAAAGAGTTTTGTTTTTGTTTTTGTTTTGTTTACTTACTTTAATTTTTATTTTTCACTGTTTATTTCTGCTATATCCAGAACAGTGTTGGTGCTCTTCTGCTTTCTGTGTTGGAACAGGTCCAGAAATAGCAAAATGCTTCAGAAGAGGCTGTTCACAGAGGAGGTCTGGCAGTACAGAAGCAGGAGAGAGGGAAATTTTATGAGTAAATCTGTTCATATTTATTTGCTGTCCTGATTATGCAGATTAAGAATGTTTCAATAAGTCTATTATTTGCTGTGCAGAAAGAAGAAAGATGGGATGCAGAATCCCTTGAGCTCTGCCTATCCATACACTTAACAACACAGGCTACCTCCAAGATGTTACTCTTGGGAGTAACTCACAGCTACAGCAGCTGCCACCAACTACAGTAGCTGGAAGCAGAGATTTCTGAGCATTGGCTAAGTGTAGCAGTTTGTGCAATGTATCACTGCCTGGCCAAGATTTGGCCATAATAGCAGAAGGGTGTTGAGGTGTTAGCATAATACTTTCTCTTTCATACTTCAGGAAATTAAAAGGAACATTAAACCATCTGATTTCTTATTCCTTTACAATAGTTCTGGAAGTGAATATTATAGATACCAGTGTTGTGACAGTGTGAGGTTGAAACTGTTCTGATAAGAGCTGGTCCTTCCAAAAAATAAAAAATAAAAATGTTTCAGCTTGCAGATAATAGACAACTTCAATGCAAGTGTAAATGAAGTTGGAAACTTGGTTCATTGAACAGATGTTAAGGAACATAAGGCAACTACAGTTCTGTTAACTCAGCCTTTTTGAGTTAAAAGCATTGTGCCATCTACAGAATTATTTATCATGGTGTTCTGTGGGTGCAATTCAGTCTGTACTTCTGTTACTCTTGAGAGTCTTCTGTGAAATGCCATCAAAAGTACATGTTGGCAGATAGATAAACACATCAGACATGGTCAGGTCAAATCCCCTAGGGTAGTTCCTAAATTCAAGACATTTCCTAAGATCTTGCTGTTCACAAGTCCTGCATTTCTAAATAAGGTTTCATAGATCTCATTTTATCCACAGAGCACCAGAATTACAGTCAGACCCATCGTGGATTTGGGAAAAAAAAAAAAAAAAAAAAAAA
This sequence comes from Aythya marila, assembly GCF_965140915.1. Lineage (NCBI taxonomy): Eukaryota > Metazoa > Chordata > Aves > Anseriformes > Anatidae > Aythya > Aythya marila. The sequence goes on along the minus strand of NC_139044.1, from coordinate 38,222,343 downwards.
GAAATCCAGTTTTCCTCCCAATCATGGATGTATGGGTATTTATAGAGGCCCTTGATGATTCTGGGACTCATCAAATGTGATGATAGCAAAGTTGACATTTTCCTGGAAAAGCAAACTTTCATTTGTGATTGGGACTGGAGATTACCTGTCTTATTCTACAAACATGGGCTTTCAGACATGTTAAATTGTTTATGACAGCAGAGTAGGCAACAGTCATCAAAAATATCGGCAAAATTAATAATTTTCTGTAGCATAGTACTAGTTAGATAAATTTGCAATGACCAAAGTCCAAAGAGGTTCACTCAAAGGCTGAATCATTTTTTGAGTTTACCACATTAAACCATTATTTATGTTTTACATTGTGCAGAGCTTTTGCAAAAGGAGGGCAGCATATCCCCACAAAGCTATGTGGACACAAGCTCTGTACACTAAAACCCTATCCTTGGCACAGCATGGAGATATACATTTTAGATACTGTACTGTCTCATCTTCCGTGTACTTGCATTGTTTCTATCTGCTCCCACAGTGACCACTCCCCTCCTTAAATAACCTCACCAAGCTCTTGCCTTTGGCACTAACCTCACTGTCTTCACTCACCCAGACAGTAAAACCCAGCACTGAATGGTCAACCACCTCCCAGGCTCATTCACTGTGTGGCTTTCTTTCCTGCACTGGGAAATAATGGGTTTTAGGGCAGACTCGAGCACTGTGGGCTCTGCTACCTCTTGCCAACCAAGTGATCATCCAGACAACTTGCATTCAGGCAATGTCCAAGGAGTGAAATGTCCCTCTGTACATGTGCTGATAGGTCCAATGTCAGATATGCTCCACAGGGCACGTTCTAGCTGCATCTGAGCTCCCTTTCAGGGGTTTGCTGTCTGCATGACTGATGAGGTTGGTACCAAGGCAGCTTTGGAGCTGCCCCTAGCACACAGTGGGAATTCAACCCCTGGGCTTGGTGATCCTTCTCTTCCAATTATTTCTAGAGAATTACACAGATTAAATGTACAGACCTGATTAGATTTACCATGGGTTTAAGGGATATTTACGTGTTGCATGGTGCACTGCAAACCGACTGTGGAAAACTACATTCTCTTTAAAATATATGTTGCAAGAATGGATCTTTTATTTGTAGGAATCTAAAACCACCCCTATTACTATGATCTAGTTGTGTAAATCCTCTGTATATTGGTTCAGAGGACTGTCTATATGGAGGGCTCTCAGGACTGGGGTTAACAGGGACAAGGTCCTATGATAACCATAATATACAACCTATGAATCCTACTTGTTGTCCCACATCGCTGTAATTAAAAATGTTTTGTCCCTTCCTCTCTTCCCCTTTCTCCTTTAATTCTTATATTATCCTTGCATCTCTATACATGCAGACTGTAATACTCTTCTTTTAACTTCATATCTTGATGATATCGGGAGTGGGACTCCACACGCTCACACAGAAATAATTGATGCCATTTGCATTTCACATTCTAACAGCTTCATAACAAGATCTCTGTAGACTTACACTGAAATTGTTTTCCCACTGAAGTCTTACAACACAGCAGCAATATAATGACATTTTAATGGGATCCCTATAGACTTGCCATGAAATTGTCAAGGGAAAATAGTGGTGATGTTAATTGAATAGGGAGCTAACACTGTTAAAATAAAATGTGAATAGTAATTGCTCTGCAAGAAGAAACACATGAATTCAGGTGCTGATCCCATAAAGATATATGCATGATATGCATATGAGTAATTTTGCCCATAGAAGTAATCCCCTTGAAATCTACTTCTCTGGGGAACAAAGTTAGGACCTAGAAAAAGCAAATTCATTTTATCTTCTGCATTCATTTACAAAGTAGCTAACTAAAATGAAACAATCAAAGATTGTGCTTCAACTGTGACATTTCCTATACACATCTGTGCAGATGTTAAGCAGCAATTACCCAAAGAGCTTGGCACTTGACATCATACATCCTCTAACTCTACATAAATGCAGTAACAGTTGCATAGCTGGTAAAGATCTTGAGTAAAACCATATTCATACTGAAGTCGCTGAGAATTCTGTCTCTGGTTTTAGCCAGAGCTGGCATGCCATTCCCAGTATCCCTTCATAGGGATTCCAGGCACAAAGCTCAAACACACACCTACTTTGGAGGCTAAATCTACAGAGAAGAAACCTGTTCTTTTTAATCATTGTGTTTTCATTCAAACACATAAGAATGTGTTTGAATGAAAGTTTTCTCTTTTATTTCTAGTGTGATGAGAGAGAAAAAATGAACCTCGCAATTCTCATGCCATCATGCAAGTCTCAGGCTTTTGAATTCAGTTATTTCAGATTTCTAGAGATTGCTGGAGTGGGCAATGCAAGCTGACTGTGGAAAATGTGGTGACTGACCTTACTGCTTTGCCTATAAGATTGTATACAAGAACTACACCAACATCTACTGACAGTTTTTAAGTTGGTCAGAACACAGTCAAAACACAGCCAAGGACCAAAAATTATAATGTGCAATGTACATCTGTCCAGAAATAGCTTTTTTTTTTTTTTTTAATTATTTTTATTATTATTTTAAACCGGGAATATTTCTGAGAGTATTTCTTCATAAGTAAAGCTGCTGGTCAGGAGGAGGTAAGAAGATCGATACAGAAAACAAACCATTAGCAATGATAAATTATTCCTTTTCTCTCAAGAGAAGCCTGGAGTCATTGATCTGTTATGGAATCCATGCAGACCTACTCCTCAGATTAACAAAAGGCTGAACAGTAGTGTCCTGATAGGTGGCCTGATAACTCAGAAAATTAGTACAGGGCTGCTGGATGACCTCTGGACCAATGGTTCAATCCTGCCTTCTTGGAAACATCCTGCCTTCATGGATCAGAACTTTCACCATCAATCTCAGCAGAAACATAAGACATTCTTATGTCAGGTAAAACCCAAACTAGGAACTGAGCTATTAGGAAAAAGAACACAGAGAGAACAAAATGGAAAATATCATTGTGTCTGGGTTTGAATTCATGATTCACCCGTGTCTGAAATATTGCATGCATTTCTGACACTTCATACCAAAAAAAAAAAAAAAAAAAGTTTAACTAAAAAGAGAGACAGAAAAAGAAGGCTGATGGGAAGGAGGTAATGGCTTCTTTCTAAGGAGAAGCTGAAAAGACTCTTTAGTTTGCATTAAGGACTATAAAATGATGGACAGCATGGTGAAGATGAAAAATGTATATGTATTTATTACTTCTAACGTTACAGGGACAAGAAGACACACAATGAAAATAGTTGCCAAATATAAAACCAAGTGAAAGAAGCCCTGTTTTTTCTCACAACCTCACTGCTGCAAGATATGGCAGATGGCAAAACCACAAAGGAAATCTAAAAAAGATGATATGCCCTCATGGAGAATAATCCACTGGAAGGTTTTAAAAATGCTGATCTAGATGCAACACTGAGCTGACAAATTCTCTTGTCCAGAGGTCGGTAATTGTATAATGGCAAAGAACAATATATACCTACCTTAATTCCTACACTCCTAAGCATTCATTGGAGTTCACTACCGGGGGTCTTAACTAGATGCATTCAGCTGTCGTGGACTGAATGCAGCTGATCTCAAGTCTTAGGAACTGTTGAGTGAAATGAGTCAGCAGTCACTCAGCAGTGGACAAGTTGTATCCTTTTCAAACATCCACTCCTGCACCTGTCTATTCTCTCTGAATAGTGAGGACTTCAGAAAGTGGACTGACTGACTCATATACAGACTCTTTATATGGTCTGAGGGCACCCCAGCATGGTAAGGAGATGCTCCCAATGTTTTGGGACCAAACTAAGAACTTCAAGCAGAAGGTTTATTCAGCCTGTTGCTCTTTCCCAGACACTATTTTCCTAAGAGACCAGGCATTCAAGTGCACAGTGCCAGCACTTACCTAACAGATTCTGAATTGCCATTTTACTTTTCCAAAATCATATAATACTATTTAGGAAAACTATTTTCCTTTTGGCTTTGTTTTACAGCTAGGAACAAAACCAGACAATGAAGCCAGCCATGGCTCCCCTCAGACTGCTCCTGAAATGCCTAAAGATGAGCACATCTGACTAACTCAGCTGTACTGGAACTCCTGGCCAAGATCTATTTATTATGGGGTGTGATTGTCAAGTTACTCATTTCGGTGGCTCCGCTGCTGCAGTGCAGAAACCCTGGGTGGTCCATGAGGCCATCATGAGTGCTCTGCACCTGGGGCTGCAGAAAATATTAAGAAGTAAAGTGTACGCATGGCTGGCTTGGTGGACTGTGACCAGTTGGTCCAAAGTTGCGTGAACCACCAAGTTAGCTGTAATCCTTAAGGGGCCAGAGTCCATTCTCATGTATTCAGAGGGAGACCCATAATTATTTCATCTGAAACCAGATCAGGCATCAGAGCTGGACAAGGGACAAAACATTAGGTTGTTTCATTTCATTCTGACCTCTTTTTATGGCAATAACTGCTAAAAGGAAAACAAATGTTCGTAGGGATCTGCTTTGTTCTGCCTTTACATGTGGAGCACACAAGGGGCCTTTTCATGCAGAAAAATGCATAAATCACTCCTCTAGTTTTACTTATGGGAATGCAGCATTTTCATATTAGAGAAATACAGCCAGTAACGAGATGCACAGACATTCAACTCAGAAGAGTAGGGATTTCAGGAAAAAAAAAAAAGAAAAAAGAAAAAAGAAAAAAGAGAGAGAGAGAGAGATTATTTAGATACTAGCCAAAATGAAGCAGGAACCTCATGAGGAAATGTGATTATAGGAATTATGCAAGGAAGGCATTTCACTTATATATAATGGGCCAGATTCTCAGCAGCTATAAATAGTTGGAGCTTTACTCACTCACTTTCAGGGTGATGTACTACAAGAAGTGAGCTCCGTGATTACCTTGGGATCATTTAATTACAGGCTTCTTTTTTTGCCCTTCTTTCTTTCCTTTTTTTTTTTTTTTTTTTTTTTTAAATCTTATTAGTATTACTGATCATGAAGATATATTAAACAGAAAAATAATTGTTTTGTTGTTGTTCTTTGCTTGATTGTTTGTTTTAGGGTGATTTTCAATTGGCCATACTGCATTCAGTGAGCCATCAGATGCACTAGATGATGTAAAACCACTGATGCTGATGCAGGGAGGTGGGTGGAACGCCTACCAAGTGAGAGAGAGACGGTAGAAGCAGCCAGCCAAGTTGATAATATAGTGACCTTCCAGTATTCACCACTTGAAGGCACAGCGTTGTAGATATATCTGTTTGAAAAAGAACACTGGCACAGTAAAAGATCAAACCACATGAGCTAAAGTACAAAGGAACTTGATAATCTCACATTATTTTTGCATCATCCCAACTGAGAGAACTATGTGCTTGCTTCTGATCTGAGATTGGCTATGTCAGACATTGTAGGATTGAAGTGAATGACACCAGAGCAAATCTTCATGTATATTATTTTTAAATCAAACATTTCGAAAACAGTCTTTTTTGTATTTATGGTTGATCAAAGCTTATAACTTATTTTTATAGAAGTTATCTGTGGTTATTTCAAATTGGAATTAGATATTTTTCAGAACTGGTTAATTAAATGCCAGTATATGAAAAATAACAATGTTTGTAGTAAGTTTACAATTATAGTTTTATTTAAAAATAAATGGTGAATATATAATGAGAACTTATATATATATATATGAAGCTGTAGAAAAAATGGCTTAGAAACCAGTTCATGTTTCATTGAACAGTTGCTGCAAATGCTAGACTCATTAGAAATGGTTCTAGCTCCACTAGTCATTGAGTCTAAACAAATGCTTATTTGTAGTAGCCTGCACTCACTATAGTTGTTTCCCAGCAGTCTCTTGCCTGCAGTTTGAAGCCTCTGACTATTTCTTGTAAACCCTTTGGCTACATTTGTAGCTCATCTAAACAGGATAGCCGGATGGCCCAGAACTATGGTAAGGATGTTTAGAAGCTACTGAGCTTCTAACAGCTAGCAACTGAAATGCAATCGTGGCAATCTTAACAGGACTTAAATGTGTTAAAAAAGTAATTTTACATCTTTTGTTCACAGAGATGTTGTTTTCCCTTATTAAGGCTCATGCAGCACATTAGATTTAAAAATAAGGGAAAAATACTCAAAAAAAAAAAAAAAAAAAAAAAAAAAAGGACGGCAGATTGGTCATGTGTAGGTAAAGTACTTATAAGTGTGAAATTTTGATATGGATATTTTCACCACAGACACTGACTGGGAAAACTTTCCAGGAACATTTGTGCATACTCTTGCTCCAAAGGGCTGGACATTCAGGTCCTGGCTTTTTCTACACCTTCTCACTAGTTGATGCCAACTCTAAGTTGTGGTCTGCAATGTTCTCAGATACACCAGTTAAGACTCGTGAAATAACTACGTCAGACAGTCATGTTTTGCCTCTGCCAAAGACCTGAAGTGGTACTTTGATGACTTCCCTTAGGCAAACTTGTAACCCTTATTTCCTCATGTGGAAGAATCTATTCATTGCATCTATTCTGTAAACTTTTTGACTGTTGCATCTGTTCAAGTTGCAGTAAAACACCCTGATGAAAAAAATTGTGTAAATAGCGTTTACAGATATCCTCTGGAGAAGAGTACAAAGGGAGCTATACCATCTTCTCCAGAAGGTTCTGATACAAACATAAGAAGGGTGTAGAGCTGCATTGACTCCCTTCTATACTATAGTTTATTTTGTTGTGTTGTGAAAAAGGACAGTATATGAAAACAGAAATGACATCTTTGCCCATGCCATTGGGCTTCTCAATCAGCTGCTTAAGGTGGTATATATGCCCTATACATCAGCTGTGTAGTCCCACAAATATTCTGAATTAAATAGTGTTTCTGAGACCTAACTTCATGTCCATACAATCACTATATGGAGTGTGTGCTCAGGTGCTTTCAAATTCTAACTGTCCCATAGTCAGTGGGCTGTCTTTGGGGAACCCTGACTTTGTCTGTTCGCTTTCTACCACACATCATTTCCAAAAGGCCTTGGAGGAAACTAGACCAACGTCCCTTGAGTATGTAGAGTAAACCCACGCTGTAAATTAAACTATGCTTACCTAATTCTTAGAGGAGAATGGGATGTTACTTTCAGGTGAAAGGATATCAGTTCCACTTGAGAATATCAGCTGGTTTCTCATAAACCCTATCTTCTCCTGAAAATAAACCATGCAGATGGGCTATTTATCTGATCAGAAGCCCTGCCAGAAAACCACTTGTAAGATGGTGTAAACATACTAAGGGAAGCTATTGTGTAAGGAAAGGAAAGTGAGGAGAAGGTTCATGGTTTGACCTTAATTTTGTTGGGAGTGGGACATATATGACTGCAATGGATTGACTAGAAAATATTGTTGCATGAGTGAGCCCTAAAGTAAAACAAACACTTTCCACGTGCACAGGGGAGGAGAAGAAAGCATTGTTATACAAAGGATGATTTGCATTCAGATTCAATTACTGTTCTAACCAGGATGTGGCATCCCACCTCATAATGGCAGTCCTGAAGATTTAGAATAAGTTTAGCATCAAATAATACACCAAAGCTTTAATGCAAACCTGTATTTGATTCAAATTACTCATGCTGTGGTAGTTTAAACACGCATCCTTCTTTATATGGGTTTGATCAAAACTGGCAGGCAAAATACAAAGAGCAATGTCAATTAAACTCTATGGGTGGAGAGGAATGTATGAAATATAAATGAGAAGTAGCAGGATGTCAGGGATTCTGTTGTCAGAGAGCCATCTATTGTTTAGTAGTGGTTGACGTGTAGTTCATATGAACGCTTTGTCCATGAAGTGATTATATAATTAGATTCACACAGGAAATGCATCATTTTTCGGGTATCGTGTATCTGCTCTCCCTCAGGATAAAGCACTTTGGGAAAGCATAGTTTCAGTATTGATATATGTAACTTGCTGAAGCTAAATCTTGATATTTGAAGCCTTTTCCATTCCTAGGAAAGGAAAACCACTGCAAGTGCCACAGGCACATGCCACAGTGAGGCGAATGTTGTGATTTTAATGCAATCTACAGGAATGTTGACTCACTGCTGTATTTCCAGGGCTCAATTTGCCAAGAAGCTGTGATATTTCTATTTATTTCTTTATTTTTCATCTACCTGGTGGGATGTAAGAAAGTTGTCGTACGGAAAGTTGTTCACATGTTTCCAAATTATCTTTGAGCACATAATTAGGAAACTATACACCCAGTGGGTTTGGAGCCAAGAACCTAGAGCCACAGTTGTAGCAGAGGTAAATTGTTGTTCTCCAACAGAGGTCAGAGGCCTCTGGCTTCTCTAGTGACACCTGCTCAGGCATCCTCTACAATTAAAAATAGCACCCACCTATCTTCTTGAATAAGGGGGTATGTGCTGCAGACTTAGAAACATAGCAAATCTCTTTGCATAACTATATAGATTTATATGCATAGATATATGCATACACATGTGGTTTTTTACTAGGAAAACAACCAACTGCTTTAATAAACTGCTTTCATTCTGAGATCATAATCACTCTTGCATGCTTATGTGCACACACACAAAGGGATGGAGACAACTAGATCTCTAAATAGAAACGTACACATTCTGGCTGGTTTTGGCTTTGCTTTTCTCTCCAAGCCTCCCAGGCAAATGGCAGCAAGACTCTTGACTCTTTCCAAGTGAACCTCCAGAGGCTTGTTTTCCTGAGTTCAGGCCTCTCCCAGGGAGCACACTGAGCTGAGCTACCTAAAAATCTGCCCTGCGTCCTTTCTGGCGGCAGTGTTGGATATGTGAACATGATTGTGTTACCTTTCTGAGGTTGGCTGAAGAGTTATGTCATGTATTTAAGGGATATCAATAGTGTATGTGAAATATGCACACTCCTGAAAGCAAAAGGATTGTATTGTGACATGAAAAGTGATAGGAAGCACCAGCCTCAGGTTTCCTCAGCCCCAGTGAGCAGTTTAACAAGGCTTCATGATGCATGTCACCTCTCCTGCCATGCCCGTAGGACACGCTGCATGTCTTTATTCCTTGTGCATACTATACTGCCTCATCTGTAATTATAAATATATGTTTAGTGTCACTTCAAAGCCTTCTCTTGGCAGGGGTGTTCCCTTTTCAGGGATTTTGAATCTCTGACATTCCTTCTTCAGAAACTCTGGAGGAGGGTGTGATAGCCTCCTGCTGACAGTTACCTTTGTTCAAAAGGACTGCCAGAGAAAACCTATAGCAATGTAGGAGGAAAATTGACTTTTGTGTCTCCCATTGGATATGCGTTGGCTTCTATAACAGGAGGCCATTTTCTATGCTTGGCTGTTTTTTACCTTGAAGGTATTTAATGATGAGCACAGATCATGGATTTGCAAGACATGGAAAGGTTAGAAGTCGCTTAGACTTTTCACCACAGAAGTCTGCTGAACTATACTCTTTCTGGCTGTGTTTGTTCATTGCATATATTTCATACAGTTCAGTTACAGAAGCTGGAACACTGCTAACCCAGTTATTCTTTTATTATTATTATTATTATTTTGTGTGTGTGTGTGTGTGTGACATTTTCCTGCAAACTGGCCAATTTTTTACAAGTATCCATCTGTCGATTTATTTTATTATTATATTACAGTACCATCTAGAGGTCCCAAATGGGATCAGGGTTCTGCACAGCAGGTGCAGCATGTAGTTATCTTCTGGGAGACAAAGCACATATCCTGAATAGATGAGACAAAAGGATTATTGTCCCTATTTTATATACTTCAGAAATGTTCTCAATTTATAAATTTTGCATACCATACAATGTATAGTCAGACAAGAAATCTGTCATTTTGGATGGGACTATACTATTTTTAAAGATAGCCTGCTGTTCAATATGTACATGTATTCCACTAGGTATCTACCAGATTTCTGGATGTCCAGCAACCATCAAGAATTCTAAGACAAAAAGACTGTTGTGCAGATCAGCACATCGCAGACACATCCACTTACTTCCTTTGGACTGACTGAGAGGTATGGAAATAAAAGACAGAGCTGAGAAGTGAACAAGGTCTGCTGAGTGTTAATCACAAGGCTATCCTGCCTCTTTACTGTTCATTGGTCATAGTCACCTGAAAATGAGAAAAACATTGTCTGGCAAACTTTCATCTTCTTTGTAAGAGACTCATATTTCTGAAAGACTTTTCATCATGTAGGATTTATGAAGATATTTCTGAGAGGGTGAGTTTCCAGACCTTTAGCCCTTGACCTAAAGAAAGCATTTTCATAGACTTCCTATGAAAATACTACAGTGTAATGTCACTGAAGACAGCAGTACTACAAACCTGAGTTCATGGCAAATTTGGGCCATGATTTAGAATTACTATAGGGAGCTAGAATCCATAAGCAATTTGAAACATCCTTACACAGACTGGTTATGCATTATCCTCCAGGAAAAAGGCAAGGCAGTAGTTGATCCTAATGGAGGTAAACTAATAAAATATTTTTTTACAAATGACCAGATCCTAGTTGCCTAATTTAGGCACAGCAGCACTTAACTACAAGCCACTTCTCCAGCAGGATGACCCAGTGAATCTAAATGATTCAAACAGACCAAATGTGCAGTTAATAGGAGTCTCTGAATGACTATTCAGAAAGCTAGTGTGTTGGATGGGAATTGCCAAGAGCCAAACTTTGAAACCTGCTAAATGCATGGGGGAAAATATCTGACCACACTTCATGCTTCAGGATGTCAAATGCATTCATTTACCTAAGAAGTAGAATGTTTCACTGAGGTTATGGGTAAAGACAGATGTCAGCATGAAAAAAAAAATAGATAAAAGGCTCTATCTTAACTTTAGGGCATGTGCAAAATATCCCAATGATATTACCAAGTTGAGGAGGTGTGATTCTGCACCCAGAATCTACCTCCAGTTTACCAAGCATTCATACCAATGACGTATTCCCCCCTCCTGTTGAAGCTGGCTTGCTGCATAACTGGGACTGCAAAAGTCACAAGGCAAGGAAGGACAGCAAGAGCAAGAGTGGTCCTGCACTAAAGGCAGAACACTCACCTGGGAAGCACTCAGCCTTTGCTTGCCCTTTGCTTCCGTGTGTTCCTGTCCTTGCCCTTTTTCTGCTCTGCTGGCATACACAGAGATTTACAGGGTGCTTTGATCCACAGCACAGAGGTGCCCTGAGGGTCTAGTGGTGCTGAAAAGCTGGCAACCTGGAGTTTTTCTGGGACCTAAATACATCCATGACCTAGATCGTCAGGATCTAGTTCAAAGAATCTAGACTTGCATTCCTGAGGTAGTCAGAATAGCAATACTGCAGTAGGATTTAGCTGTCCCAGGGTTACATGTATTAGGTTTCCTGAACCCCTCTCAGCTCCATGTCACAGTCAGTAATGTTGTCACCTGATATTTCCATCTTGGATTTAGGTTGGCATTGAATTACAAAGCTCACCCCATTTCCTAGTGAAATGCTTCAATAACTAATGCATGATGTAACATACATGTAGGCATTAGCTCTACAGAGACTCATCCTCCCAGCTTTAATGAAGATACAAAACTATTGTCCACCCAATGAAGGAACATGAACTACTGAAAGGGAGACAGCAAATATTTACCTCAGGCTGTACCCCTCTTCAGGCTGCAAAGGTGCGCTGGAGAAAACACCTCTTGGAGGCATTAACTTCACATGGTCTTGTGGCCTTGTGGCAAGAGATGTTCAAGACTTTGCAGTCCAGCATCCTGCACATTCATCAGCTTAGACTACAAAATTTCTGAGAAATTTCTGAATTTCTGTCAAATTTCACATTTGGACACTTTCCCTTTATTCTGCTGCCAGATCCAAGGTCTTACATACCCACCCTGCTGAACTGTGTCTGTTTTTTTGGTTTGTTTTTTTTTTTTTTGGTTTGGTTTGGTTTGGTTTGGTTGTGTGAGTGTGTGTGACCTACTATAGTTTCAATGGTTACATTTAATCTCTTTTCTACATATCTACCAAGAGTGTCTAAGAACTCTTACATATATTTCATTAGCCCTTGTTGTCTTTTAAGGATACTAAGTCAAACTTTGAGCATGAAAAGGAAATCTGTTCTTCCTGTTATTGTATATCATGGAATTTGGCACCATTTGCTAACATTGACTATACTGGCATATATGTAAGGAATGTAGTATAGCTACATGACCACTCTTCCCTGTGGGCTAGAAGCATGTGTGAAGAGGGTAGGGGGTGCCAGTATACAAGACAAGAAAGACCAACAGATCCTCCATGCTGGCCCTAATCCTGATATCATAAAAATCTACAGGAAGCTTGGGTTAGTTTTGTTGTTTAAAAGTTGTTTTTTCTATAAAGGGGACAGAGGAACTCACCCCTGTGGTGAAATCTCAAAAGATACTAACAACTGTAATTTAAGCTTTAGGAAAGGAGTTACAAACAAAGAAAATGACATGTTACAATCGATTTTTATAGGAAATGAGACTGATCCTGAAGAAAGCAATTGCTTAAAATTCCTACTGCCCAACACCAAAGGTATGCATTTTGAGGTGTTTATCTTCAATGAAAGAAGGATGGTGCTGGACACTTGTCACCATTGTAACTCCTGAGCTAAGGTCCCAAGACTTCTGGATAGCTGGGCTGTAGGACACTTAGCTCTGTTCAAACGGCCTGTAAGAGCAAATGCCAACGGCTGGCTTTGTGCCGTCATACCTGTCCCAGTGGAGGCTAAATACTGTGTTGTAAGACTGACCTACATATCACTACAGAAGAGAAATGTTCCTGCTTGGTTTCTGCCAAGTGCAATAGAGCTCTGATTGGATAGATGAATGATGGCAAATGCGCTCCTAATAAAGCCAATGTCATTAAGTTAGAAAATGAGGCTGCTGTCATGTATGAGTGGTGGCAGAAGCATTTCTAGTTTAACAAGGTCTGACAAAACCCCCTCAACATGCTCAAGTGAAATCAGTGTCAACACCTAATCAGTTAAGCAGGTAATGGATTATTTTTTAAAAAATTAAACCATAGCTGCATTACTTCATTTGGAAAGAAGGAACATGTGTCTTCTACAGATGATTTGAAACATTTTTACAGTTGGCACGTTTGCCAGGTTCAAGCAGAAGCCGCTTTAACCTGAACAGCTGAGATGTGTGCTCCAGCATACTGGCAGAATGTAGGGCACGTCATGAATCCATGGACAAAGGAATTTGCAAGCTTTATCAGTCACTGTCTGGGTTTACATAACAGGTCGGCTCAATTAAATATATATGAACAGCATCTGTTTCTGCTTTTAAGATCACAGTGTGCAATGCTAACCACCACCCACTGGATAGAAACTGGGTGGTAGGATGAGAATCTGGCACTTCAATGAGCAAGAGAGAAACTATTTGTGATCATGGCTGGGAAGCTAGTGAAACAGTCTGAGAAGAGGGTAGACAAATGGCCAAACTGAAGGTTTCTTAGCTTCTGAAAAGTAAACTAGAGAAGCTAGAACCATAGCTATCAATCCGAGATAGGGATTAGAGAGTGATATAACTCTTCTGCACAGACACAGTTACAGTAAAGGAATAGATTAAATCCCTTGCCAGTCAGTGTCTAAGACAGGACACTGAGCTGGGTGGATATGTCATATAAAGTAGGCCTATTCCTGTATTCCTCAGAAAAACTGCCTGATAAAACAGCTCTGAGTGTCACCACCTAGCTAGCCTGGAGGTGCTGACCATGTGGCAGTGATCTGCCTTGTGCTGCTACAAGTTTCTCATTCTTCTGTGTGCCCAGGCTGCCCCTATGTCTGCAGCCTATTCCCCAGCACTCCCTGTCCCATCTATTTCGATGTGTTTAGGACTCACTAGCAGGACAGAGAAGCTGCATTTAAAACAATCTGGTTTACGTAAGGAGTCAGTCCACTGAAGTTCAAGTGGCCAACAATCACAGAAAAAGAGAAGGTGAAATGAGAGCCAGGGGCTTTCTGTCTCGTGTTTGCTTCCCAGTATTGCTCCCGAGAGGCAGGGGCACGCAGTGTGCAAGCAGGAGGCCTGCGGGGAGCACCCCTGCAGCTCCCGCTCCACTGTGACGCAGGGACGCAGTGCTGTGCCCGGCTGTCACCCAGTATTGCTGTGCCCGGCTGTCACCCAGTATTGCTGTGCCATAAGCGGTGGCCTTCACTAACAGACAAGGAGAAGGGGAACTGCAAAGTTGTTCTTCTCCAGGACTAATTAGCTCATTAGCTTCAGCGCCTGCCGCGTGGTGCCGCCAGCAGGTGGCGCCTCGGGCCCAGGCTGAGGCGGCAGCGGCCCCGCAGGTGCCTGCCCGAGGCCCGCCGGCCTTACGGGGCTGGGACCGCTGTCGGGACCTCGGCCCCGCTCCCCACCCGCCCCGGGAGGGCGAAGCCGCGGTCTGGGTGTCCTAGGGCACCGCCGGGGCCGGCTTCCCGAGCCGGGGCCGCCTCGGAGGAGGCTGAGGGAGCGGCGGTGCCGGGAGAGGCGGCTGGAAGCGGGGGAAACGCGCTGGATGCAGGGGCTGGAGCCGGCTGGGAAAACGGGGAGTGTGGAGGAATGGATTTAACCGTGACCTGTGGGGAACGGGAGGATTAGGGGAGGGTTTGCTTCGTGGGAGCAGGTGGGCGAAGTGACAAATATTTGCATTATGCCTTTTTTTATGAAGGCTCCTCACGCCCATAGCGGCTGTTTTGTTTTGCATGCCTTGGAAGCACTTGTAAAGGGAACAAAACAGGAAAAGGAGCACAGTGACACGGACAGGTGTCCTGCAGGAGACAATGTGAAAGCTGCCGAGCGATCAACGTGCTCCAGTTGGTATGAGGAAGCTAAGAACAGAATGAGTCACAGCTCGCTGTTCCCAGACCTGTGACCAGAAGCAATGGGCAGCAGCGAGCAGCTGGGAAAAGACCGAGTGTGAATCACCTGGGGCTGCCCTGCAAGAAAAGAGACTGGGAAGCACCTCCACAGCTGCAAGATTCAATCCTAAAATGGATTTAGACACTCATCCATATCATCCCTGTTGGCATGCTCGGAGAAGTGGAGAATGGGGTCCAAAGTCCAGTGTTAGGTGGCATGGGTCCCCTCACAGCAGGGTGTGGAAGTTAGGCCAGCTACACAAACAGTGAACAGAAGAGACACTGAAAGGGGGATACTGACTAGTCTAGCCTGTAACCATGGCAAGGGGATTGCTATTTTTCATAGAAGCTGAAGAAATGAAATTGTGTTTGGGTAGATGGTAGCAAGAGAGTAAAGAAAGAAGGAACTGGTGTTAACAGAGAGGAGACTAGTTCTTAGTGCAAATGAAGAGCATTTTGTTGTAGTATGTTGATCAGAGTTGAAGTCTCCTCTGTAATATCATTTGAACCCCCCAAAATTATTTGATTTATTTTGCTCTAAATGCCTAGATTTCATAATCCCAGAGCTCCATCCAGATTCTGCCATCCAAGGGTCTTCTCCCTAATATGACATCAGTCATGTGAGGGGGAAATGCTGAGGTCCTCTAGGAAAAATAGTTACCAGGAGTGGTCCCTGGCAAATCAATTCATTTAGCCAAGAGGCTACTCCTTGCCTGAGTCAAAGTTGCTCCAAGGGGGACAAAAATAGTGACTAGGTGTGCAGTAAATGAATTATCCCACCTGAGAACATTCCTCCCCTGCCATCATCCTTCTTGACTGCTCCTTACACCTGAGGCTATAAACAGGTTCTTATTTTGTACCACATGCGATAATAAACTCATCACTTCAGGGAAACATTGGATCTATTTTGTGTGTACAAACTGATGGCAACAGGGCTGTCAAGAAAGAATCTTGACATGGAAAATTAATCATTCATTTTCCTATGTGATCACAAAACTAGATGATGAAAGAGGTGCACTAACCATATGTGGATTATATTAAATTATTTCATATTGCAATCTTACCTGGAAATTAATTTTAAATTCCTGAGAGCATGCACGAAGTTGGAAAGGTGCCTGAATGTCTCTGAAAAAAACAGAACACCATATTTAATGGTAGTATATCAAATCAAAAAAGGAATATTGAGAACAGTATTTGACATCTTCATTTACAATCAGAAAGAGGAAATATGATATATATCACTAACACTTCCAAATGAATCTGGGCTTGGAAATATTGCTGAACTGAGAATGAAGTGAAGGAATCCAGATTAAAATGCGGTTAGAAATGAACAACTAGAGATTTGTCTGAGGAAAAACATATAACGTTAGGGTATCTATGAAAAAATACTTAATGGAAGTTAAAACAGGGAAACCTAGTGAAAGCCAGGGTATGTATGCCCCCTCTGCTACATTGCTAAGCCAGTCCAAGGTGTGATAACTGGTCTCTATATTAATTTTTGTCATAGAGTAGAGGTACGGCAGCTCTCATATGATTTTACTCCACTGCCATGTTATGTTAAATTCAGGACAGTATTATTTGAACAGTAGAGACAAACTGGAGAAATTTCAGGAAAGATCAACAGCAGCAGTATGAGACTTAACAGAAAAGCGAGAGCTATGTATATATGAAACACTGTATAAAGCATAAGATGTATTTAAGGGGATTTATCCTTTGGCTGGAACACGTCAGGGTGTGTGTCTTTTCCCTAGTAAAGACAGAAAACTGTAAAATATCATCCCATATGCATAGAACAGACACCTAAATAGCTCTCAGTGCCAGCAAGGCATGAGTGGTAGTTCTGAGCAAACAGGCTCTGCCAAGATGTTTACCATAGGGTACATTATGCCCTATCAGATTACAAAACCTGCACTATTACTGTACTGCGATAGAGAATCTTGATAAGAGTGAAAGGTAAAATGCAGGTTTATGGCTTTTTTGTTTGAGAAAACAAAATGGTTCAATCAATAGCAGCATCCTTCAGAGATCATGAGCAATGCCAGCCTTAATGGAGGAGGTTACACTTCACAGGTAAAGGAGATCAAGACTCGTTCCAGGACAAAATAAAATGTATTTGTGATAGTTTCACTTGTTTTTTCTGGATGATGAGAAAATTTATGAAGTGCCTTTGCTTGAGACACTTGATCTACAAATGAGTCTTAAAAGAGAGTTTGCGTTAATATTGGGTTATCAACAATTGCAACAGTTTGGACATCCAAGTTTGTTAGTCAGTTTCTTGCCTGAGGTTGCTCAGCTGTAAAATGCTACTGTGTCTTTTGCTTACAGGTTACTTACCAGGAGGCTGAAGCACACAGGGCATGTTGCACTGGGTGCTCTTCCTGCTGATGCTCTCTGCATGCCAGGCAGCCAAATCAGCTCAGTCTCCTCTTGTATGAAATTGGTTGTGGGATCCCTGCAATACATTACCTTCCCTCTCCCCTTTTGAAAGCATTTTCATTTAGATCCCCAGATTTGGTAAAAGAGCACCACATTGTCAAATCCAGCATTTCAGCACAATCACAGACAAAAGAAATACTGCCTTCTGCCACCTATTGTAATTGAAAAAAAGTTATTAATTTTTAAATGACAGAAGAGTATAAATTAGATAAATATCACTGTCAGCGATCTGCATATATAAAAAGCATCAATTGTCTTTTTGACCTAACGTACCCTTAGACTGGTTGCAGTTGCCACAGATGTAAAAGGCTAAACTAATTTCTTATAAATATCTGCCATGTTATTATACAGCTCTCTCCAGCTTCTGTCCTCATTGCTCCCCCTCCAGCCTCCTCCAGCAAGTACTACTGCTCTAGCTGGGGACTGCACACTGGGGCTTTGCACCTGAGTGGGGAGCACTGGGACCAGTAATCACAGATTTCCATGTCCAGACTGGAGAAATACCCACAAACGTCACGCAAACTCTTCTGACCTACCCGAGTCAACATTATTCACTCTTCAGGGAGCAGGAATTTTCAGGAAAAGAGGAAACATTAATTATGCAAATGTGTCTTCTTGACACACATGAACGGGAGCAGATTTCGCAGATGAAATGTCAGCGAGCCCTGGTGGGACTGGGTCGGTGATGGATAAAACTTGGCCACCCATTTACGTCTCCATGTTGCCCTGTCTCAGCTCCATGCTGGGGGCTGCCTGCCATGGCTCTGCCCATCCTGGTCTCCTCTGCTGCTTGCTGGGTCACGAGCTGTGCAGCAGCGCTGACTCGCTGACACAATTTCATTTCTGCATGACATAACAGAACAGGCCTCGGAGATTCCTTTATAATGCCACAGATAGACATAAACAGATGCTCCAAACAGATGTAATCAAACACAGATGTGATCTGAAGATTCCCAGGCGGGCTCTGGGGTCCAGTCAAATTGCACGTATTGCAGAGCGAAGGCAGGCTGGAAACGTGGCAGGGGACTCACCTTTCCACTCTCCTGGACCTGGCTGAGCAGGGCACAGCAGACACAGCCGTGGGCCAGCTGCTTGCTGAGGGCACCTGGGGGCCACCAGGCTGCAGAATGGGCCCAGCCCCCCTTGCAGTGCCCTCTGCCCCTTGCTGGCTGTGCGGCTGCAGACACTGCTGTCCTCGGAGGATCCTTCTTGTAGCAGATGATCCTGTCAGGGGCAGCTGGTTTTTGTTTTTATTTTTTTTTTTGTTGTTGTTGTTACCAGAAGAGCAGACTGTTTGGTTAGCAAGCAGGCTGCTTTTCCTCAGGAACAGTGGCCCTTTCACTCCGGTGGGTGGTGAGTGACAAAGGGAGTTTTCTGTAGCCAGCAGAGAGGGCAGTGAAGCCACTCCTGCCTGTATAAAAACACCTCTCCTGGGGCAGGTCTGCTCAAGGGAGACTGAGGAGTGAGGAAGTGTGGGACCCAGTGTTAAAAATGAAAGGTGGGAAGAAATGGACTTCGTTTCTGTGGCATCTCTGTGTGTGGTGCTGTCATTGAGTTTCCACCATTTTCCGGTGTCTCCTTCTCCAAAATCTCCTGGTTCTGTTGTTCCCCTGTCTCACAGAAGAGGACACATGCTGGAGGATTGTGGGGAAGACAGGTCAGAAGGTAAACATGGACAAAAAGCAGAATAGTTTTGCAAGAAAGAACACAGACATTTGTTTGCTCTTAGTGCCACCCAGAGCAAGTCCCAAACTGGAGGTGTGTGGTTGGTGGGCCAGGGAGAGTTGGACTCGTTTCAAGGAATTTTTGACTAAAGAATTTCCTCATTTAAGATCCTGAAATATGGGGGTGGAAAAATCCTCGAGATGTACTTATCTAAGCAAATGCAATGTGCATTTCTATGACAGAGAAGTAATCACTTCTTAAATTGACTCATGCTATGGGCTTGATCCAAAGTCCATGGAAAAACTCTGACTGACTTCACAGATCCTTAGGGTGTAGGTGGGAACCTTGCCATTGTCTTCAAAAGGAACGGGGCCAGGCTTTTGCTCTTGGCAAGAAAAAAAAAATCAAAAACTTTATAAATAATTTATTATTTGATTTTCTGTAGCTACACCATTGCTAATAACCTTAAATACCCGTGAGCTTTAAAGCATTTTATACATAAATAGAAATTTTACACATATCTGCTTATGTGATGTAAAAAAGTCACATAATAGAAAAAGTAATCATATGAAGATTGTATAGACCGAAGGCAACTTGTTAAAGCACACCTTTGAGTTCTTTATAATTAAGATCAACTGTTTTCTGGTTTTTGCACACAAACACTTTGCTTTTCAGTACAGCTATTTTATTTAGCTTTTCTTACAGAAGCGAGCTGGGGAACTGTAGGCAGGATTTCATCAAACATGGCAGGCAGGGATTTTTTCAGTTGCTAAATAATTTGAAGACAATGTGAAAAATATTAAAATGTCAACATAAAATACTAATTTGACTCATTTGCCAGAGTCTATATTGTCTGCAGAAAATACAATTTTCAACATTTCTTTGTAAAAGCATTGTAAGACCTTGTAGTTTTTGAAAAGCTTTGAAGAGATCATTTGAAACAGAGGAGTCATTTTAAATTTATAGTGATATCCTCTACATGTACAGTAATAGTTTTAGGAAGAGGGTGAGGATGAAAAAAAATCCCACAATAGTATGAACAAAACTGTCGAATTGTTCTGAAACCAAAAAGAAAAAAAAAATAGATTGAGATTCAGAACGCTGTCTGAGATTTTTTTTTTTGACGTCCCATTTCTTTAACTTCATTTAGATTTTCCATCTCTCTATAAATAGGTAACGCCAAACTAAACTGATTTTGACCTGAGCTGCCCTTGTCCCCCAGAGCCGTCCTCGGGAAGCACAACTTTCCACTGACTCCAGCTTCATGTATGGATGACTCGAGCATGTGGTTTGCGTTCAAGAATGCCCCGTAAATATAAACAACTATTACAGCTCGAGTACATTTAATGACAAAAATGTGCTAATGCTGTGCTGCCTGCTCTCGCTCTCCGCATTGCAGCGCATTGCATTCCTTATACGGGTGATGCCGCTCGCCGTGCCCAGCCCTGCGGGGCCCCCCGGCCCCCAGCCTTCCCCACGGCCCCGGGCCGGGGGGTGGCACGGCCGGGGAAGCGGTGACCCCCGCTCCTCGCAATTTCGGAATAGGAAGGTTTCGCCCGGAGAGGGGACAGGAGCGGGTGAGCCTGTCCCCGACGATCTCCGACAGCGCCTGGTAACATGAAACACCCTGGAATAGCGAGAGTAAAAATCCACCTAAGAGGGTGGCTGCTGGCAAAACAAAAAGAAAAAATCTCCAAACCATCATAAATTCAAAAAACACCCAGCTCCGCGGCACGGACATGGAGAGGAGTCGGGCACCGCTTCTCTCTGCCGGGCCGGGAGCAGGTTATTCCTTCTGCTCTTGCGCCCCCGAAGGCCCGGGAGGAGCTGGTGTGGCCGGGGGCACCTGCCCCGTCGAGGAAGGGTTTTTAATTAAGCACCATAATGACCTCGGCCGGGGAGAGCCGAGACAAGTGCTTTCGCACACCCTGTCGAGAGCTTTCCTCTACCCGAGCCGTCAAAGCCCGGGTAAAGTTACGGCCCCCGGAGGGTTAAAAAACCATCTCACAGCCCCGGCTGCCGAAGGGACCCCTGGCCCCTTTTTCTCCCTGCATGCCCCCATCCTTGCCCCTCTCCGCAGCGCATCCCGGAGGCGCAGAGCCTTGGTCTCCCGACGACACGTTTCGGGGGCGAGCAGCCTGTGCCGCTGCTCCGCTGCTTCGGGGGGTGCCAGGGATATGGGGACGGGAAAGGGGGGGACGGGGGAGAGAGGGGAGCCCTCCCCAAGGGGCTGGGGGACGCCGCTAGGTGCCGGGACCTGCCCCGCCGCCCCTGGGGCTCTGGCCCCTCGGAGGCAGCATCCTTCGAGGGCTGCAAAGCAAATAGTGCCTTGCAGTCGCTGTAATCCACGGTTTTCATTTACTATTATTCAATCAGGATTTATCTCTGTTTTTTTAGGAGGCTACTTTTCCAGGACTGTTACTCGATACTGATCCATTAAATCATTCCAGCTGAGAGATTAAATGTATGATTTGCAACCAGCTGGATTTCTCAAATGGTGTCTTCACCTCCCTTCAGAGTATGAGCAGACCCGACGAGCAAACACTTTGCTTTGGCATCGAAACCCTTCCATTTGCCCGAAGATTACCACACGGAGTTCATTCTACGCCAACAGTATTCTCTTCCTTTCTTTTCACTGGATTAGATTTCCCCCGGCCATAAAATGCCTCCAAAAGCGAGATACCATCGAAATGGCAAAGCACGCCACCCGGGCGGGTCGGCAGCAGGCTCAAACCTCGCCTCGCACAGACGCCGGAGCCCCTCGCAGCCTCTCGCAGAGCCGCCCCGGCTCCAGCTCCCCCTGCACACTGGGCTGCCCCCCCCCTTCGTGTGCCTCGACGTGCGTGGGGCTCGACGGCAGGCCCCGTCCTTCCTCCCCTCCTGCCCAGGTCAGGGGGTTTGTTTTAAATGAATGTCGGGGGAAGCAGTGCCCGGGTGAATATCTTCAAGGCAGCTCTAGCTGCAATCGGCCGGCACCGGCCGATGTAATGAATACACCAGATGTAGAATAATTAGGGTAAAGAGACGAATAATAATAATAAAGGGAAAAACAAAAGCCCCTGGAGGCTGGAAGGGATACGGGGATTTTTTTCTGCCCCGCCGCAGAGCCGTGGCACAGGGGGATTTGTCGCACCTATGGAGGAGAAAGCACCGACATTTTCGGGGCTCCCGGTGTGGGGGAGCGGTGCCGGTGGCCCCCTCGGTTGCCGTTCAAACACCGCGGGTGGGGAGGACGGCCCCCCTCCGCCCCTACGAAGCCCGGGAGCGGCGCGGGCCGAATCCTTCCCGCACGCCGCTCCCTGCGCCCCTGGGAGGTTTGAGTCCGGGAGGTTTGAATCCGGGAGGTTTCCCAACCCTGCTGCTGCAGCAGCTGCCCCCCGCTCGCCGTGCGCGCCCCAAAAGCGGCGAGCAGCCGGCTTCCGAGGGCGGGGGGTCCGGGTGCCGCGCACACACAGCCCCAGGCCGCGGGATTCACGGTGTCGGGAGAAAACAGACGGGAGGGCCCGGCTGTGGGGTCGGGCCCCTCCCGGGGTTGCCACCGGCTCGGGCTTTGGTAATGCCTCCCGCCGTCACCCAGCTCCCCAGTGACAGAGGGGACGTTAATGAGCCGCGTTAATTAACCGCACCCCGCTGTAGAGGGCGGCTTTGGACACCCGGGCACTGCCGGCAGCGCGCAGGGGAGAGATGTCCCCCCACGCATGATTTGCCACGCACCCTCGCGGCTCCCAGAGCCTGCGTGTCCCCGACTTTCCCCCCAAAGCCAGGGGGCCGCTGCCGGGCACCTGCCGTCGGGGCTCGGGCAGCCGCGGCCGAAAGCGGGGCTCTGCAGTGGGATCCAGCAAGCGGGCGTTGAGCCCCCCCGGCCTGCGGGGTCTCCGCGGTGGAAAGCGGGGAGGGGGCCAAAAGGTCCCCTGGGCTCCCCCACGGTCCCTGCAGCGGGGTCCCGGGGATTGGGAAGCTGCCGTCGTGCCTCTGCTTCTCAGGTGCTCTGGGACCGAGTCCCTGATCTCCCTGCCCCGACTCCAGCCTGGCCGCCTCTCACAGCGTCTTTCGGAAAGGTGGGATGTGGGGGGGGGGGGTCCCATCGCGGGGGGGTCCTATCCCATCTAGCGGCTCTGCCCGGCCCCGAACCAAAAATCGCCCTTCCAACAGGAGCCACTGGACTCCGTCCAACTCCGCAGCATACCCTGGGCTTTATAAAGCTGCACTTCTTTACTCTTCGCCCCCCCAACCCTCTTTTTTTTTTTTTTTTTTTTTTCTTTTTCTTTTTTTTTTTTTTTCTTTTTCCTTCCTCGCTGTTGCCAGCCAGTCTTGTTGACCAGCCAGCCTATGTTGACACCCAGGCGAGCTATTGACAGTCGCTTTTCAGCCTCGGATGCCCGGCTCACACGCGGTAATTTTAACGACTGCCTCGGTTTTCACGCTGCAGCCTATTTTTGGAGAGCGGAGGAGCGCAAATGAATATTCCTGATGAAGGCAGCTTTCATCGGGTTCTTTACAAAATCTATATCCCCTTTCCTCCCTCCCGCCCCCTAAATACACACGAACCATACCGAGGTTTGCATTTTTCATGGCGGGACAAGCAAGTCTAAAAAAGGCATGTTTGTTTTTCCTGGCTGTTTCAAATATGTATTTCCTGGAGGACTTCGCATCTAATGGGGTCATCAGAAGCACATGTGCGATTTTCATCTTTCCAAGTATTTTCTCCTCTCCCCCTTCTCCCGAGCACTACTGTGTGCTGATGTAACGCTTTACCTGCCTGCTCACCTTAGCTCCCACTAACCTTCCCCGTTTCCCTATGAGTCACAGCCTCTTGGTAAAGCCTCAATTTGTTTCCGTGTGTCTGTCTGCTTTTTTTTTTTTTTTTTTTTTTTAAGAAACACGGGTTGGGCAGAAGGTAGGGACGGAGACCAAAAAAAAAAAAAAAAAGTCAAATAAAATAAAATAAAATAAAATAAAATAAAATAAAATAAAATAAAATAATGAAAACCTTCACGGGGAAGGACGCGAGCTCTCCCCGGCACGGAGCCACCTCCCCGGCGGTGCCCCGGAGCCCCGCTCCCGCAGCACAGCGGGACGAACCGCTTCGCCCATCCGTGCTCGGCAGTTGAAGGATGTGTTTTTCCAAACCCCAGAGCCACTCTCCTTCAGACAAAACCCTCACCTTTTCCTTGTGTGCTGAAGCACTGAAAGTTCCCTTCAGTGTATTTTTCTTGGCTGCCGGAGCCGCAGCGTTTTGATTCACTGAGCAGAGGAAGTTAAGGAGTTCTGCAGCACGGGGCAGTGGCCAGCGTTTTCATCGCGATCTCCCTACATTATTTGTCATGCTCAAGTGAGGGTTTGCTGAAGGCAAGAGCCTGCTCACTCCGGGCTGCATTTGTTTCTCCTAAAGAAGGCAGGAGATTTTATTTCCGGCGCTGGTAACAGGAGCCCGAGAGCCTTCCACAAGCCCCCCTGGGCAGGCAGTGGGATTCGCTCGTCTTTTGGGGTTGAAATCCCCCCTCATCCTCACACTGGGATGCTCTTGGACCCGAGCTGCTCAGCCTGGGGTAGGGAGGAGAGGAAGGAAAATAGCTTTACCCGGGGCAGCACTCCAGAAATGTGCCAAGCAGGCGATTTTTCTCCTATAGGACGTGCGAATGCCTGCAAAACCGGCTTGTACCGTCGAAAGAAAATGCAGCCCCCATGGCAGCCGAGATGCGGCTGAGCTGCCCGGGGGGTGCTGCTCGCCCCAAGCTCTTGCGAGGACTTGCAGGAGGCGGGCTGTCACGACATGGGCAGCAAACCCCCACCTCCAGCAGCCTGTCGGGATACTCTCCCGCGACCGGCAGGGCTGTCCCGGCAGGGCGGCAGGACAGACGGAACGGCTTTCTGTCCCGGGTCCTCTCATCGGCCCCTCTCCAGCCCAGCACCGGGACAGCTGACAGTCACGTAAATGAAGCCCAGTGCTGCCCAACAGAACAAATCTGCTCGAGCACACCGTGAATATTCAGCGCCCTGCTCTCTAAAGGAATGACTCCAGTTACCGTTCTGGGGGCCGTAAATGCTGCATTCCTTATGTAAATTGGTTAAGTTCTGGGTTTGAGGGCAAATATAATGCACACACATTCACACATTTCTAATCCATCCATCCATCCATCCATCCATCCATCCATCCATCCATCCATCCATCCAACCAACCAACCACCTATTTATCCATCTATCTATCCCTCTACCCAGCTATCTATATGTTTATGTATACACTTATACGAGAGACCGAGAGCGGTCCACCCCCCCAACAAATGCCATGCACCGAGAGGACCGTCCCGAGGGGCTGGAGGTGCCCCGCCTGCCCCGCTTGTTGTCGCAGGGTGGTGACGCCCCTGTGGCCACGCTGCCAAGGGCAACCTCTGTCCCCCCAACCCCCCCCCCAATGTCCCCCACCTGTCCCCTGCCCTCCCACCTCCTCCCCCCCGCTGACCCCCTGTGCGGTCGGGGAGCAGCACCCGGGGAAGGGAAGCGGGGTTTCGGTGGCTTATCAGGGGCGGCCTGATATTCCCATTGCTCTTGAGAACGGGCTCCAAAAGAAGTCACAGAATCAGGGAATCAGAGAATATCCCGAGCTGGAAGGGAGCTGCAGGGATCACCGAATCCAGCCCCTACTCGAAGGAGGGCTTCAGCCAGCCAGGCTGCGCTACGGGGGCTCGGCGGTGGGGTTTGCCGGCCCCCCTCCCGAATTAGCCAGGGGGAATTTCATGGCTAAAGCCTGCCAGATCCGGAGCGACTTCTTATTTATGCCCCGAAACCTGCGGGTGCACCCTGCAAACAAACAACGCGGAGATGAAATCTGCCCCGTGTAACATAACGCTAGTGAATCATAACTAATCTGTTTAAAACCGAGGATTAGTCACGTCAGTTTCGGCATATTCCTCTATCGGGAACTTTTTTTTTGTGCGTGGAAAATCGGGGGGATTTGGGCTAATTTACCAAACATCATTACTAAGGCAAGTACGGTCCGATAAAATGAGTCTTAACATGTACGGCTTTTCAGGTTGTATTATACACCTCCCATCAGCTTGGCTTTAAGCTGTGTGCGCCCTTAATGCTAGATTGACCTCCAGATTTCTTTTTTTTTTTTTTTTGACTGCATGATTTCGGTTTCTGGCTGCCTTTAATTGACTTCAGCGACTTGCGTTCTCTTCCTCTCTCCGTTTATAAGCAATCCTCTCTGCAATTTACAGGAGTTTTCATCGCCCCTAGCTTTCAAAGGGCCTTCTCACCCTGTCAGCCCTTCATTTGCTTTCCCCGATCGAATTCTGCCTCCTCTGTGCAATATGACCTTTTATTAACCACCTACATCCCATCCTGTTTTGATACTGCTTCTTTAAATGTTCCCCATCTTGGCTTTAGTCTTTCTCTAATCGTTTTTTTTTTTTTTTTTTTTTTTTTTTTTTTTTTCTCCAGCGGTCAAAGCCTTAAGGCTCTATGTCGGTTTCGAGGCCATGTTTTATTAACCCAGGCATTCTGCCTTTCTCCGCAGATCCCAAACTTTACTTCTATCTCTAAAAATAAAAATACTAAATAATTAACTAGCCAATTAATTCATTCTTTGCAATATTGCACCACTGCATGTGTTATCTTATAGGGAGCAGGGAACTTCTGTAGCCCTAGGAAGCAGTGATTCCTATACACGCGAAATGTTTATTTTCAAAGGATTAAAATTCATAGCTAAAATTATTAGATGTCCCTCAACGGAAATAACAGAATCTGCCCCTTAGACTCGTGTGCACGCACGAACACACTCGTACGCTCTCGCAGCAGAGGCAGCAGGCGCATCTTCTCCACTGCTGGAAAATTACCCCAAAGGGCCGAAATGGGAGAAGCATCACCCTGAATATATCAAGTAGCCCAGGTACCTTCTCCTCTGTAATGATGCAATATCTTGCTTGCCCCACTGAACCCCAGCATAACGAGGACACTGGATTTTTAACCAGGGGCAAGAGGGGTCTTTTTCGAGGACGATCTTCCCCCTTACTGAACTTCACACCCTCACTGCTAGAGACTTTACCGGGGCCCTCAGAGAACAGTGCTTTTAGCGGACACCTACAAACACAGAAGGTGCTAATCCAGCCCCCGATAATATCAAATTAGGACATTGCCCACACCAAACTCTAGCTGACTGAAACTGCAGCCAGCGTCTGAAACCTGGGCACGATCTTTGCTGATCCACGCATATTTCTATCCAGCTTGAAGCCATATCGTTTTCTCGGCTTATTTTTCACAAGAAACTCATTTTAGGGGAGGAAATAAGCATAAAAGAAACTCCGAGAAAAGTTTCAATTGGATGATATATTGCTTTGGGGTTCTAGCAAAGAGCTGCTGGCGAGGATGAGGCACCGTGGGTGAAACACAGCGCAGCCCCACACCGGGCGACTAAAGGGCGCTGCCTCTCTCGGCTTCCAACCCTGCCCATCACCGTAAGAAGCCAGCCTTAGCTCCTATCCCTTAACGAAGCAAAACTGCAAGCAACGTGCCTGCCTCTTTTGCCACCCCGTGCTTACGAAAAATAGCCTAAACTACAAAATAATAAGAAAAAAAAAAAAAAAAAGAAAAGAGAAGAGAAGAGTAGAACATTCCCGTTGTCACAAACTCCCGCACAGGCTCTGGAGGAAGCATCTTCGGGCCTTTGCCTCTCCACCACTGCCCTCCACGGTGCACCGGGGTCAGGACGGACCCACGGCCGCAGCAGACCGGCCCCCGTCCCGGTGAGGCGGCGGGCTGGGGGAGAGCCCCGGACCGGGGGAACTCCGGGGATGGCCACCACCCGTGGGGCCAACCGGGCTACCGAGGTGCCCGAGCACCGCGGGTCTGCTACCAGTCGGGCTGAGCCCAAATGCATCCCGCCCGCGAGTGATGCAAGCGCACGCCGAGCTAGATTTCTAAATTTTATTATAAAATAAAAGCAGAAATATTTTCCAAAGAATGTATTCACATAATATAAACAATAAACAAAACTAAGGTCGGGTGACTTGCGGTTGATACTGTCGTTTAGGTCTACACTCGAGCAGCAGTTCCTCTTCTCTCAAAGCCCGCTCCTGCCCCCGGTGCACGCCGCAGGCAGCATCTGCCCCCCCCGCTCTGCCTTCTGCTGGGACCGGGCTCGGGCCATCTCTTCCTTTCCCACCCAGCAAATGGCGAAAGCACCACATGGACAAGGCCGTAGAAGCCGCCTCTCTGCATAGCATCAGCTACAAGAAGGTTACAGAGTCTGCCTAGAGCGTGTCGCTGCTATAATTTGACTACAACTTTTGTATTCTTAGTTGAAATTGTACATCGTACACCTGCCACAGATACATAACTACAATAGGATAGCGGGAGCGATGCGAAACTTCCCAACAGGCATGTAAACAGCGGCCTTGCACCCCCCCCCGTCCTCCCCACCCCCCGAAAAAAAATATTACAATGTGCCTCTTCACCCACAGACCGGGCCGACCAAGCAACATCAACGAGAGATTTGGGAAATCAAGGCTGGGAGGAGCTGCCCCACTGCACCGTGTTACGGCCTGGCATGAAAGCCACAGGCCCTGTCTGACAGCCTGTCCCCACCTGGGACCAGCTTTAAGCAACCCTCCAGGCTTTTTACACCATTACTGCCCACAGCTGAGTCCAATGCCTTCCAAACCTGCAGCCAGCCTGCTGCCAAAGGGCACACAACACTTCCACTAAGGAGTTTGTCATCGCTTTCAAAAAGTCTCTGGTAAGATTAAGGAAAAAAATATGTAAGAGTAAAGGAGGCGCGAAGGAGGGAGCGTGTACACGGTTTTAAGAGCCCAGATCGACCAGGTTGGATGACATGGGGTTGAGGATGGAGTCCTGCAAGCTGTGGTGGTGCATGGGGTCGGTGCTGGGCACGGGGATGGCGCTGGGGCCCTGGGGGTGGCCCAGGCCGTGCAGGGGCTGCAGCCCAGGGTTGGAACTAAGCAGCAGCGCGGGGCTGGAGGAAGTGTGATCCGGGGTCCCTGACGGCGTCTTCTCGTCCTCCGAGCTCCCCAAAACTGTCTTATTCCCGTTCATTGACGCCGAGAGTGGGTTGTGGCTG
Source organism: Aythya marila (assembly GCF_965140915.1). NCBI lineage: Eukaryota > Metazoa > Chordata > Aves > Anseriformes > Anatidae > Aythya > Aythya marila. The sequence goes on along the minus strand of NC_139044.1, from coordinate 38,193,327 downwards.
TTGGAGTTGGAATTCTCGTTGTTTTCCCTATAGGAAACACAAAAGAGGGAGGGAAGTCACCGGGGGGACGCGGGACCGGCGGCTTCCCAAACTCTGCAAACCTCCCGGGCCTCTTCGTCTGGCACAAAGGGCCAAGGGCCGCCGAACTTGTAAACAAGAGTCTCCCACTAGCCCGGCGGAAAGTGTCACTTTGCCAAAACGTCATTTTCTGCCTCCGTCTATCACAAAGCGTTTACACGGTGTGGGGAGGGAGAAAGGGGGGGAGGAAGGGAAGAGGAAGGGATTAAAATTAAAAAAAAAGGCTTTCACACTTGAAAATTGCTCCCCGAGCTAAAGAGAAGCAAGGCCGAGGAGAGGCGGCTGCACGCAGGATTGCTCCGTGCTGCGGCCCAGCACCAGCCTGCCTTTTGCTTAAGTAACCGGACATTTCCCCCCCCCTCTCCCCAAGCTCAAAGCATAGCCCGATATGGAAGATAAGGCGAGCAAACAGAGTTAACTCGCTTATTTCCCGAGCCCTGGCTGCTCTCCCCCACTCAGGCTGCCGTTCCCGGCGCGGAGGGCGCAGCCCGGGGGGGCCCCGTTCCCTGTGGGGCGAGCCTCAAGCCCCGGCCGCCTGCCTGGCTGGGCAAGGCGGCACGGTGTGCCGGGAGGCACCCCCGGGTAAACACCGAGAAATCGCTGGAGGTTTGCCAAGCCCGTTCAACAAAAAAAAAAAAAAAAAAAAAAAAAAGAAACTTTTTTTTTTTTTTTCGAAATAAGAGGGGTAAGATGAGGTGGGGGCGACCGTCCCGTCAAGGCTAACTCGGCTATTAGAAGTAGCAACCCTGTAGACACAGCCCTGCCTGAAATACTGAAGGCGTTTTAAGTGGATTCAAAAGCTTCTGCGGAAGCCTTGAACACGCTGCATGGCAGAGGGGCCCGATCCCTCAGGATTTGCTCGAGGGAACGGGTGGCCATTGTGCCGACATTTTTTGCTCGGTGAGGGCAGCAGGATGTGGCTTGAGACACATTGCGGCAAAAAAAATAAAAATCGAAAAGAAAGCTCTGCTTGAACAAGTTCCTTGAGTAAATGGCAATCCCAGGAACGGTCTGTTTTCCAACGCCTGGAGTGTAATATTAGGTTGAGTGTATTTTTCAATGTCAAAAATCTTATTTGTCTCTGGAGACCTTTAAAATTTGATTCCTCGGGAAAAAAAAAAAATGGAATGAGTGTAACCTTCATTTCCTTTGGATATGCGAAGGTGAGTCCCTGCTATCAGCAATAAAAAGGATCTCTAACATCTCGTAAAACCAACACTTGCAGGGATTTGAAAGAAAATTAAAGCGCTAGCACCGTTTGGGGAAATGCGTGGAGCAAATCTGTGCGGAGCCCGAACCTGCCGGGCTGCACAGCTGCGCGGCCGAGGCGCTCGCCTGTTCCAAACCTCGATAGGCAGAAAAGCAAAACGGCGTGTCCTCCGTGGCGCGGAGGTGCGGGAGATTTCTAATCATCTGTTAATTAACCGTGCAGGACGTACGAGCTGATCGAGAGAGCTGGGAAGGAGGCACAGCGCAGCTGGGACACGCTTTTCGCTTCCTCGGCCCGTCTTTAAGGCACAGGGCCGGCTGAAGGCAAAGTACTCCCGAGTACGCGGGCATTAATTTCTGCCGGCAATTAACGGCCCCTTCCCTCAATTTAACGAGAAAAGCACAGTCTCGGAGCCACGGTCGGTATGAGGAGATATTATATAGAAATATGCATACGTGAGCACCGCGCTGGGTGGTGAAGCCGAGGTGCAATTTCACGATCAAGGGCAGAGAGTTGTCTTCCCTCCCCGTCTGCCCGTAAGCGGCCCGATCTGCAGGGCGCACATTTTGGGGGCTCCCTTCTCAGCGCTGCCCTCGCCTTATTCCCTCGTCCCGCCGCTCCCTTTCGGCAGCGGGCAGCCCGCAAGGACGCGCACCGACGGCACGGGCCCCGCCGCCCCCCGGCTACCCCTCGGCTGGTCAAGGGGCCCGACCGCCTCTCCGGGGGCTTCCTTCCCCTCTGCTCATCCCGGACACGCGTGGAGCACCCACGGCGCCGGCCCGCCTGTCTCCCGGTTCCTCCACCCCGGAGGCCACGGGCGCCGTCGGGGCGGCCTCCACGGAGCTGGGGGCGAGCAGCAAGCCGAGGGGCCGCGGGCGCGGGGGAAGCCGTACCTTTCCTTGGCCTCGGCCGCTCGGTCCCGCTGCCGGCGGTTCTTGAACCAGTTGCTGACCTGGGTGGTGGTGAGGCCGGTGGCCTCGGCCAGCTCCCGCTTCTCGCGGGGGGACGGGTAGGGGTTGTGGGCGTACCACTCGCGGAGGACGCTGCGGCTCTTCTCCTTGAAGCAGTAGCTGGTCTCCTCGCCGTCCCAGATGGAGCGGGGCAGCGGGAACTTGCGGCGCACCCGGTACTTGCCCACCGCCCCTAGGGGTCGCCCCCGCAGCTTCTCCGCCTCGATGTAGTGCGCCTTGAGCCAGAGCTGCTGCAGCTTGGGGTGGTTGTGCGCCGAGAACTGGTGGCTCTCCAGGATCTTGTAGAGCTCGCGGAAGTTGCCCCGGTGGAAGGCCACCACGGCCTTGGCCTTCAGGACGCTCTCGTTTTTGTGGAGGTGCTCGCACGCAGGGAGGGACCAGAGGAACCGCCCCAGCCGCTCGATGTTGCCGCCTTGCTGGAGCACCTCGCAGACGCAGGCCACTTGCTCTTGGGTGAAGCCAAAAGTCGGGAGCATCGACATGGTGAGCCCTGCCCCGCCGCGCACCCTACGGCCGCATAGAGGGGAGCGGCGCGGGGCGGCGGGCAGCGCCCGGCATGCGGGGCCGGCCCCGGGGCGGCGGCGCCCGGCGGGGCCTGGCGGGGGTCACGGCCGGGCGCGGGGGGCCGCGGCCATCGGCGGCGCCCGGCCCCGGCGAGGCAGCGGCTTAAAAAAGGCGAGGAGCGAGGAGAAAGCCTCGGGAGCCCGAGCGCGGAGGGCGTTTTCCCCCGGCCGCCTCCTTTTTGTAAGTCCGAGTTGCGAGAGGAACTTTGTGCCTCTTTTGTCTCCTATCTGCAGCGCTCGCAGCGGCCGCGGCTCTCCCACCCCCACCCCCCTCGGCCGCCGGTTTGGGATCTCCCTGCTTCCCCCCCACCCCCCTCCGCCGAAAGATCCCACATAATATAGTGGTAAAGCCCCGCTCCCTCTCTCCTCTCCCTCTCGGAGTTTTTCCCCCCTTTCTTTCTCTCTCTCTCTCCCCCTTTTTTTTAATAATATTATTCTAAGCTGGCATGAAAAGTGATTATCCGCGCTGTGATTGGTCCGGTTATCTGACCCGGGGACTGCCAGGAGAAGACAATAGTTTTAGTCAAATTATTTGCCATGGTGACGCTGTCAATCAGGGGTAACCCGATCTGTTTTGAGGTGGCTCCCCGGCTGGCTTGACAGATTGCTCAGATCCACTCAGAGGCGGCCCTGCGAGCTGAGATATTAGCTAGCGAGGGAGAAATTGCCGTCGTGATTGACGCTGCGGGCACCCACCGGCAGCGGGGGAGCGGGGAGCCGCCGCCCCGTCGGGCTCCCGCCGGTCCCGTCGGGGGGAACCCCCCGGCCCCGGCCCTTGAGGCGAGTTCCCTGCTCCAGGCTCTGCCTCGCCCCCTCCCCAGCGCCCAGCAGCAACTGGCGGCGAGCCTTCTGGGGAAGGGGCCTCCCGCGTACAATAGGGACCCTGTTCCCACCCGGGATCCCGTTACACGCCGGCCGTACCTGCCCGGAGAGGGGACCGGCTGCCGGTAGGGCCCGAGCCGTGCCCGCCTGGCCCCGCCACTCGCCTTTCCTCTCCCGATCCCGACGTCGGTTCCTGCACCGCTTCCAGCCCCGTGCAGGGCTGCTGCGCCCCGGGGGACACGCATAAAAGTTGGGGACACTCGGCGTGACCGCGCGGCCCCTTGTCACCCCCTATCCTTCCCCGTCCCCTCGGTGCGGGCGAAGCGAGAGCCGGCCGGGGGGGCTGCGGGGCCCGGGGACGGGCGCAGCCCCCTCGGGAAGTGCCCTCAGGCTGCAGGCGCCGGGGGGGAGCCCAAGTGAAAGCGCTCGGCGGGAGCCCCTCGGATGCCCCCCGCCGCTGTGCGTGGCCCCAGGGCTGATTTCACGGCCCGAAATGTTCTGTTTTGGGGGAGAAATAACACAACCGCTAGCAAGTTCTTCCGACGCCTTTTGCAGCCTCCCCAGCTCGGCTTTGCCGTCGTGCGCTCCCACCTTTCTGACAGCCCCCCAGCTGCTCCCCTGCGCCTCGGGGGCTCGGTGAGGCCTCGGAAGCCCCGGCCGCGGCTCCCCGCCCCGCAGCCCGACCCTACGGAGCCCCCGGGCCCTGCGGAGCAGCCGGCCGGGGCTGGCGAGGCCGAACGGCAGCGGGCGAACCGGCCCCCGGGGCCGAGGGAGCCGGAGTCGAAGGGGGGCAGCGGCTCCGCCGCGGCCAGAACCCGGCCCGTCGGGGCGCCTGTGCGCACCCACCGGCCGCGTGTGGAGTTTTTCGGGTGAGCCCCGTTTCGGAAGCCCGGTGCCCGCCTACCTGTGCGAGCCTCTCCGCAGCCGTGCAGAAGCCGTGGGAAGCGGGCGGCCCCCGCCTCGGCTCGCCCGGGGGGCGCAGAGCAAAGCCGGGGCTTCCTTTGCAGGGCATTCGTTTCAAACGAATTTGGGAACGTCGGTGGCGGGTCCGTAAAGCCCCTCTGCACCAGTCTCCCTCCCCCCCGAGCAGAATTAGCACTCGGCCGCTCAGCGTCTTGCCGCTGGCCGATTCCTGCGGGATTCAAACCGTGCTTGTTTGGAAACGATTGCGTCCCGCTCTCCGCGCTTCCCGCTCAGCCGCAGCAGAGGATGGGGCGCAGCTGGGGCCGCAGCGGACGGCCGCGGGGTGGGAGAGAGGATCTGCTTCAAAAATGCTCCTCCGAACAGACACGGCGAGGGAAGCACAGATCCCGTCTCCCACCCCCGGGAAGCACGGATCCCCTCTCCCATCCCCGACCTCTGTGCTTACTCCGGGCGACTTTCGGGAGGGAGAATCCGGCGCCGTCCCGCTCCCCTCGGCGGCCGGGGCCGTAGCAAAAGACAAAAGAGCTGCAGAGGTCTGGGCTCCCCTCCCGCCTCCGTGCTACCGCGCTCTGTCGCTGCACGTTTATCGGGGATCTACCTGACTCCGCTTCCTCTCCTTCCGTCTCAGAACCACAGCGGCGGAGGCTGAATGGGAGCAGCTGTTCGCCCTAGCCGGAAAGGAGATGTCAAAACCTGTTGCGTGGACGGAGCTCTGAGAAAATCTCTTCTTAGCTCCCTAAAATGTGAGTACGGACCCTACACGCAAGCCCCTCCGCAGGCGCTTTCACTTCGGGCGGCGGTGGCCGGGCGGCGTGTGTCGCCGCTTCCCAGAGCGATTGCAAATTAGGGACAGCTGGATCCCAATGCTCTATAACTGCTTTTAACTTTGGGGCAAGAAAATTCTTCCTATTAGTGCTAGAAGAGGGAGCAGATACCGGCTGCTGAGCCCCGGCACGGGGCGAGTCAAGTTGCGAGGGAATCAAACGATCAGGCGAGGAGCTTTTCTGGCATGTGCAAAAGAGCTCGTTCACTGCAGTTATATTTCAGAGCAAGAAACAATCGCCTGGTAACATTTGCCCCCCGTCCGACGGGAACATTTTGAGGGGTGTCTCCGTGCAGCCGCAGCCAAAGGCTTTTCTGGGCTGCCCCAAACTTGCGCCCGGCCCCGCTGTGCCCGGCGCAGGAGCCCCGGGTTCATCCCGGTCCCGGCCAGGGAAGCGGTGTGACTGACCCCAGGACACCCTCAGCAGAGGTCTGGCCCCTCCGGGAAGTCGCTGCCGAGCACCAGGCAGCGTGCGGGACCGGCAGTGTCAGCGCAAGTGGCTGTGAAATAGGAGGAAAATAAAAAAGTCGTTTTTTCTCTCGTAACGCTCCCGTTATTAACCAGGACGAGGACTTGCTGAGGGAAGGGGGGGGCTGAACGTGTCGCTCCCTGGGAACTTTTAATTGCACGTTACTGCCTTGTGTCCATAAATGAGTGCCAGGACAACGCCGCGGTTATCTGAGAATCTCCCTCTCGGCGGTGTCTCCACCGTCTCCTTCGAGACAGCAGCCTGCACGGGAGGCTGCTGGCCCGCACCTCTTCCATGACACACAGAAACCGAGCCTCCCAGCCTCCTGCCTGCAGCCTTCCCCGCGGCCCCCCGACTGCGGCCCCTGTGCCCCCCTCCCATGCCCTGCAGCATAACCCTTTTACACAGGCGTAAACGCCTCCGGCTGTGCCTGGGGGGCACCGGGGGAAGCAGGAGGCAGAGCGGTGGCTGTGGCGATGGCAAGCCCCCACGACACGCAGGACACTCACGATCCTGCCGTCGGCCTCAGCTCCCTGCGTGGGGACGGAGGGAGGGAGACGGAGGGTGTCGGTGGGACGCTTTTCTCGGCCCTGGTAGCAAGCAAATGACCAACCCGGCAATCCTCATGGCTTGCCCACACGTGCCCACTACCGTGGCAGGGGCTGTAGGGAGAACAAGCGACAAACAACTCCAAGTTTTCGTTTATTTCATTTTTTTTTTTTTTCTTTTTTCTTTTTGGGGTGGGGGTGGGGGTAGAAGGCGAACACAGTATGCCTTCCCTTTAAAACCAGACGACTGACGTGGACGAAACCCTCCAGCAGTTAACCTGCTCTTCCTGTTATCTTTTTTATAAATCGTAAAGACCCTTGCCAGGATCCCAGGCCTGCGTGTCCTGTCCGTTCCCCCTCCTCTTTCATGCTCCCCTTCCCGGGAACCCCATTGCACACGTTTCGGGCCCCACGGCGGCAGTTTGCAGCCCCCCTCCCCACCCCCGTGCGCTTTATTCCCGCGTGTATTGAATTCCGCGTTTTGTTTCAAAACAAAACGGGCTCTAGCCCATCGCAGATGGCACGTAGAGAGCCCGAGATCCTGCCCCGACCGAAAATGAAAACATGACCGGGATCACCGCGAATAACGAAATTAAGACAAACAACAATAGCTTGTTGTTCCGTGATTTGAGGCGAGAGGAAGAACTGGAAGCTTTTTGCAGCGAGCTGCGCGCTGTTCCTCGGGGGGAGCCGCCGAGGATGCCAGCTATGTAGCGGGTAACTCGATTATGCTAAGAGAGGGGCCGGGCGGGGCGGGGGCGCCGGGGTGCCCGGGCGGGGGGCCCCGAGCAGCGGCTGCGCATTTTTCAGGAAGATGGACGGCTTCGGAGGGCTGTCCGAGGGGGTCTCGAGGGATCTTGAGGCTCCGTGCCCCCCTCTCAAGGCTCTGCAGCTTTCCGTGCTCCCCACAAATCCTACAGCCGCCCCACTACCTTCTCATGGCCCATTCTCGATCTCGGGATCGGGGTTCAAGGTTTTCGCTTCCTTCACCCTCACCCCCAGCACCAACATTGATTTGGGGTTCTCCCCCCGTCCCACAGCCAGGCTTCTGTCCCGCGGCAGTGGGACACCCGTCGGGGGGCTGCCGGAGCCCAGCCAGCCCCCCCCCGGTGCCGGCTGCGGGCTGCACCTCGGATGCTCCGCGGCACGGGAGGACTGAGCGGAGAGCTTTACAGACAAGACAACAACAACAACAAAAGGCACATATGGTTAAAATAAGGAGAGGGAGCTTTCCGCCTTAGGGGATTGGCAATAACTAGCCAGAAATGTAGGGCACTGCGTCCAAAGTTCTGGTGGGCTTCTGCAGGATTGACAACTTAAATCACACTACAAGCATCAATTTGACAATATTTGTAAACTTCTTGTTTCCAGGGATCTTCTTGATCAGAGATAGACCAGGTTGGTATGAGCTCGAGCCACGAAGGTCTTTTATTTTTTTTTTCCTCCTCCTTTCCCCTCTTCCGAGTTGATGAATAGCGATCAGGTTTCTTTTAATGGCTGCCCCCTATTCTCACAGCCTCCCACAACTAACCCAAGAGCCTGTTTCCTCGACCTCAGTTAATTCCACTGATTATTCCAAGATGATGAGGAAAAGCACGAAGATTGTTCACTGCTCCTACTGATTCAAGGCATTTTTGTTACCATCTCCATCCCTGGCTCACGGGGATGTAACCGGGGAGTATTTTTAGGAACAGGCCGCCCTTCTTCTCCTTCTCCCCTCCCTCCCCAGGCAGCTGACATCTTCAGGGCCTTGGCCGTGCCCTGCTTGGTGGCCGTGCGACCCCCGCCCTCGGGCTGGGGGACCTCAGGGTCTTAGGGGTGTGGTGTCGGTGAATTTCTGGACGGGGTTCGGGGCGCCGAGAGGGCGTCGCCCCGAGGGAAACAGACCCCGAGCCGCCTCCTGCCGCGCCACTCGGATTTTCGGCTCCCCTATACGAGCCAAACCGGCCCCCCGAACCCGGGCGGCGTCGAGGCCGGCCCCGGAGGGCCGGAGGGGGAGATTCGCTCCTAGAAATCTCACTAGAGGGCTCTAAGGCTCAGCTCCCAGCACTGCCGAGAGGAAGCAGGGCTTCGTCCTTGCTGTCCCGCCGGCTTCCGGACGAGCGGCTGCAGGAGCCTAAAACCGCCCCCGCGCCGTCCCCCAGGTGGCTCACGCACGTCGTGGCCACGGCCAGAAATCCTCCGTGGTCTTCTCCTCCTGCCCTGCCCCACCACGGGCTGGTGTCCCCCCACCCCGGGCACAGCGGTCCCAAGAGGTCCCAGGGGGTCCCACCCTCTCCTGCATCCCTCGCACGGCAAAAGCGAGACGAGCAGTCCCCAGAGCATCCGCCATTCCCATCTTACAGTTGCTCCTCGACACAGGTATCCTCGGCAAAGATCGGGGAGCAAGAAGGATTTATGGACCTGTGGGATTTTATTTTCACCGCAGGAAGACCTTACGTGAGTTCTTCTGTAGTCTACTGAGCTGTGTGCCCATAAACACACCTACCGGTCAGATACTGCAGCACTGGGACAAGCTGAAATGTAAGGTAGAGATAGCAAGTAATGCACACGCATATATAAGTGTCAAAGAACACTAACTGACTTACCAGAAATCTGTTTTCACTGGGGATTTCTTTCCCGTTTTAAATAATTTATATAATTTGCCGTTGTGGATAAATAAAACCAAGCAAGACTCTATCAATTAAAACCATGAGAATTAATATGTATAATTTGAATTTGAATTTGAATATATATAATGTGAATTAATATGTATTGTGACATTTCATAAAATGTTGCAATGCATTCAATTTGTTTTAACTTCCCCAAAATTTATAAGGAGTAACAACATTGCATTATTTACAGAATTTAGGAAATGCAATTTAGCTTGTTTGTCATGTCTTGCAGTTTTCTCAGAAGCTTTGTACACAGATCAAAACTACAGGGAAAAGCTTTGTGGAAAGTTAGACAGTTTAGACAATTTAACTGCAGTTTAAAGCTGATCCACTTTCCAGTGGAAAATTTGCTACTTCCGAACTTGTGAAAATGTTCTGTATTTTCCTCTTGAATTGTTTAAGCCTCCTCTTTCCTGGATTAATTCTGCCTCTGCCCTTTGATATCTTCTCTCCTTTATTTCATAGGTTCTTGAATCAGTTCAAGTGCACCACGGACCTTTTAATTCCCAGAAAAGTTATGCAATTTAAACAGACCTGGTGTCCCATTTCATTCCATTTTTTTTTTTTTTTTCATCAATTTTATCTTTGTTCTAAACAGAGACTTTAAGACTAGTCTGATATTGACTTTGTTGATTATTTAATATGCAGAAAAGGCCAGTCCAGTAAATTCTGGATTTGTTTTCAGGCAGTTAAGCTACTAAAGCAGGAAAGGCTAAGGCTCTATAACTTGCTGGTTAAGAAATAATCTTCTACTCGGCTGCTATACCCTTTTCTATTGTCTTCAACAGTCTAGTCATTTGTGCATGGTCAGGTGTGTAATTGTACAGCCTTTCCCCAGCAGATACCAGATACCAGCAGCAGTGGACACCAGCACTGCATACTGCACGAAGGGCATGAGCTCGAGCACCACATTTGGCTGCCAGCATGCTCCCAGGCACAGTTTTGGCCATGATCTCTCTACAGCAGTAGCTGGGGGTGCTGTGCACATTACCAATTGTTACCAAGCTGCTGTCTGCACTAGATTGTACCTGGTTTGGCTCCCTCTATCCCATGCTATTCCACTCCTCCAACACTGTCCCAGGAATTTTTGCAGTCCCAAGTCCCATTCTATGCCCTCAGTCCACACTCCAACAGTGCTTCATGCTATTAAAATATCCCTTGAATAATTTACAATGCATACTTTATATTATCCCCAATACTCAGAACTAAAAACTCAAAGGAAATAATATATATTTTTTGAACCACAGAGGCACTACTTGGAATTCAAAGACCAAGTGACCTAGCCTGAGGGCCAGAGAATTGTTCCTAGCCATGTTTCACTTAGCAATAGGGACACATTTTAACCAACTTTGCAAGAAGGGACTTCTTGAGTGCCACCTTCTTCAGACTCCTTATTTTTTCATTCTTCTAACAGAGTTTAATAGTGCTTAAATCATTTCCAGTAGTTTCATTCTCCCCATAAGTTGCAGAGGAAGACCAGATGCTTAATGTAGGGCCAAAGATTTCACTGAGTGACAGAGAGTTGCAAAGCATGGGATTCTTGTATAACTACCTCTTAATTTTTGTATATCTGCTACCTTCCACAGCCAGAAAACAATCAGGAAAATTTTTGTTAAAGTGTATATATATATATATATATATATATATATATATATATATATATATATATATATATATATATACATACGTATACGTATATGTGTATGTTTATGTGTATTTATGTATGTCTAACTGTTTTAATTAAGATTTGTTTAATTTTACTTCAGGGAAAAACTGAGATTGTCATTTAAAAAAAAATCTAAACAGTAGAATAACCACATCACAGTAATTTAACTTGATAAACATTTCCTTAATTACGAGGTCCTGTTGGTTTCAGTCACGTAAGAGATCTGGTAGAAGAAAGGAATGGAGCATGAGATAAACTGGACAAAGCCCAGGAAGAATTTTACAGAATAAAGGATTTTTCTTTATTCTTATTCTTATTCTTATTCTTATTCTTATTCTTATTTTATTTTATTTTATTTTATTTTATTTTATTTTATTTTATTTTATTTTATTTTATTTTATTTTATTTTATTTTATTTTATTTTATTTTATTTTATTTTATTTTATTTATTTTTTTTCCTCTCTGATCAGTATTCTGAAACAAATACACTTTTGGATGAGGGTGTTATGTTCATGTTTATCTTCAAGTGGAAGGTTGGCAGCAGCATTTGGCATGCATGGAAGAAGTCTGGGATCTGGGCCTTATAGTCATCGTAAAGAAGTGAGCTTCAGCTTCCAAGAGAAGAAAGTAAAGAGGTATAATTGGGTGAGTTACTTGAGTTATGATGTGGAAGCTAGAGTGTAATAAGCATGTTTAATGTACATACGGGAAGGAAAAGTGCTCCATGCCAAATTGGATGCCAGACTTCTGGCTGGCAGAGGTGAACAAGCAGTATTAATTCAGTAAGGAGAAGGCTGTGCCTGAAGATGGTTCTCCTAACTCATCAGATTGCTCTTTGAGACATTTGACTAGAGAGAACAGAAATGGGACCGTTAGTGTCAGAGCAAAAAGAATAAACAGACTGCAAAACAAAAGAAGAAAACACAGTCCCAGTGACAGCAGAGGAGGCTGTAGATAGCAAAAATGATCCTGGGACTGCTGGAGGCCAGCCCAGGCTGGCTGCAGTGATCTCTGGCCTTAAATGGGATGAAGTCTTCAGCTGGGTGACAGACTCCTGGAGGGATGGGAGAGGATGAATTCAGTCCGTAAAACATCTCTTTTCTCTACAGCTGCAGAAAGTATGAGGAGGCTACATCATGGGGGAAAGTTTCAGCTAGGGAAAGTTAAAGGAGAAAGAGTATGCCTGTGGTCACCTCAAAATCCTCTGTGGCAAGGAGCTACAAACAGGGAGGGAGGAGTCAGGAGCATTTTTATTTTCACGGATTAATTTTTAAAGGCAATAGTCATGTTCTTTGTGATTTTTTATTATTTTTTTTTCCTCTAGCTGAATAAGGATCTTCACATCTCTATTGGATCAATAATCCATGGCCAACTCCAAGACAGAAGTGTGCAATGTAAATGTAAAACACTATAATTATTTTCATGTAATTAGAGAGCTTGCACTTTGCTTCACATTCTCGAGAAATTTGTCTAGGTGTTTCAAACTCAACTGACCAAAGCCTTTATGTTTATTCAGTAATCTACCTCTCAGAGAAATCTGAGACCATGGATGGACCCCATTTCCATCCTGTTAAAGATGCTTTGTATTTGTCGTCATTATCTGTGCAATTTGTATTTGCGTAAAAAGTAATAGGGGAAATATCCCAGGTGTACAAAAGTTAATGGAAGGCACCCCAGCAGTGGTGGGCTCTGGACTGGGATTCTGAAGAACTGGAAAGAGTAGGGGCAAAAAGGAGTTTTGGCATGAAAGAACTAGTAGAAGGGGGCTTACAAGAGAAAAAGTTTGAAATCTTCCAGTGATGTTGAAGAACTTCCCTTGGGCATCTCCCAGTTAGGCACCTGGCACACTGACTGACCATTTAGGATTGCACAAATCTTGACAATATTGCAAGAGTAATATTTTCATGAGGAGGAACTGTTACAGAACAATGCAAAGTCACTTTGGTCTTCAATGTCAGGCAGGCATCTTAGGAAGATGAGTCACTTAATTATTAATTATGACTCTTAAAAATTGTTTCTATTCCTTGGGGACGAGATGATGAACGTTTATCTCTCTGGCTATGTCTCTTAGAGTAATCTGAAAGCATCAAAGAAATGCAAGATCTTGTTCCTGGTGTGTATTTGCTTTGGGCTAGTCTTCCAGGACGCCAAAAGGTGTTGAGATATGGTTGATATTATGCAACCTTCAACAGTAAAGCAGAGGTACACCGTTCTTCTTTCGAGAAGTCTTATTTTGATCTCTGGAGACCCATAATGTGATCCTCACTCAATCATTTTGAGCAGAAAGGGAACTTTTCCAAGGCACTGTAGAAGCAGCAATGTTTAGATGATCATTATATGTAGAGTTTGATGAAGCAGGCACTTTTCCTGCCATATGTTAAATAAACAACTTGTTACTGTGTACTGTGTGGTGATGCAGGTTGATACTCTGCTGCTGAATAATATGATGTCATGTTAAGACTTATTTCCTTATATAGTCCTCAAGAAATAGGATTTTTTTTGCCTACATCTGAAAATTCACAGGCAAATATGCAACTGATCAAATCTTGCACAGATGCTAACACCCAGATGCGTGTGTTTCTGTGTGGAAGTAATCTACAGCTAGCAGAACTCTTGGATAGAGAAATCCAGTAAAAATACAGATTAGGCACACATAAGTTAAATATGCCTAACTAGTGTGCCAAGAATTTATAGTTTTATGAAATCTGTATTATGTACAGATCTCTCAATATTTTCTTCTAAAAAGTTTTCATTAGTGTACAAAAGGGAGGATATGGATTTCTGTAATAATCAGAAGAACCATCTTATTTCATGTACAGCAAACCAAAATAACCACATGACCTTGGTTCCTTGGCCTCCCTGTCTGTCCAAACTTCTATTAGAAGTTAGCACTTGAGTAATCCTATCTTTTAATAACAATCTATACAATAAAACCATGCAATTTAACAATAATAATGAATAGTAAGTTGCATGCTGGGTGAAACTTTTTGAGTGAGACTGTCCAATATTTCCTGTGCTAAAGTGCTTAGATTCATAACAGATATAGGAAGAAAATGCAAATACAGATATGTGTTTTCTTTTTTAAGTGAGAAAATACATACATGTGAGTAGACTCTTGTCTTGTTCAGCTTGATACACCTAATATCCTCAGTAAATTAAGAGGAACATGAACATTAAAATGAGGGAACAACAGAAGATATCAGAGCAAATTCAGAGCTGAAACTCAGGGTTAATACTTGCAGGAATTCAAGCCTTCATTCCTTACAAAATTTCCATTTAACTTATCAGCCAGGAGAAAGAAAAGGAAGAATTTCTTAGTGTATGCCTATGGATGTTGTATGCATATATACATTAAATATACATATGCACAAACACATATATATGGACTTTACTCAAACTTTTTATAAATAAGGCCTAGTCTTTGCATCTTCTCATTACATTAATGGGATTTTTGCTAAGTAAGAGTTCTGAATATGGTTGCATCAGATATATTTCTTTGACAAACAATGAAACATGCAGTAGAGTTTACAAAACACATTCTTTCATTGTGGAACCAGCAAACAGGTACTGGAGGAAGGTGTCTGTTAATACATAACTGGTTCTTTATTTGCGTGTAAAGTATATATATATATATATACACTTTATATATATATATATATATATATATATATATATAAAGTATATATATATATACTTTACACACAAATAATATATATATATTTTATAAATATATATAATATATATATTATATATTACACACATATATTTATATATATATAATTTATATATATTATATATATAATATATATTATATATATTTATATATATATATATAAAGTATATATATATACTTTACACACAAATAATATATATATATTTTATAAATATATATAAATAATTTATATATATATATATATACATATATATATATATATATAAATTGTCAACTGTTTTATTGAATGGTTTGGTAGAAAGGTATGTAAATGCAGATTGGATTTTCTACAATACCTTCACTGAGGGCTCAGATGAGTTTGGGTGATAGACCAAAGCAATATGATCATCTGAACTGATTTCTTGTTAGAGAAAGGCAACCTTGCTCATGAAATCCCCCTTTGCTTGCTTCACTCCAACACCGTGTATTTTTCATGCACAGATGATCACTGACTGATCACATTACTTTCTGGGTATCTTCTGACTGCGGTTCAACCTCAGAAACAAAAAGGAGCAAAGGAAAGCTGACAAGTCCATTTGCTTTATGTGACTTCCCATTTCAGTCACACAAGAAAAGGCCTTGCCTTTTTAGCCTGGGCAGCTGATGCCTGGATTTTCTCTTCATATGTATTCTCTGAAACTAAACTGTGGACTTGAGAGGAAACAAGCTTAATATACCATGTGCTTCCTATTTGTTGAAGGTATCAGTGCTAGAGCTCCCTTGGCATGCTAAAATGTGAACATTTTTACAGTGTAACAGATTATGGAAGCTGCTCTTGATAAATTCCAGTAACAGCATTTTACACTCCACGTGCTCCTTTCTGTGAATGACAGATTGCCATATTAGGTCTCTAAAGAAGTTCCTGACAAGGGTGATTCAGCACATGAAGAAAGTCGACCATGTGTCTAGCTCAGAGTCTCTTTATTCCTTAATATATTTACTCGGGACTGCAATGTTGTTCTCTCCAGTGTACCAGAGCGAAGAGAAAACTGTTCAGCATGAGACACCCCTTCACACCACTAGGTCCTCAGCTGAAATGAATCTAAAAACAAGCATATGGATGTATTTATCTCTCCTCCGCCCCTGATTGGTCCTAAAACTGTATGAAAAAGATAAAGTTCACTGCATTTTTTACTTTTGGCTGGGCAGTAGGGACCATGGGAGATAGGCTTGGGTAGATGATGTGCTTGGTGGGAAGAAGGTTCTAGAGATTAAGCAACGTGCCTAGTAACTACTGGAAACCTTTATGATGGTGCTGTATGCTGTATTTGATGCTGCTTTATGATGGTGCTGATGCTGTATTCTGAAGGTGGTTTTAGTAAAAGTCAGTTCAAAACCTTGTCCAGTAGGATTCTGCCAGGCATGGAAATCGCTGCTGGTTTTCAGCGGATATTCAGTTTATTTTTCAATGGATATTCAGTGGAACTGATGGAAACAAAGTTTGAAGACATAAATATATAATTGTTTGTGATTGACTAAACACTGAAAACGTGTATCATTAGCTGTTAAGTGCTCTCTAAATACAGCACATAGATTTTGTTGTAAATACTGGAAACATTGTGCCTGATTTAGAAACATTAAGAATAACCCAAGCATTTCTCAAATGCCCATTTATAACTTTGCTCAGATCTCTGTTTTGTGGTTTATTTTTCATCATTCAAGGTGAACACATGAGATTCCATTTCAAGTTTTAACTTAATAGCTTCATTTAAGAAAAAGGAGAAAAACAATGTTATATGAATTAAATGTCACATATGATTTGGTAAATCACTTTCAGGAATTCCATAAGGAAGAGCAGGAAAAAAAAAACACAGTTGCAAAGTTAGAAGCAACAACAAATAGTGCCGTTACCATCTAAAAGCACCCACTTTTCAGTCAGACTTGGCTGGTGAAATGTAGAAGCTTAATGTGGATTACACTTTTTAAATCTTTCAACATCAAAAAATAGAAGAGATGTAGTATGTTTTTATTTCAGAGTACTTTGCATGCAATCTCAAGATAAATGGTAGAGACTGATTGTTTTTGTGCCCGTGCCAAACATTGTCATTAGGTATTGCTGTTTTGTTTCATCAGCCAGATGAACTTACACAGGGACATTGATCAGGTACCTACATTTAAAAGAACACACTGTCAAATTAGTGGATAGAAAGAGCACATTAGGAGAGAGAAATTATCTGGTGAAAGATTTAAAGACTGACTCACTTGTGTTTTGTTTCATTAAATGTGGGGTAGTCCCCTTTCATTTTCCATTTAGCACAAACATTTGCAGACTCCATTAAAATATCAGTTTTGTAACAAACTAGCTGGCTCAGGACACACATAAGCCTCCTTGCAAAAAGCACAGTTCCCCTTCTTACAGATTCTAGATGACTTTAAAATTTGGGGCCCCGAGCTGAACAACCCTACTGGCTGTCTTGGAGTTCACCTGTATACTCCTGTAGTTCACAGTGCTGCAAAGCCACCCGATGTGCTGCAGGGGGCTGATGGCTGCTTCTCCAAAGGGTTGGTATGAGGAGGGGATGCACAGCCCTTGAAAGGACACAGAATATGTTCTAGGACAACACACATGCATGCACAAAAGTAGGAAAACTGTCTAGCTATTGTTTTCCCTTCTTTTCTCTGAGATGCTCGTGGAACATAATCTTGATTCTCATACTTAGGGTCAAGGGAGCAACTTGTGGTTATAATGGAGGGGTGAGTAGCAGGTTGGGGAGTGGGGGCACACAGAAGTTAGAGCAGATCCAAAGGAGTAGAGAAAAGAAGAACAGGGATTAAAAAAATCAGAACATATAACTGTCAGCATTTAATCTTTATTTTGGTAACACTGGATAATGTTGATATTTGTGTTGGCTAAAAGCCGTTGTTCTTCAAAAGAGTTTTTCAAAGACAAACAAAAAATCCCCAAGCTACTTGTATTCTGTGTCTTTTAAGCCTTTGTCTTAGTGGCAATTTCTTAGTGTCTTTTTATCACTTT
Organism: Aythya marila; assembly: GCF_965140915.1. Classification (NCBI taxonomy): domain Eukaryota; kingdom Metazoa; phylum Chordata; class Aves; order Anseriformes; family Anatidae; genus Aythya; species Aythya marila. Next base: position 38,175,913 of record NC_139044.1, on the reverse strand, counting down.
TTTTTTTTTTTTTTGTTTTGTTATATACAGTTATTTCTAGACATAAAATAATTTCACTTTATCTTTGATAATTTTACGATATCTGTTTTTTTCTGTGTATGCATTTATACATATGTCCAGAACCCAGTGGATCCTGGAGCCCACCTCCATCCTGCACAAGGCACCAGGCCACTGCAGGCTCAGGCAAGAACTACACAACTCAGGCACCTCTGTGCATTGTCATCTTGGTGGCAAGTGCTGAAAGGCTCTTACTTGTTCTTGTGAGAATCCCCCAAGGCACAGTGTGTTGGAAGAAGCATTTAGCTGTAAATAGGGTATTTTCCCACATGTGCATGCCTGTTTGCTGCTGAGTAGCCAGACATTATTGCTTTGTTGCAAAGCCATAGTCAAGGAGCACAACAAATCATTAAGTGCTTCTGTTGCACCCCAAAGCTTGGTAGTACCCAGACAGTTGCCTCCCCAAAGCCAGACTTTATGGCTCAAACACACACGTTGTACAGAAAGTGCTCTGTATAAACTGTCAGCTTTGAAACCAAACACTTCCACACCTAGCCTACACTGTAAATCAACCTTTGGTACTACTTTCCAGTCAGCTCCATTACACAAGTAGTTTGATTTAATTCAAATGTTTTATGGCAGTGATGTATTTTAGCTAAAATGGTATATTTGCATGGAGTGAGGGATAAAACAGGACATTTTTATTCATGAAGTGAAAGGCTACAAGATGGTACGAGACAGGTATACGAGTGCAGGTGCAGTACCAAATCCTTACCTGGGTGTCTCAGTACCTATGCTTGGTGTCTCGATTCCCTCATGTTCAGATCTGTAGCAGCCCCACAATGTATCAGAACTTCCTTTGAAGGCTTTCACTTTTCATATATATAAAAAACCACATTTCCATTAATGTATGCAAAATTTTGCGCTAGGTCTTCTGAGAGTGAAAAGAGCCAGCACCCAAGCCTACTGTACCATCTTTGTTTCCCAGAAATAATAATTCACCATTAAAATTATTAAAGAGTAAATGGCTGAGATGCATAAGTTCAAAATGGAAGTATTTCCTTTGATTGTTTAAAAATCTTTGCTTTAATTGGAGTCACATATATTTTTTTTCCTTTTACAATTTTGAATGCTGCATCTTACCATATGTGAAATGTTTCTTAAAGGTGTCAAAGTGACTTGTCATGGGTTTGGAATGAGAACTAAATTAAATGTCCATACTGCAGCATACTTATATAAATAATGAGATACTCCAGTATAAACCATTCATTTGGCAGTCATTTCTACATCAGCAACTACTAAGTGCTATAGAATTCCTGCCTAACTGACACATGCAAAGAAAATCAGGAAGGAAAATGTGTGTGTATGTGTGTATTTTATAGAAAAAGACAGCCTCTTGTATTCCATTGCCATGAAAGTATTTCTAACGTTTTTGGAAATAGTGCAAGAGGTTTAAGAAAAATCTCTGGATTCACAGCAGAATGCTGGAGCATTCAACTGCCTCAAACCGCACTCCAAAATTTGTTTCCATAATTTAGAAACAGAGAGGGTGGAAATGGTTAACAAAGTCATTAATGAGTGCCTAGAGTGATTTATTATGGGTGATATAGTTTCTTTGCTTTTAAGAAAAATATATTATATAAAAATTCTTCATAAAATAAGAATTCTTTCCTATTGAATATTGCACAGAATTTGCTTTATTAGTGTATTATATCACCACATTGCCAGGTCTGGTATTTCTCATACAAATGATGTTTCAAAGTGCTAACAAAGCTTGTGAAGTGCAGTGCAAACCATGTTAGGAATAAAGCTCATACAGAAAGACAACAGTAGCAAAGATCCTTCTTGCTGGGGTTCTGGAGATAGTTAACACTGTAGGACCCTTTTATTTTTCACAAGCTGCACAAGCTCGTGTCACTCTAGACTAACAATAACCAAAACTTGATACTGGATATTTAGAACCAATCTTTCTAACAGCCTGACTGTTTTAGGCCAGTTTTTAGGTTCCAAGTCTTTCTCATGCGGAGATACGTGCAAACATAATTTGAAAGAACTGGTGGTCAGTGAACCTGGTTGTCTAGGTGGATTTTGTCTCAAGAAGCACCAGGTATCTGTTAAAATAGCATCCAGATTTGTTGGCAGCAGGTCTAGGGACTGATTCTGTACCTATTGAAGGGAGTGCTCCAGGTTCCCAGTCTGCCGGAGGCGTACAGTCTGGCCCAAAGTGACCATGGACCTTTCTTACTAGTAGGGTTTGATGGGTTTAAGTCTGTAACATGATAGTTGGGATGTGACAGGGAACTTTTGCTGGCACCAGACATGGAGTAGCTGTCTATCTGTCCTTATATTTGCACATGATTCATCTTCAAAAACTTCCACCAATGCTTTGAATGATCCCTGAAATCTCTCAGGATTAAGAAATTAAAAAACCCAAACTATTCCAATATTTGTATATGCTGTGGTGACTTAAAAGATTAATATCATTTGGCAAATGATGGTGTCAAAGTTCATAAATGTAGCTAATGGGTATTCAGCATGTAGCTTTTCAAAGGCTGCTCCATGTTAATACAGAAGTGTTTCTAAGTAATTTATGGGCACAATACTGTTAGCTTCAAAACTATAGTCAGTTATGTGAAATCAAAAACTTTCAACAAATAACTTGATCTAGCGTCAATTTTCATTTAATCATGCAAAATAAGACTGTTTTACATTTTCGTTGCAACCAATTGCTGAAGCTTACAGGCAGAAAGCAAAAGTTGTGCTACACTCTTTACAACCCCATTCTCAGTCTGTCATGAAGATAAAAAGTCTGTCTTTCTGTGGTGGAGTATGACGGACAGCAGAGCCCCAGCAAAGGGTAATGGTGTGCCTCCTCCACCCACCCATGATCTGGGTTACACCTATAGCATACAGAAGTACATGATGGCAATGTACTTCCTTAGCAAAATATATGTCTGTCCTGTAATACAATATTTTTAAAGGTGTTTAGGCATCTTATTCTGTGTAACGGTATACAGGAAGTTCAGGCTTCCCAAGATGAGTCTAAAACATTAGTTACTGTTTCTTGCAGCCACGTTGTTAGCCAGGCACCCCAGACTATTTGAGAGAGTAAGAACATGGAATTTGACTAGTTGTTAATCTGTACTCTAGAGGTATATTGGAAAAGCAAATATTCACTTCTTACATACTCCTCAACACCCTTCCAATAACAGCAGGACTTTTTTCCTTCCATCTGCTGGGGATAATTTACTGACAGCTTATTGCTCACTTGGCCATGGGTTGTGTAGATTTCATTAATTAAACATCTATGTCTGTAAAGATTTTAAACTTGTATGAAGCAACAAAATTGCTCTGAGCTTTTTGCTTAAAATCCTCTCTGACAAGCAGTCTCACTAAGTATTTCCTGAGCTAAACTCTGCTCTTCTGGCTTAAGAATATGTATCAATAACTCAGGGGTACAAACGTGCCAAGGGGTTGCAATTATCCTCAAAACAAACACTGCAAAAAAAAAAAAGACACAAGTTAAGTCATAGAAAAACATGATTAAGGCACTCCAATTTACCTTGTCCAATAGTGACTCCATTGAATAATGATATATTTATGATGAATGAATAGCAGAATTTGAAGCCTAATTTTTAAAAACTGCTTAGCTGTTTTTTTTTTTTTTTTTTTTTTTTTTTTTTTTTCCCTAACAGTGTTATGACTCTGGGTGGAATTAAAACATAACTAGAACTATGTTGCACAATCATGTTTTAAGCAGATTCATCTCAGAGCATGATAACCACAGCCTCAGAGAAAAAACCTTCCAAGCTCCTGCTGCCTATGCCTCACTAAATAAAATGCACGAACACAGCAAGTGCGACTGCTGTGGCAAGGACTGTTACAGGATACCGAAGTGCTCAGAACCTCTGCTCCACCTACAATTCTTCTAAAAATGGGCCAGATAGTTCCTGTTTCTGAGACTTTTGGGGTAAGAGATGAATGGGAAAAAGATGGATTATGTATTGGCTACTAATTCCATCACTGCAGAGAGGTGAAAGTCAAGTAAAATTTGTTAGTTTATTACAGTAATAGTCTTTTAATGTATTACACTCTGAAGACTTTTTCAAGTCCCAGAGCAATATTTTGATTTATTCATATGAAAAAAATGCAATCTAAGAATGCTGATGGAGATCTAATATTTTCTAGTATTAGCATTTTTATTTTAATGCAGCCCTTCTTTCCCCCAACATTTTATTTTTCCATTATTTTTAACTAGGTTCTCACTGTATTTCAAGTACATTTAAAATACAGAAATGGCAAAAACTGCGTGCCAAGACTGGTCAAGATGTCACAGAGATACAAAATCCCACATCCACCCACACTCCATGTCTAAGCTATTGTATTTTCCATCCAACACATACATACACACACACAGAGTCAAACACACATGAAATCTGTAACATGCTGAGAAGTTCTTAAATTAATAAATCAGATATTGAATAGAATAGAATAGAATAGAACAGAACAGAACAGAATAGAGTAGAATAGAATAGTGTGGCATTGTGTGGCATCGCGTGGCATGGCTTGATGTGGTGTGGCATAGCGTAGACTAGTTCAGTTAGAAAGGATTTGATCTCACTGAGTCCAACTGCCTGGCTACTTCAGGGCTAACCAAAAGCTAAAGCATGTTATTAAGGGCATTATCCAAACGTCTCTTGAACGCTGACAACACTTACTAAACAGCAACAGTTACCCTGGCTTCCCCTTGGCTCTTAATGTACTTCATAGTGCCACTTAGAAAATAGTGGTGGTGTCAGATTCTCAGTGCCAGAAGAACAGAAGAAGAGGCTCAGAGTAAAAAGAAATGTGGCTGGGGTTGCAGAGCTGGCTTGGACAGTGGGCCAAAACTTGCTGTACTGGACACTATATGGTGATGATAGCCCCTTTGGAAGATTTTGTTTTGTTTTGTTTTTCATGCTACAGAAGTACTCTATGCCCTTGCCTCAGATGCTGAGAGCTTTCTGAATCCTCTCAGGATCATTCTCCACCTCTTAGGTAGACCTTAGAGAAGTTTACCATACAGAAATGCAAACTTACATCCCCACCACTCAAAACTCCTTGAATGGGAGCCAAATGATGTGCGATCATGAGAAAGAGAAACTGATCCATAGCTATAGTCAGGGTATGCTCCAAGATCACTTCTACACACACAAATATTTACTTCCAAGAGAAGCGGAGATATACATTCTGCAAGACATCACATTACTTTCCAGTACTTGTAATCACCTGATCAGTGTTGTTGATCTGATAGCTGCCTGAAGTATAGGTTACAATGAGTTATCACACTTTTCTGGCAGCACTGAGTGGAGGGAAAAAGCAGTAAGAGAAATGATCTATAGTCCTCAATTTCATGAACTTGGAATAGTAGATAAGAGGCAGATCCATTATTTCCATCTGCAGAAGGTAGCCATCTTATATCTCCATGATCTTTACTGCAGATAAAGGTGAAGTAAATCTCTTGCCTTACAGAAAGCTCTCTGTCCCCTTGTTTCTGAGCATAAGCTCCCCTGGCAGCATAACAGGCACAATATTGAAAAAAGCAGACTTTTATTAATGCCTCCCAAAGAGAATATGCATTTAATCATATACTTCATTTTAAGTTTGTGCCTGAACTTCAATCACTTTCTAAGTTTGGATGTTAATGAAAATGCTTTGTGGGATCAAGCCAGTAATTCATAAGCATATTTATAGCTATTATTTCCCAATTCACTCAATTTCCAACCAATTCTTATTGGCAAAAAGAGGCACAGGGTTTTCTGTCACAGCTAGATTTACACAACAACAAAGGTCTCCCTTCAGTTCCTCTCCAACAGGATTGGATTGATTAACTATGCTACTATTTATATTTCCTTACCTGCCAAATATATGGCAATGCAGAAATAGGAAAAATTATCCTGATGTGAACATGTGGACAGCAAAGAATGCCAGAACAAATATCATCCCTGAATATGTTATAATTCCCATTTCATTTTGTTTCAGGACACTATAATTCAAGATGCATCTCCCAGACAAACAAAGAAAATGCCAGTTTCTAATTCAAATTGTCCATTTCTTAAGAAAATACTTTGAACATTTACCAAAAAATAGTTTTGCTTGAAAAGTAAATTACACCATTTTATTTTTTTTCCCCCAGAAGGGTCAGATTTGCCTAAGGGGAAGCGAACAGTGGATTTTCAGAAAGGTAAGTAAGGCAAGATGAAGACAGGATATTCTGGGGTACCTTAGGATCTTGTTTTAGAATTATGGTTCCAAACTAAAAGTACAAACTTTTACTTGTGTTATGAACATAACAGAGTTGAGGAACATAGGCTACTGAGATACAATGCATATTATTTTTGGTTTCTTTTCAATTAGATGTTACATGTGGAGAAATGCTGAAGGCTGCCAGTGAAGGAGGGAAAAGAAAATGATACTCTGTGTTGGAAAGACAACTGTCTTCTCAATTTTCCCATCCCTTACTGTAATTTTACATTCCCGTCATTGATGCTCTAGATATGCACCTGGGAACTTTATGTATTAACTTGTTATTATGGATCTTTCAATTACAGTGAAACCTTGCTATGGATGTACACAAGAAATTGAGGCAAGCAATGACAAAAAATTGAAAGTTCCATAGCCATTTCCCTTGAGATTTCACAGTGATCATTTAAATAGCAAGTAAATATGTTTTTCTGATAATTGCAATATCAGTAACATCCTCAGAAACTGGGACTGAGATTAGAGCTGAGGTTTCAGATGTGTATTGCAGAGGGAACATGATTACCTATTTGCTATGTATCCCAACCTCATGCAAAAAATCTGAACATAGTTAATACTGAAAAAATCGTAGATAAGAGTTCAAACCAAATCCTAAGAGCAAACACTGGACTTTGAATGGCTTGGAGCAGAGCTCAGAGCAATATTTCATACTCACATCTTATACCCATGGAGGATGAAATCAAAAACCTGTTTCATATTTTCTTTGAATTATGAGAGTTCAAAATCCCGATCATAACTTTGCTGTTCTGTAGATATATATTCATTGGCATTAGCATTTCTGAATGGATTAACTCAGCCATTGTGAAAAACAGATTCTGCAGTTTATTTAAAGATAAGCATGAGCAGTGTCAGGTCAATCATTTTGGAAACTTTCCAGTAGAAAAGGTTCACTCATGGAAACTAAATGTTCTGTAGAAAACCTGTGAATTTGATGAGTCTATTGAAAGGAAGCCAGCAGGCAGCTGACCAAAACTTGACAATTTTTCTCAGTTCACGTAGCTTTCTTTTCCCTCCCAGGCAATACCAGCCTCCACGGCCTCACGTGGCTCTGCAGAAGGACTGAGAAAAAGCAAAGAGTGTTTTGGACTTCTGGAGAGCACGTTTTTTTTTCTATTGCTCCACAAACTCACACTGACGGTACTTGACTGTCCCTCAGGTGAAGTACTGTAGAAGTCTTGCAAGTATTTTCAACAACAAACATGAAATTTTCCTTTCAAAATGTTCTCTGTTCTCCCATGAGGAGATATTCATTCGTAACAGGTATTTTTGCTTTGCCAAAACTCTACCTCAGAGGTCGCTTAGTGATGCAAAAAGAACAGTCTGGAGGTCGCCGAGGTCTGTGAGTGTACTGCCAGGATGAGACCCAGTGGGGAAGGAAAGCTCAGTGTCTGCTCCAGCTTCTCACCACACGTGGGGTTGGGGCAGGCAGGTCCTTGGTCTGGGGCCAGTTCCTGTCCTGCCGAAGAGGTTTGAGGGCAGAGCCATAGGGTTTATTTGTGTACCAGAGAGAACTGCTCAGCAGAGGCTACCGACTGTTTCACAGGCCTCCTGGAAATAAGCGTCAGTAGTTACTGAGCTATGCTAGGTATGACCTCGTGACCTAGCAGTGGAAGGCTTTCTGTATAAACCATTTACTAAAGCAAAATTATGCCACAAGAAGGAATAGGCTGATTTTTCACCACCTCTATTTATTATAACCATTATTAACTTGTTCCTTGATAACTTGATTTATGAAGTTTGTGACAAATTGCTTGCTTAATTGAAATATGTCAGGTTTCTAAATATTGAAGTTAATTATTCCTCCTTTTCTAGTGGAAACTGACCTTTAATTGGGCAATATTAATCCACATATTGTATGAATTATGTGAAATATCATTTTCATTGTAGAGAGAAGCATGCATGTGTTATTGTAGTGGAGTACAGTTACATAATTATTTTTAATTTAGGATATCAGTTTAATTAAATACTTGCAGAAACCAAGCTTTTTCAGGAAATTTGCAATTACAATCAATTTGAATGTACAGCTACATTAATATGGTGACAAGCCCAATAATAAAAACTAACTAAGAAATTATGGGCAGGTGCTGAACAGATGTGTAAATAGAAGGTCTCTGCATGGAACTTTGTTATATATCATTTTGAAAAAAAAAAAAAAAAAACACCAAAAAAAAACACCCCACCCTGTTATCCATATCCAGTCATATATGCAGTTATAATCAGTCAGAAAAAAAAGTTAGTTCTTTGAGTTTAGATAAATCATTTAAAAATGTATATGGCACTTATGCTTTCATTTTCTGTTTCTGGAGAGAAAGTCTAGTTGATTGAAGACTGCTGCTCTACTGTACTCAAAGGGTCTGCCGCACTATTGAAATATATTCTTCTTTCAACACATTTATGATGAGTGGGTTTTGAGTTTGGAATGGTTTAACAGTCAAAACAATTCACATTCCATATTACAAGTTGAGCTTTATTTAAAGAAGGGGGGGGAAGCTAAGACTAGTTTAGAGTTGTTTGCTCAAGTTATCAGATTGCCAAAAGCCCAATTCAGTCTCCAAATAGTTGGAAAACAATGAATTTGCATTACTACTGTGAATTGCTTTTAGGTAGATGTAAAGTTTCTTTCTTTCTTTTTTTTTTTTTTTTTTTTTTTTTTTTTTAAGACAGTATATTAAAATGCACTTTTTCAAATCTTCTATTTTTGTGTGTGATCTCTTATTGTGCAGTATTAGAAACAATCACATCTGTTAAGTTAAACTGAAGAAATTTCTATAACATTCATACAGAAATCTCAAGGCAAAATTGTCACCTAAGGCAAGATGCACATGAACCATCCTCCTGGTTGGAAAGGAATCCTCTAAGCCTTGTAGTGGGATTGAACAATGCCTAAAGTAGCCATGTCTAAACTAGAAGTATGTCTAAACCAGGCTTCTACAGGAATTAGATGCTTAATTCAAGGCCACAGAGGTGTGCCTTCCTTTCTGCAAGGTTCACAGCTCTAAAAGGAATCCCAGTGACCAAGATGGGCCCTTCCCAAGCAATACAGGAGGAGAAGAAATCTAGGATAGTTACTATCCAGGAGCTCAGTGCTCAGGATAGTAACTCCAGCTGTTGACACTATGGAAAGCTGCAAGAGACAGCTGGAGCTGTGCACCAGTCACTTTCTTATCCCACCATGTGCAGGGTCACTGTGTTATATCTGGAAAGGGGGTAACAATTGCCACAGCTGGGAAGAGACTAATAATGAAGAAATTCTAGTGCTGCTCTAATAAAACCTGTCTGGACAGATTCCACTCTGCTATTTTATTTGTAAAAGGTCAGATTTTAAAAGTGCAAACTTGTATTCCAAATGCACTATGAAATTTTTCAGGTGGAGAAGGATAAGAATTAGGGATTAGACCCTTGCATCCCACTTACCTCTGTCACTGAATAGTCCCTCTGGGTCACATACATGGCAGTGAATTTTGTACTGTGTGCTGGTATAGTACTCTTCTATACTACCACATGGCAACAGTCAGCCGGCAGCTAGCATTAGAGCAGAAAGGTAACACCTCTAGGTATAATAACATTGACCTTTCCTTCAGCTCCAAACCCTGAGATACTCCAAGCAGTCTGTAGGAAATGAAAAAGGGAGCAGTATTTGCTTCCTAGGAAGAATGAACAAATTCAAATAAATAGGGAGGACAGAACCACCAGAGTTTTACTGCACAATTTACACAATGATTTTGTCTTTGTCAGGTGAGCATCTGATGGTTAGTCAAACTTTAAATAGGACTTGTGAGAAAATGATGACCGAAGGAGTTGGTCTTGTATGAGGTCTGGATTTTTTTTAATACATAGAGCACAACAATACAGGGTATAAAACAAACCTTATGTTTCCACATGGAGAGATTTTACTTGTCCTTCTCAACTTTTCCCCTTCCCACCAAAAAAAGCTGGGATTCCCTGCACCCCCATATCCAGCCACGTACGCTTTCTCCTAGCTGAGCTTGGATCCCCTTTGCAGCTGCTCCTATAACCTCCCAGTTCTTCCATGCTCCATGTCTGAAGAGGCAAAAAAGGAGATTTCAGAAGAAAGGTTCATGCCACAGGTGTAAAGAAATATGAGTAAACTCACCCCCAGTGGCAGTGCAGAGATGGCCTTCATGACCCACATTCATTAGTACCAGCACCAGAAGAAGGACTGCCACTTCAGAGCCATGCTGAGCTGACCTGGCAATATCCCTGCCAGGCTACATCTGCAAATGTGCACAACTCCAAGGCACACTGGGTTAATGTTAGGACAGGATTTTTTTGCTACTCAATCTTTGCAACACGGGCTGGCACAGATCTGACAGTAGGTGCTAAAGTTGCTTTGGCCCCCCTGAAAGTCTATTAGTGACAAGACTGCTTGTGTCCTCTGTTGCCTCAGCAGGGAACCAAGTGCCTCCAGCTGCATTTTTGCTGTGTGGGAATTGTTCGAGCTCACTACTGTTTCCACAGTTGCTAAAGGAAAACCTGTAGCTAAATATGAGGGTAAGAACACTTTATAGATATGGGCATATGGCAGTCAAGCTGCTACCCAGCAGCTTCCATAGTTATGTGGCACCTTATGTTATCCAAAGCACTTGGAATTTCTTAGATAACAAAAGCTAATGAAGATAGCTATTATAGCTTTGTGCTGCACTTGCTTCCTGATAGAGTTGCCAATCCAGCCCTTTGAATTCTGTGCCAGCAGCTTTGACACAAGTGAAAGAGCAAGCTGTGCTTTTAACAGATGCAAATGCTTTGGTTGCAGTGATCACTGCTTTTTCAAAATCATTATCACATATGTAGGATTACAGATGCATACTTTTTTGAAGCAACAATGTTCAGCCAACAGGAGCAACATTTTCATAGCACCAGCAAATTTTTAAGGGGCAAAAGCAACTGGCATTATCTAGCAACTATTTAGCTCTCCCACAAGTGCTTGTACTGAACAGAGATACACGGCATGTGGTTGGCACTGTTGGAAATCTTCCATACTGCAGCCACCATGCTACACCACCAACAAGCCATGTTGTTGAATTTCGGGGAATCTGCAGTCTTCTCTGATTACAGGGGAATAAAGACAAACAAAACAGAGTTGTACATAAAATTACTGGCTTAGACATTCTAGTTTTGAGAACAGTTCATCATTTAGCCTTTTTACTCTATTTTTCCATGTTTTCCATGCCTTTTAGTCTATGGTACAGCTTCTTAAAATAGTGTGAAGTTTCTTTCTTTGCTTGAACAAATATATCACAATAGTACAAGAATTTGATACCGTCTATTTGGTTCTTTTAATGGCAATTTCAGCAGCAGCAGGTGCATGGAAAAGTCATTACATCTATGAAGGCGACAAATATAATCCACAGATACTGTTGTGCATGAGACTCTCTTCTACCAAAAGATAATGTCAGTTTTCTTTTGTCATCAAATATGTACAATGTTAATTCTAAGTCTTTGTTTTGCACAGACAGAATCTAGCAAATCTTGGTACCATATGCTTTTCACTAAAGAAAGTAGTCCAGACTTTATAAGGCCTTAACTCTAGAATTGTGTGCTAGGCTTTAAATTACATATAGCATGGCATCCCATACAAGTGAAAGTTATTCTGAGAAACCAGGAAGGCTCTGTTCTTCTACTGAATAGGAGCAGGTTTCAGAGTAATTCCTTAATTACACACACATTCATGGTTAAAACCAACCAGGAATGGATCAGGAAAAGCTATGCAAAAAAACTGGTGGTGTTTTTTTTTTTTTTTTTTTTTTTGGTTGGTTGGTTGACTGGGAATGGGAAAAAATATTTTTCTGTCATGTTTTTGAAGATTTTTTAAAAATGAAAAAAAAGATGGAAGCTTGTTTTAGGGTAAACAAACAAACAAAAACAACCCCTCCCCCAAAAACAAAGAAACCCAAATCCAAAAAACAAATTAGTTGCTTTAATTTCAGTTAACCATTTCTCAGCCTTCCTCCTTCCCACAAGCTTTGCCTTCTTTCCTGCAGCAAATGCAATGTAATGAAGTAAACACAGATTCTTCAAAACATACTTTGTGGTAGGAAAAGAAAAAGGGGGAGCAGGAAAATTTTACTGTGCTGTTGGAGAAAATCCATATAATAGGATACAAAGACTGAGTCTTTGTCAGAGATTTTTCAGCTTCACTTTCAAGCTGCCATCTCCAAACGTGTCACTTGCAGACCAATGCATAAAGATATAAAAATGTTTCCCCATAATTTATTTCTCTTTCTATAGTGAGGACACTGTCAGCTCCTTAGTGACTCTTCTGGCTCAGGTCTCTAGCAGAGCAAAAAAACATTTTCCTCTTCCTTTCTTGCTACAAATAAATAAATAAATAAATAAATAAATTTAGACTGAACATATGAAGTGCAAAATAACTCTGACAGAAGTGGAGGATTTGTCCCTAAAAAAAAAATAAAGAAATAAAAAAATTATCCCTGAGCCTTATGCTTTTACGCCATCCACTAAAGTTGGGCTTGATCTTTGTTGGTCCCTTCCAACTGAACTATTCTATTCTATTCTATAAGCAGATGAGAATCTTTTCAGGGTTCTCTTCTTCAATCATATCACCAAGTAATTTAATATTTTTTCTGTCATTTTCTCACTCACTACAGAGCCCATTGACTAATCTGCTATCAAAATCTATACCAGCAGCATATGGGCTCTTTCACTGTATATGCACTCCATCATTGTGGACCCTCCTTAGCTGTGTCATTCTTACATCACATCTCAGAGGAGGTGACAACAGTGAGTGTAGGTGATGAGCAGGAGGCTGGCTCAGGAGCCATCATTCTTGTTCCTCTGCCAGCAGAGATATCTATGGGTGCACAGTAGCCAAGACAGACCCACATTTTAAGCCATATAGGGCTCAAAACAAGCTTGTAATCAGAGGACTCACATTTAGCTTTAGAAGAATCCATCATATCACATCTCTGCTGAAGAAAAAGAAAAGAAAAAGGGAAGAGAAGAGAAGAGAAGAGAAGAGAAGAGAAGAGAAGAGAAGAGAAGAAAAGAAAAGAAAAGAAAAGAAAAGAAAAGAAAAGAAAAGAAAAGAAAAGAAAAGAAAAGAAAAGAAAAGAAAAGAAAAGAAAAGAAAAAGACTCCAACTGAGCCATTTTGGGGCTCCAACAGAACTTGTTCCCCAACCTTCCCCTAGGGCATTTACCTATTAGACAAGACAAGCATCTAAACCAGCTTCTGATCCTCTAAAATGCTCACTATGTATTGTAACATGAGGGTATCTGGCTTACAAAAATGTATTAGGTAGGGCTTTCAAGCTCCAGAGGACAGACAAAATCTATTACTAGATTATTTCTATCGTTAGACCAACATCTGGCTTTCAGCTTCTCTCATGACAGCACTGTGGTTGGGGTGCTACCTCAACTTGAATTTTCATAAGTTACACTGTTCAGTGATTTATATCAATCTGCTTTTAATCACATTGTGCCAAAATTAACCAACCGTAATTACCACCCAGGGCAGGCTGTCTTCTGAAAAGGACATAAATGAGATGAGGACATAAGTGAGATTGGGGCAGGATGCAGATGTATAGCTATGAAGTGGAAGAGCAATCTGTGCACTAACTTGGCTTCTCCCCGATTATGCAAGGGGCATGGCAGTAATGGCAGGAAAGGGAAACTGAAGCATCCAGGACTTCATCTTTTCCCCTCTACTCCTCTTGATTTTCATTCTGTATATTTTCAGCTGCAAGGAAATGGAAACATTTTTATTTTTGTTTCACTTCTCAAGTACTCTATTAACAGTTCAAAATGTAACTTCAAATCTCAAACAAAGCACTTCCTCTCTCTTCCTCACATAATTTCAGTTTGTCAGCAAAAATACACCCATAAACCCATCATGTTCACATATGTGCATACAGCATCCAAACCACACTGCACTCTGTGACGTGGTGAGAGCTTTTGCAAAGCTGGAGGGAGAAGAGGAATGGGATCTGAAAGGTGGGAAACCTTCCGAGCATACCATTTCCCTTTCTATGCTTCAGATCCCAAACTGACTGAATTCAGAAAGCAAGTTTCTAGCAGCCTCAGTAGATTTTGGAACAGGCTCTAATGATAGGGCTAGCAGAAGATATTTAGTTACATCAGCTTCATAATAGTTGCCAATATTTTTTTTAACTAGGAAATATTAGCAAATGTGATAACACAATGAAATGTGGTGACAATAAGAATACTGTTCATATCTTGTTCATTCAAGTTATGACACAAAGCAGAAAATACTATTAAAACCATGTGGTGATCTTTAAAGTATCTGGCTTTGTTTAAAGCTACCCTTGTTTTGTAAGATCAAAGGTAAAACAAAATCTTTACAAATCATTTTGTTAATCAGACAATGATGATACAGAGATCACTGTAAGCATGAAGAGAAGAAGCCTGGCTTTCATTCTGGTGCTGCAGAAGTGGAGGAGAAGGGAATTGGGATGGGGAAAAGGGCAGAAGAAGAGACTCTGAACACACTTTAGTGTTCTCTGCATAGACGAGTCACAAGAGTGGACTCTTGGAGGTCCTCCCTGGAGGAAAAGAATGAGGTTATCACACAGCTAGTTGGCTTCAGAGCTAAAAAGAAAACTGCCACATGAGCCCAGCCCTGAAATACAACCAGCATAGTCAGTAATCAGTAACAGCTTTCTCCTTCAGAGGAAGATGCAAGAAACCCACAGCACGTTCTCAGTAATAATTTCGATGCATGCCTTGCTATCAAGCTGTTCAAAGAGAAACTGAGGGTCCAAAGCTGTATGGCTGTACACTAAGCTGTACAGAGCTGGATCCTATAATCCCATTGATGTAGCTTCCTTTTCATATGGTCAAAGGTTTACAAGATAAAGCCTGATTTATTGTTTATGCTTCCATAATTACCTCATGGAATTTAAGCCCTTAGATCTAGCAAACACCTCCTCTTGTAACATCACACCTATTCTTTCCTCTTTCTCTTTTTCCCTCTGCTCACATCTTTACTGCTCGTATCTCCATTCTTTGATGTTCAAACCACCGTCATAATTAACATGTGCCTGACATGAGCAGGAAAGCAGGGAAGCGACACCCCCTCATTGTGCTCTCCCCACTTGTGCCTTTTCTCCACTGCATGCAGAAAGGGAGTGAGTGGCAGCCAACCCGGGGATCTGCTTGTACATGTCTACTGATGAATGGGGATGCTCAGCAAAGGCCAAATGGAATGAAGAGTGCCCCCAAAAATTCACTGTAGCCCAATAGAGCATATATTAGCCTCAGGTCAGTCAACAAAAGACACCAGTGGAAAAGGTGTGCCTACAATCTTCCCCAAGACATTAATGCCTCTTTAAGACACAACAATAGCAGAATAGACTGCTGAGGTTAATTGTAATAACATATCTGCTATCTCGGAAGTATCCTTCATGCTCATTATCTAAGGGAGCCTTAGATGTTATTTTACAAGACCAGCAAATGAGACTTTGAAGGAGCTTCCTCTTTTGGTGGGAGGATAGACTAAATGAAGTGACATTTGGCAGATAAATGTGTAAGCTGAAGCTCTGACTGAGTAGAATTGAAAACTAATCTCCAGAACAAAGAGAAAATTTCATTTAGGCCTAAACCAGCTATGAACAACCTGCAGATTGGATGACCTAATACTTGCCAAAAATGCAATTACTAATTTTGTAGGCATGATGTTGGACCTGGTTTAGAAAAATATTCTATAAGCAAAGACATCACACCCATACGCAGAAGAAGGTCTGTCAATGAAGCTCTCACCACAGCCACGCACAATTACCAATGAGTAGAGAGGACAAATTTTCAAGGACACAGAATCAGCTCATCTCTGCTTCTTGGGAGCCAGGGATGCAATTCCTGCTAACTGCCTTCTACTGGAATAGAAATAAGTCAATGATAATCAATTTGGAGTCCTTATACGACGTGAGAAGCACATTTTACCACATGACGCTCAGGACTTTTCTCAGTGCCTATTGCATTTAAACACAACTTCAGGCATATATCTAGAGTTAAGAGTGCATCAGTCACTGTAGTCCATTTATTTCATTAAGATTGTCTTTCATAGGTAAATATATTAGGTAAGTATTCATATAGGGAACCCCTTATTTCCCAACACTTTGCTAATACTTTAAGCATGCTTAAAATATTTATATAAAGTCCTCTTTATAAGTCCCTATTATAGGTTCAGTTGTTGATTGAAAAGCCTTGTTTTACATGTGAAAGTGCTGCTTATTAGGACACACTGAAAATCTACCATGGAGTTTGTCTAAGAGGTTTGAGAATTGGTACAAATCAGTACAGAGCAGCTGGATGAAAATCAACTACAAGTCCTCTAAGTTCTGGCACAGCTCTTCAGCTAAACTAATTTTCTCAGCTGAGAATTACTCCCAGATCAAAAATCCAGGCTTTGGAGCAAGCACAGCAAAAATAGTACTAGCAGAGAGATAACATCTAAATCAATGATGAGTGCCCAGCATACATGACCACCTTATAGTTAAAATATGAAAGAAAGACTTTTATTAGTTTTACAATCATGACTAATATTTTCAAGTAATGCCAAATGTTTTACAGATGTTGATATGAACAAATGCTGACTACAGCGTGCTACAACCCAGAACTGAACCAAACAGTCTGCAGAAATCCAGATCAGAACTTTACAGTCGGCCTTCCTGTAAACCTAATCACAAACAGCAAAACATTGTAAACAATACTGAGGCAATACAAAATCCCACATACAATTCGAGGTTTGGGGGAAATTGCTAACTTTGCTGATGGCTCCTTGTGAAAGGCTGAACCAACATTTTGCATCTTAAAGCAACACACAGTGAAAGTCCTGTCCTGGAGCTGAATACAGAAAAGGGATTCTTGTTAAAGTGCTGGCAGGGTATTGATGTGATGTAATAAATGTTATGTGCTGCATTAAATTATTTTTCACATCACACATCTACTCTGCAGAAAAGCAGTCACATCACAGGCCAGTGTCTAATGAAGATGATATCTTAAATGCAAGGATGTGGAGGCAGGACACAAGATCAAAATTGACCCTGTGTTCCTAAGCTAAACTGAGAGAGACTAACTTGTACTGCTTGTCAGCTGAGAACAGTAAATGCGAGGCTCATAGAATTCCAATACAACAGAGAACAGACTGACACTCATTTGACTTCCATAAATCAGATATAAGCAGGAGATATTTCCAAGTGTTTTGAGTAGTCTTACTCTCACCGTCCTGTCTAGGATGCATCTCAGAAGTTCCACGTGGGACAAGGTTCCACAGACCAGCAGAGTTTATTGTAAGGAAATCATTTTGGATATGAAGTCCAGAATTTCCGTCTTTCCTTCTTCAAAACTGACTTCTTAAAATCCAGTGTTGCTTTATGTCACATGCAAGAATTATAAGCAATTTGTTGAAGTAATACATTTCTGACTGTGGAAGTAACTCATGAAGTATATAAGAAACATGACCAAAACCAAACCAAACCAAAACAACAACAGCAAACTAATCCATCATCCATGTTGCACTCTCCTATACCATTTACACATCTGCTTTTATAGATCTGTAGTTCCATACTGATTTTCAGCTTATAAAAAAGGCTGGCTGAAGAAGTGTTTTGTTTCAGGATGGAAAGATTGCAATGGGCAGTGGAAGTCCTTGCTTCAAGTGGCATCTACATAGCTCTATTTCTTGAGAGTTTGGGATGTAGAAGTCTTCACTCAGCAATATATTGTGCAGTTTGATTTCTACACATCTTGACTTTATCACTAGTAACATTTGTGACAATTCATATGAGCTGGGTTTATTCTTAAGCTCAGAGCTGTAATATCAGATGCATTCATGTTTTCCATTACACAATGGAAATATCAGCTGATAATTGGAAAAGCCTAAATAAATGCCTTGCTAGTACATCAAACTGTGACAATTACCCATTTTCCAGGCAAGTTCAGGAATGATCAAGGACATAGCAGGATTCAAAAAGGATTATAAATACATAAGGATAATAACACAATTTTATTAGACAGGAAGAAAAAACAGGCATAGGAGCAGTCACGTATAAACCAAAGAACTGTTTGGGCCTGCAGTCTCATACCATTCTGTGTCTTAATGATGCTCCAAGTGTCACTGGATGGCTCAGGCTGTGTAGGACACACTATAGAGCTGAGATTTTGGTTAGAAAAGAACCTTGTGTCTAGAATCATTTTTCTATACCCACCCATTATGAGCATTACTGTGCTTAGGACATCTTATCAATCCCAGAACAAGGTCCTGGAGACAGCACCTCACTAGGTCATAAACAAGCTGAAAGGAAACAACCTGTAAAAAAAAGCAACAAATCATCTATTTGCCTGTGCATGGGGAGGAGGAGATTATCTGTTAGCTTGCACAGATAACTCTGTGCTTCTGGGGAAAGGACAAGACTTTAAATACAAAAGAAGCTAGATAGGTGCAGGGGCATTAACCTCCTTATGCCTCCCATCTGTAAATTCACCTTCCAATACAGGAATGATTGACTTTCAAAACAAAATTTTCCTCTAGGATTAGTAACATTCTGCTTTGCTGATGGTGCTGAGAAACTGTAAACTGGCTCTTCTGGGACAAGAAAAAATCATAAAATTGGCCCAAAGTTTGTGTACTGCATGCTTCTAAGCAAACCAACAATGGTCTCTCCTCTTGCTAACATGAAGGAAGGCTTTCTTTTCTTACAGAAACTGCAGGATTCATTTACCTGATATATAAAATCATCCACAATAATAATAAGAAGAATAAGAAATACTAAATCACCTTCATTCTCCCTTTTTCCCAGTTCATAAGTTCTGGGATGAAAAATCCATGAGTCCTTGCAGAAATGGAAAGTTTTTTTTTTTGCTTTTTACAAGAACTCAGTCATTCAGTGCAATTTTGCTGCTGGATAAAAACAGTTTACAAGTCTGAAATCTGAAGTCCTACATTACATCAGTTCAGAGTTTACTTTATATCCTATTGCTTTACTGTAAGCTCTTATTTATGATAGTGAAAAGGAGATGGATAAATGGGCGTTTTATCCCATGTTCACATAATTAATATTTATGTATATTAAACAGGATAAAGGAACCTAATAGCATGGGAGAGAATATGGAATTACATAGCATTTTGGAACCCTATAACACTGTATTTTATTATGTTCTAAAGAATATGTAGGGTTTGTTGATACTGCTGAAGATGACGGGCTTTATTTATCTTAGGAAAAGTACAGTACATCCTGGTACCATCTGCTAGGTCATCTTGTTCACTTTGTGCTTCTCCATTAACATGGCCTCAGCCTGTTTGGGGACACACGGTAGACAGGAAGAGGCATTTAAGACTCTCTGCCCTTATTCTCATTTTTGAAGGTTGCGAGCTGTGCCAGAGGCACCTGTCTTCTAAAACCAGGAATAACTCTTCATGTGCATACACTTGTGTGCACACCCACACATTTAATTTATCAAATGCATATCCTACTTCCATCTCCTCAAATAAATATTACAAGCACACTGAAATAATTCTGCTAGATAACAGAACCACTATGCTGCGAGCGATCTAAGCAATGTATGTGTATATATATATATGTATGTATCAGACAGAAAAGAACCTTGAATGTAGGACTCTACCATACAAGGTGAGCTATAAGGACATGGCTCTGCTGACTCACAAAGTAGCAGCATCTCTTGCAGATATATAAGCAAATTTGTTTTTCAGGGAAAGAGAGCAAAACAATACTGAGAATGGTTTCCACATTCTTGAAATCCACTCTTATGTCTGCTCTGGCAAATCCTTGGTAAATCTGTAATATCTGTTCATTCCAAACATATTTTGGTGGCTATGGATAATAAAAAGATAATGAGATAGATGAGATTTCAGTAGAAAAATGGACAGAAATGCATTTACATACTTTGTTTTCCTTCTGGAAATATTTATTTCTAAACAAGAGGAAAAAAGTCTCACTGGGATTATTATGTGGCCATTTCTATAGTGTTACATGCCACACATACACTTGTTTTTCCAAACAAACAATAAGACGCAACATTGCAACTTCAAAGTCACTAATTTACTTTTTAGTCAAAATTCCCCCCCCCCCTTTCTTTGTTCAATCCCACTGTAGCTTTATACAGCTATAATTTCTTAGTACCATTTAATAAGTATATGAAAGAAGCAGGCCTGAGAGCCTCAGGAAGACTCACTTACTATAAAGTCTTGAATGACTGTGCTGTCACAAGTGACCTCAGCACTGTAGTCCACTTGAAGTTTGGATTTGGACTCAGAAGGAAGCACAACCCTCTCCTGCTCCCCCATGGACACCTTGCTCTCATCTCCAGAGAACAGTCACCTCTGCCACTCTTCCCCCACACTTTTGTTCATCACCCGGCTCCCACCCACATTTATCCTGCTTTTAATCTCCTCAGGCAGAAGGCCGGATAAGAGAACATGACAGATACTGTTACTGTGGCCGTTAGCATTGCCCACAAGTGACTGTCTATAACTGCATTTGCAACGTCATGGTATATTTACTCTTCCTTTTGTAGTCTTTCTGCCTCAAACCGTATGTAGTAACCCTATGTAGCAATCCTGATTGGGTGAAAGGAATTGGACTTCAGCTATTCCCTAAATAAAGATTCTTATTGTGGAAGACAACAGCCTTTAAAAGGACCAGAAGAGAGCCTGCTGCACACAGCAAGTTCTTGCACCAAGCAGAGAAGGTATGGCAGAGTTTTAGGTAAGTGGGATACAATTAGCCTTGTTGGAATTTGACCAGGATATCAGGGTTAACACCCCTGCTCCTTTGAGAAGTGCCCTGGGAGCTCCTCAGCAGCAAGCAGTCAGGACCTCTTGTTTTCATCACATTCCAGGCACGATGAGACAGCTACCAAAATATGTTTGGTCTTAACAAGACAGAAATGCATAAATGATACTTGCAATTTATAACAAGGTGTGGGCCTAATCCTAGAATATATGAATTTAAATATCCAGGATGATAGAGGAGTTCAGAATTCTGGTTCAGGACCTCAGCTACTAGAATGCAGTGAAAACAAAATCAGTCCCTAGAAAATCTGTGGAGCTCATAGGTTTCCTGAACAGCTTGATCTACTCATAGTTGGTTGGCAAGTCTATAGTTCGGCATTTCTTGTATGTGGATTTTATGTATTACCTGCACCATTCCCTTTGGAAAGAGCTTTGCTCACCACCATTGTACAGCACTCCAGACCGCATGAGAAGATGGCTGTGCAAGCAGGAGTTCCAGTAATTACGGCACCCAGAAGGGCTCACTCAGGTGCTTCCCCTTGATGTGCCTTCCAGCTCCTTATGTTCTGATCTTACACGAACTACTCTAGCACTTCCAGTATCAGCTTGTTGCCTTCCTGAGGTCTCTTCTAGCCCCAATGTTTTATTACTTTCTTATGAGTCATACATACCAAGTATCGGTGCAGCTCTGCCCTATGCAGGAAGGCTGCAGGGCTGAACAGCTGCTGGTGGTGGGAGGAATGAAGCTTCTTTAATTCCTCCAGTAAATCTCCGCTTGCTACCAGCAACTACTGGAGGGTTATGGAAAAGTGACCAAGAATTTTGCATGGATTAATGAATGGATGGAGGGATTTGTTTTATACCCATATTTTCTGTAACCAAGACTGATTAAATTGGGTGAACTGTATTCACCTAAATTCAAATTAGTACATTTCTTTCCAGAAATTTCCAAACAACTCAATTAGTCCTTCACCAACAACAGATTGTGAGCACTGGTAGAGTTTAGACCTTCCTCTTTTATACATATATCCATATGTTGAGCACAGAAAAGAAATGGATCATTTACCTCCCAGGCGTATTCCCTCCTGTGTAACATGAATGCATTACATGTAATCATATTCCAGGGCAATATGATTAGACAAATTACTGCACTCTAAGAAGTTACTTTAAAAAATTACTTCCCCATTTTTATTAGCTCACTTTTTCTCAGTCAAATATGTTTGTCTTACAAGAAAAATGATGCTTTTCTTTTTGACCTCAGGCTTCCCAAATTCAAACAGAGCTATGGGTCAATAGCTGAATGAAAAAAGGATTGACAGAATGATTCACATCCTTTGTGACGCCTCAGCATCTTCAACTTATTGCTCAAGTCAAGTATTGGTTATGCTTGGCTGTGAAAGACTGGGAACAAGCACATGGTTCAGATGATGATTCACTTACAGGAATGCAGGTAATGTTCTGGTAGCTCCACATACAGTAAAAAAGGAACACATTTTTACCATGGAAGTTAACAGAAAAATAAGACAAAGTCAGTTAATGTAATGAGTCAGATGAGTCAGACATGCTTTGTATTTGCTTTGCATAGCAGAGTGAAGGTGAAACTTTTTTTGTGTGTGTGTGTGTGTGTTTTGTGTTGAGAAGTGTTTTGGAAACTAATATGCCAGGACAATTGATTTACTGATTTTGCTACAAGATTATTAGAAGACATTACTGCCATCACTACCTGCCTAGAAACTGCTATGCAGAAGCCATTTTCTCACTGGTGGCTTTGGGCAGCAGGAAAGACCAGGAACCCCATGTGGGATAATACCTACTTTCCCCTTCCCAGTGGAATAATCCATCAGTTTGCACTACACTAGGAAAATGGAGAAATGCTTCCAGAGTATAATGACATTTCTTCCTTGGAAAACCACAGAATGATATATTTAAAAATGACAGCATATCAGGAAAAACAAACAAACAAACAAACACTTCTGATTTGATCTCCATGTCCCCAGATATGCTACAACAGAAGGCTTCACCATTGACACATTGGTACTATCACAACTAAGAGACTGGCCCAGCAGAAGGCAAATTGGTAAAATACAAAGTGTGGGGTGTTTTGATTCTCAAGTAAAGTGGAGTATCTTTGTCCACAGGACAAAGATTTTTTTTTTCTTCATGAGAAATATGTGACAGGGGAGTTTGGTTCCAGAGTTTGCTATGTAAAATATTTTTTGAAAATTCAAATAACTAATTTGATATAGGTCATAGACCACCTGTGCAAGTAAGTGAATTGTATTTTAACAAAGCATAATTACATATATTCACAGATGGTATTCTGGCTTTTGGAAAGCTAGTTCTGCTTTAAGGTTTAGTGCTTGGGATTAAAGACAGTACTGTATAACTTAAAAAGATTTAAGAATTATACTGTAGGAAGTGAGGCTATAATAAGCTTTAGATCAACAGTTCATATAGCATCATGGGATTCTCAGCTGCCCAAGAGAGAGCCCTAATACACTGTAACCTACAACTTTCCCCTTGAAATGTCTTAGTTCTATGAAGCAATAAACCAGTCTGGACTAAGTTACTGAAGGTCTTTGAAGTACTGGAAAGACCCATAAATAAGGTGAGTACTTTGGAAGGGGGGGCTCATTTTGTGGTATACATATACAACTATTTCATAGTCAAGTTGATTTGTAGCTGCCTGTAAGTAAGTTTCCTGGGAGCAATAAATCTTCATTCAAGTAAAACTAAAATGTCACCAGTATTTATTTCGTGCATTTTTTACTCCATCAGGGAAAAAAAAAAAAAATGTCAGCATTCATGTAAACTGTTCTATGCCCAACTTGCAGCTCTGTACTAAAATTAGGGTTCATAGTATGAAATTTTTATAAATCTCAATTGTAAACATTGGATAACAGATGTACCATTGCATGGCCAAAAAAGAGTGGTAACTGTCACAGGAGAAATAAAACTGAGTTATTGTTTCCAGTTTCAAAAGAACAGCAACAAGTCTAAAAAACTATATGTGATCTTTGTCCTTTTTTCCCCTCAGACACCTGCACTCATCTAATGTTTCACTGAGCCCTGAAAAATAAATGCATAGCTTCAGTCTCCTAATCCATGTGGCTCCAGAGACCACTGTTACATGAGAACTTAAACTGATGATGCTGAGCGTCCTAGGGGCAGCTTAATCTTTTTTAATTCAAATCAACTGAGTCCCATGTGGCGCTAGGATGATACTCTATATGCTGCAATCAGACTGACCTAGACTTCTTGTGCTCTAAATGATTAATGAAACTGCCTCCTAGTTTGTTTCTATGGTGATCTGAAACTTGACACGATGTAGGAATCTGCCATTCACGCTGAATGAATTGAGGAGGAGGTAGCCCAGGAACAAAACTCCATCAGTTGAACACAGGAGACTGAATTTTAAGTCATTAGTCTCCTTGTACTTGGATTGTTGACTCTTGAAAATAAGAGTGAGATAAAATATCCCAGTTAATATAGCCTTAATTGGGTAGTTTACTAGTCAATTGTTTCAATATTAGCAAAATGAGTTACTCTGAAAACAGTTTTGTATGTTCTCTTCTGATGGGCAATTGCAGGATAGTGAAAGATCAGTAGTGACAACAGGTTTTCAGCTCTCTATAAAGAAGCTAATTGAACTCTCAAACCTCTGTGATACTTTTAAATACTGTACGTGATGGCCTAAGATAAAAAAAAAAAAAAAATCTATTTTCAGTTTTTATTGAGTCTATGAAATTGACTTTAAGATTCCAGTGTCTTTGCATTTTGATACTGCCATTTCAAATGAGGAGTGATTTACTTTAAAAATTTTAAGTCTTTCAGAGTCAATGAATGATTTTTACTTTAATTTCCAGAGGGAGCACATTGCCAAATGTTTAAATACTTGAGATAGTCCTTGAACCACTGATGAGTATCTGCAGTCATACTTAGGTCTACCTATATTGTTAGGATACAAATTACTTGGGACAGCATCGGTGAATTAGCTTAGCTACTGCACTAGCCATAACACCATGAACTTGAGCTGGCTCAAGCCAGCTGCTTGTATTTTTACTTGATGTCTAGACCCGGTGTTACAGCCCATGCTGGATGCCAGGAGACTATTGCTGTACTGTAGGCAGTGCTGGGTTCAGCCAGTTTTTAAAGCTGACTCAGTTGTGCTACTGCTGTAACTAGGCTGCCTTTAGAGCCAACCTCATCCTTCATACAGTTCCCAGACAAATACACTTGAGCACTCAATGAGTCGAACCTCAGTGACCACCTAAAGAGGTGTAAAAGAAAGTACACATAGGGGTTTTCTGAAGATGGTGAAAGCAGCGGAGACCTACAAACTCTAATTTAACTTGCTGGTGTTCTTTTTGTCTCTGTTTCTTAGCATTGCCTTTACTGCCTCCCTTCCAAACTCCTGACTACTGAACACGCCACTATTTTATTCACCAAAGGCTGCCTTTTTGTCAGCACAGGTTGTGATGCTTTTGCTTTCTTCCTTCCCATGTCTGTTTAAAGGGAAGTCTGTTGCACCATGTATTTGTTTCTTGTGAAGCAATTCTAGTACTGATCTTACAGCATCTCTCAACAGCCTTTCAGGAGGCCATAGCGTACCCGAATCATCTCATCACTTCATCTGGAATCAATCACTGTAGGTCCACCAATGTCAAGAAAACTATGCTCATTTGCATCAGCATGTGACCTAGTCCTATCTTTCTATCATCTTTAGATCAACAATGCTCCCATTGGGATTCGTGGTCTCAGAGGAGCCTAAATCTACTTTCTAACATATTGAACCAGTGTCTGCCATTTTTCTTTCCAGTCACAGAATACACTGTGACTACTAACTCAAATTCATAACAACTCAAATTCTTTTGATATTGATATTTTCTTATGATTGCACACTGCATTCAGAGATTTTGCAGACTTTATAATTGGTATTATACTTCTTAGTAAATCAGTTAACTTTGTAGATGTAAAATATTTCACATCCAGGATTTTGAAAGGAATTTAAGGTACTTAACTTTTTCATGTGTGACTCAATAAACATTGCCCCCTGTATTTATTCAAACCTCTTTGAAAATCCTAGTTTGTAATATTGCCATATGAAAATATTATGGCACAAGGGTTTACATTTTTTCCAAGCTCTACTTCCTGGGATCACATGGTACTGTAAGTACTTCAATTTCCATTTTTAGAAGAAAAGGCAGAGAGAAACAAAGGTCCTTTAGGTCTAAACAAACAAACAAAAAAATCTAATGTGCTGCATCCAAATTCCATTTTTAACAAAAACCTGTATTTGGAGGATGAGTTTGAACTATTTCTGAATATCTTTAATTAGCTAAACAACACTATGTGTACACATGACACAGAAGTTTTCAGAATGACTTTTATAAAAATAAGTCATTTTAATTAATTTTTGTTTCCTTTCATAAAAACCAGGGAGAAAAGGAGTTAAAACAAAATAAAAATATCTTGCTGGCTAAGCAGAACTCCTCTGAGGTGTGTGAGACCATGTTCCTGTGAGGTCTGCTCAGTAAAAGGCTCCCTTCTTGAGTTTCTCATATCCTAGGCCTGTAGATTAAGTTTGTTTTGTTGGAGCTTCTTTGCTTTTATAGAAATAATTAAATGTTTATCAGATCAGTGTGAAAGGGACAATAGCAGCCTTCTATTCAAGGTGCTCTCCTGGGGTGCAGAGGAGACCCAAAATTTGCAGACCCAAATTCAAGTCATTACCTCAAGGCTTATGGGCCAAATTCCAGACAAACATGTCTGTAGATTATCCCACTTCAGGTGCAGGTACAGTGACCAAAGTGGCCACAACTCTTTTCCTTCTGATGTATAAAAACACACAACAAGGCTAGAAACTGAACAGGGAGACCAATTACTTCTCTTCATCTAATTTTTGGAGGTGAGCCTTTATGAGAGACCTCAGCGTCCCTCTATCACCAACACGTCCATAGACCCAGGGAAACAGTAACCTGCCTGGAAAGGTGAACTAAGCATGATCATAATCTGTGTGTTTGTGTGTGTCCTTTCCAAGCAAGGAAGTTAAAACCTAGCCTTTAGTGTGAAAATTAAAGACTTTTTTATTTGGTTGTGGGGTAGAGTAGCCTCACCAAGGATCCTGCCAATGCAGCCATATGGGTTTAAAGCCATCCATCAAAAGCCACATGGATAGGAAAACAGTCATTCTCTGAATTCAAGCCCTGGGATCATTTTGGGAAAAAAAAAAATATCTGTGCACAGATCACCATGTCTTGTGGACACTTACTCTCTTGTTGAACAGAGCAGAGTGAAAGCTATGAGCCTTCAGATCCCATCTAAAGACTTTTCTAGGAGGCATATAGCAAAAATCTGTGCCTGTTATTAAAGAAAATTATGTTCTGTGATGCATATTATGATATAAAAAATACCTATCACCAGTTCAGGAAAAGAGTGCCTGAATCCAGGCATGAAGAAGGAGGTCCAAACAGAGTTATAGTGATGGTGCCAGTGACCCCATGAGTTTTCAGGAGAGAGAGCCTCTCTTCAATGTCCAATATGACCATACTTCCTTCATTCACATTTTCTTCAATTGCACTGCTCATGGCCTTGGTTAGGGCTCTGGGACACTGCTGGGACAGTAGAAATTAATATTTTATTATTGCTACAATTACTCCAGTAATATTTGTCTCAGGACAAGGACAATTTCCATTATTTTAATGCTTCTTACTACATCTTCTGGAGGCTATGCATGTGGAAAGGAAGGGCGAATCCTTATTTTTGGAAGAGAGATGTGACAAATGATGAGGTATTATACACTGGAGACAGCAGTCTGAAATCACTTACAATTGGGATGTACTTATAATTCCGTAAATCTTTTTCAAAACCAGTAATCACAGATGAGTACAGAGCTCAGCAGTCTGGTTAGGAAGAGACATTACCTATCTCTTTTTTATACAGTGCCCAGCACCCGCATTGCAGCTCCTGTGTGCTCCTGTTGGCAGCTGTGGGATAGCCTGTATTAGCACACAAGCTTACAGAACAGTATGGGGATTTAGAGTGACTAATTATTTGAATATGAATCAACAATGCAGTGCTGTGGCAAAACAAGGCAAATGCTCTGTATTGAGTCACATTAATAAGAATGTCACGCGTAAAAGAAATGAGGTAATTATTCTGCTCTACTTCACTTGATAAGCCTCAGTTGGAGCACTGCATGCTGTTGCGAACACCACATTAAAAAAAGAAATACATACTAATTGGAGAACTCAGAAGAGAACAACAAAAATAAGCAATGATTTGGAAAATAACTCTTGTGTGCATGATTGTTCATAAACACATGAAGTGTTATTTAAAAAGGAGCAATTATTCTTATTCTCTCAATTCTGTACTAATATATGGATTGAGCACAGAAGAAATTGAAGTGGGCAATGCCAGGGACAACATAGGTTACTGAATAAAGCACAATATAGAAACAACAATACTTTCAGAGCAAGAAGCTGAAGAACCTCTCGGAATCACCATCTGTGGAAATGGTCCAGACAAGCCTGGACAGTAAAACTGACTGGAGGACAAGTTGTTTCATTCCCAAATACTTCTGAAGTTTCCAAATTTATCTTCATGTGAAACCAGAAAATGTCTAAATATCTGTAAAGGAAAATTGTATGAAAACTGCACACTGACTAAATGTTTAACATTTAACAAAATGTATTTACAATGAAATTATTTCTTATTGCATGCTATAGTTATAAAATATTCAAAATGAAAAGTGATTTGAAATGGAAAAAATCAAAACACTTTATCCTAAAGGTGACAAAATGCAATATATTAACAGTATCTTCAAATGTGAAAAGAAGTTGTAAAGAGAAATCAAAAGAAATCAGCATGATTTTATAAAATCATTTTAAGTTTCAGTAGAATTGAAAAAAAAAATCAAAGTAATTGTATTATTTTATTTTGCTACTATTACTGTTACTGTTACTATTGCTATTATTGTCATTATTATTAATTTTATTTTTTTAAAACTTTATAATTCATGTGTTCAGCTAGGAAGATTTAGGAAAAATACCTCCCATATTCTGACTTGCAAAGTTACAGAACAGTAAGGGAAACAAAGGAAGGTCTCCAAGTGCTGTTCCACAAATGAGAAGATACTCATGGAGAAGATACTGTTTATTCCTTTCAGTATTTAATAACTAATTTCTAGTGGGTGCAAAATACCTGAGGAGCCAGACAGATATAATGTTTGTGCTGTACTATTGATCGAATAACCATAGTTTAACATAAAAGAGTGTTCTCAGCAGTAGAACTTTCAATTTTAAAATCTCATTATGGCTTTTTTACATTTTTGTGTATAAAACTGTTTTTTACAAATATCCACTGTATAATACTAGAATAACCAATGAGGAGGAAAATGTATCTATATGATACACATATTGCTTGTTGCTTTTTGGCCCTCATATTTATGCTACCTCTGCTTCTGTTCAGATTGTTGCATTAGCAAATTGCCCATCAGCTTTCCAAGTGTGGCACTCAGCCTTTGCAGCCCTGGGGATATCGGTAACACAAAGATTGCCCCTTGCAAGCTGCAATGACCTGCGCCCTACAGCTCTATCTATCACATAAAAATGTACTGCTCCACTATTGTCACTTTGCACGGCTCAATCTCAATATCTCTTTTCAGGTTTCCTGCTGACTGACAATGTCAGTTACAACATTTCACACAATTTTTCTTCTCTATGTGTGAAATTACATATCCAGGAACTGTGAAAAGAGAATCAGCAGGTTCCCGGTGCTGTTTCTCTGCAATGAAGGAGAGCTAACCACCATCTAGGAAAGCAGGACTAGGCAACTGTTCCAGGAAAAAAAAAAAAAAAAAAGAAAAAGAAAAAAAAAAAGAAGAAAAAGTTATCCATGAATATTTGTTCACATTTTTAAACACTTCTGCTATGATTTTGGTCAAACCATTTTGTGTCCTCAGAAAAGACAAACACTACATATGTTAAGTAAATTTTGAAAGATATTACAGAATCACAGAATCACAGAATTTCTAGGTTGGAAGAGAGCTCAAGATCATCGAGTCCAACCTCTGACCTAACACTAACAGTCCCCACTAAACCATATCCCTAAGCTCTACATCTAAACGTCTTTTAAAGACTTCCAGGGATGGTGACTCCACCACTTCCCTGGGCAGTCTGTTCTGTTTATATTGCTAGAGGTCATTTCCTGAACTCCTAATTTTAAGCATTTTTATCAGGAGGATGATTCTAAAAATTGCTCTCATCAATTTCAAATTTTGATTACTAGCACTGAACTGCCTACCGATAACCTACAGTTTGTCTGGGTAGTTGTATTATCAACGTATTTTCTGGGTAGCTGTTTGTGAACTTACTAGTTGTCTGATAATTTCACAGAACTACCAAAGAAAATATGACAGGTTTATAAACAAATCACAAAATAAAGACATCAATTTTCTTATTCCTTCGGCTCAGCAGGATTAAAGCAGGATATATACTCTAGCCTCAAGTCAGTAGCTTTGTATTCTAAATGTCACTACCTTAGGGAAAAGATAGTAATTTATTCACCAAAATACAACTCACCCATTTTCAATCAGGTAAGTGACAACTTCGCACAGTTATTTCTCCTGCCACGTATGAGAGCAATCAGATGAGTATGTTAAGTGTAGTGAAGTTACCTGGACCCCCTTGTGGTGTTCTACACCTCCATTTTCTTTTAATTTTTGCTTTCAAACAGGAAAGTGATATAGGAAATTAAGAGTCAACTGGTCCTGGTATGAATACGTAAAAGTGGAGTACACAAGGTTATGCCCTTTGTGCCAAAGCAGCATCTCAGCTAACAGCAATGGAGCAACATAGACATGTCAGCTGTGGCATGCAGTCTATACATACCTCTTCTCTCACACAGCCCCTTTAAAAATAAACAAACAAGCAAACAAAAACAAGTAAATTAATGTAAATCAACATAAGAAAGTCCAATTTACATCTAAGCAGAGAGATGAAGCAAGGAGTCACTCAAATACCTTCTATTCTGCTTACAAATCAATGACTGTCCATTTAGACATTAATATAGATGTAGTATGCTACAACAAAGTATGCTTAAAAAATAAGTCATTCATCTCTGGTAACCCCCATCAAAAAATACAGTATTGTGATGAATATTTTCACACTTTGAGCAGCCTCTCCAGAACTAGTCTGAAGGACACACCCTGCCATTCAAAATGGGATGTAGGCTGCTTTTTCTCTCACCTATGAGAGCATTCTTTTGGATATTTTCTTTCGGCATTTACCCCAAATGCTTACTCAGAAGGTATCTTACATGTTGTTTTGCTCCCTTTGATGCAACTGACCAACAGGGAAAAAAGGACAAGAAGCAGCTTCTTATTGATCGCAAGCAATTATTCTGGGACCTGTTGTCTGAACATCTGAAGAAAGAAAACTTTTCTGTAAAGAAGTACAGTGGAATTGGGAATGCATGTGTCCTGCTGAAATCCTATCCTTGCTCTACCAAGAAAATGAGACCATTGAAAAAATCTAGTACCACATGGCTAAGATTTCTCCCACCCTTTAAAATTTTTGAAATAATTATTTTGGAATAATTAATTGCTATTAATGGACATTTGATTTTGTAAAAGTACTAAAATTATAGTTCTAATTCAGATTAGCAGTCCCAAGCCTTACCCCCTGCCCCTTTTCCCATTCCCTTAGCAGCCCCTTTCAGGATATTATAACTAGTCACTAAAACAATGTTTTAATGACTAAATTGTGCTCTACTTGGCATCAAATTTCAGGCAGCTTTTAATTAAAAAAAATTCTGTATGTAACTTATAGTTTCCCCAAGCAACTCTTAGCATATGTGACCAGGACTTACTCACCAGATCAACATAGGTCTTGCTGTCCTTGGCAGCAATCTGTGGGCTATATTTTTACATGGATAAACTGTTCTTGTACAGTTTCTTCAGTTCACCAACATGAACAATCTTTGCTCTATGTGATCTTCAGCAAAGGTATAGCAGTTAGGGATTTAATATATTATGTTTTTTTGTAGCAATATATGTCCAAATCTTTGAAACCAGTCAAGAGGGTTTTTATTTAAATTCATTATTTTTCTATATGCTAAGAAAAATGTTCAATGAGGACTTGAGGACTTCATATATCCTTTTTTTTTTTTTTCTTTTTTTTTCTTTTTTTTTTTTTTTCTTCCCTGTAGCTAGCTGAGCAGTAAAGCAGAACTGCAGGAAGATGGCTCCCCTTACTAAACATACATAGGGAGAACAAGAGTCATCTAATTTAGTGCCCTGGTGATTCTAAGTTTTCAAATGTCATAAGCAGTGCTTGAATACTTCTCAAATCAAAGAGGTATTTTAAACTCCTGGAGCCCATTTAGATTACAGACTACCTGACACATTGTGGTGGTAGATTTCTTTGATGGGTTCCTTTACTCCAAGATTAGGGCTTCCAAACTTTAGCCAGGGCTTGCACCTAAAAGCCAGTCTGAAATTGAAAGGTGTATCTCAGTCCTACTCTCTGGCACATCCTGGTGACTGATGTATTTTCCTTTTGCTCTTTGAACACAATGAGACTATTGTAAGTTTTCATTTTGTATTCATTCACCTTTATACACGGGTGTCCAGCATTAAAGGGCCATTCTGTTAAACTGCCAACATTTCATCTTTTAAATGCAAGCTCTTGCTTGCAGACTGCCTTGCTTCTATGCTATGTAGGATCAAACTACTTGGCAGGGTAACAAATTTGATTTGCATTAGGAAGGGATATTAGGCATATAGGATTTCACAGTTCATTTTATATCCTAATCATCAGAAGCCTCTATTTGGGGTCTGAACCAGAGGGATTTGCTGCTCTCAAAATCAGTGTATCCAATATCAAAATATTTCAGAAAGTTCATTTTATTTCATCTCTCCAAAGTCAGTTAATGAAAGGTGCAATTCTAGTGAAGAGCTCTTGGGCACAAACCTCTGTAAGCCCTCTTTAGTTTCATTAAGAGTGAATAATGTAATATTAGATGGTGACATTTAAGGGTCACTGCACTCCTATACGTTGCAACTGAATGGATACCCATTAAAAATATTATAAGACTAATCCCGCAAAGGGTGAATCAGAAGCTGAGGATGCCCAGTACTCCTTAGGGGCTACAGATCTCTAACGATCCAGCTCTTCTATTCTGGTGCTGATGCTAACCTTGGTGTTGTTACAGCTCCTTGTTCCTGGATCACAGGGAGCTTCAGAGGGAGATACCATGCCTTCATGGAGGCACCTGAACCCATACTAATTTCCACTGAAGAAAAAAAGGTTACTGAAGAGAAAAAAGAAAAGTCACTCAAATGAAGTGAGGAAATGTCCTCTTTTTCCCTTGTTGGGGGGGTTCAGAAGGGAGGTGGTTTGTAAACTCTGTGAGACAGAACTGCTGGCATTTTTCCTCACGGTTACAAAAGGCTAGGGAAAAAACGAGCAAAGAGTTACTTGGATGAGATTAGTCTGTCATGGTAACAGTGTTTATTTTACTGACCTAAATCTTAATTCTTCCACCTCTTCTCTCTACAGCTGTGGACCATTATTGGCATCTCTTTCTTTGTTAATACTATTCCAAAGTCAAATAGCTTTAATGTCATTAATTTTTGCAACTGGGTGTATCTAAGCCAGAGATGCTGTACTACTGGCAGATGACAGTTTGGTCTTCAGTTGCAATGCACACAACTCGGCTCAGTGAAAGCTTTAACTGCTGCACCTCCTCATAGGATCTGAGGTGCTGAAGATTTTAAGATGGTGCAGAGGATGACAGTTACATTGCCTCAGGCCCACTCTTCTACCCATATTATTGTTTTTCCTCAGTGGTTGTTGAACCCATTCAGTCCTTGGAGTCCTTGAACATCCCACTTAAAGAAATGTAGAAGTCACTGGAAAGCATGCTCTATTTTCACAAAAAAAAAAAAAAAAAATGCAAGAGCTTCAATCATATGTGCTGGTGGTCTGCTCATCTATTACTCACTGAGAGCAGGACTTGGTATTTCAGGGTGCTCAGGCTGACTGTGGCCACAGGCCTCTTGCTTGTTCCTAGTGTTCAGACCTCTCCACTTGGACCTGTGAAACTGAACCTCTGGGCACAATGATTACTTTCCTGTTAGACCATGCAAGACCACACAACCAGCAAGGAGGATCTTTAAGTTGGACATTGACCTGAAAGTAAAGTGAAGCCATGAACAAGTCTCTTCAATGTTCAGTTTTTCTGTCTGTGCTGATTTCCTTCTGAATGCTGAAGACCGTGACTGAGAAATGAACAAAGCATGAGACCTAAGTATCACCCTCAATAAAATCCTAACTCAGAAGGAAATCATTAAGATTTAGCCAATATCCATATTTTGGCACATGCCTATGGAAAATTATTTGCATTTTAATTATAATAAGCATGATTTGTGCTTTAAAATGACATAATAATAAAATTTGATTGTTATGACTCATTCAGTTGTTAAATCACAATCCAGTTGTGATTAATTTTAACCACGCACAAGTCTTGAAATGGCTATTTAATAGGACAGGATAGTATTAATATCAAATAATGAATATGCTTTAAACAGCAAGCTACAGAAGTTTTCATGTTTTATTATCATAGTTAGTTCCAAAGAACATGGTGTAGTAGAAAATGTTTGTCTGCTTTTATATATAAATTTTTGATAGTTCTCAGATAGTTTGTTATACCTTTGGCATAGTTAAAGTCTCTAAACTGCTCTAGACATTTTGGTGTGTGTGTATGGGCAGATGAAGAGAAATGAATCCACAAATCCAAAATGAACCCATCTACCAGTTTCCAAATGATACTTTTTCTGGAAGCCACAGTGCTTTGGGGCCCCTTAGCATCTACAGTAACATTTGATAAGCTCCAATTTTTAAAAGAAATATCTGCACATCTTGCTTCAAAGCACATTTTAGCACAAGAGTCAGAAGTCACAGCTAAAAATCCAGTCTCTAACCATGAGCTTACAGTTCTATAATACTGCTTATATGTGGCTGCAGTAGAATACATCAGACTCCTGGTCTTCATCAATACCTTTTCCTTGACACTCTCAGTTCAATCCCCTCCTCTTACAAGAATGTAAGTTGCAGCAAAGACCTGTTCAGGCAGAATGTTACCCCTTCCAGTCATTCCTAGCCTCTGAGACTGCACCAGTGGAATAAACTGAAGACAGATACTGCATATGTAGACAGCAAACCAAGAAGCTCCATGAGCAGCCTAGAAGACTGCCCACACCAACCCAGAAGCATGTCTATATCTACTATACCACACTGACCTATTGTTAAATCTAGAAGAGAGTAGCAGAGAATGGTATGAAATACCATCCATCAAGACACATAGAAGAGTTTCTATATTTCATTTCCACAGCCTGTGTTCAACAAATTTTCCCAGATTTCAACCAGTACTTGTAATGAGTTAGTGACAACTGGCAGAGGAAGCGCATATCAGCCACAGTCCTATCAAGGATTTTGGGTATGTGTGCACATGTAAGAAATCCTTTTAATGTGTGGACAAGTACTAACACACTGGAAGTGCAGTCTATGCCTCCTTGGTTTGCTGGGTAAGAGAGGGGAAATGTCTTTTTCTGCTGCTGCAGCCATACAGAAGCAGTAGAATCCTCTTTGTCAGAGAACTTGCCATTTCCTTCTTGAATCCTCATCCCTGTTCCTCAGTAAATCTTATAGTACAAGGAGCATTTCCACAGGACTCTGCAGGGTAGCAGTAGCAGAGCTTATATATTATAGAATGAAAGACTGGAATGGAGAGCCATTGGACCAACCAAGATGACTCTCTGCAGCCCATGGACTTCAAGACTCTTACCGAGCCCTTTTGCAAACTACATACAGAAGAGTTTGCACAGAGCTGGTATCCTCATAAGTTCAAACATATATCTAAACAGAGAAAACATTCATCTTTTTGTTGTTGTTGTTGCAGATACCCAATTAGATATGCCATGTTCTTTCAACTGCTTGATTGCAATTTGGCAGAAGTTTCTGAGCAATTTGCAAATTTAATAGTCGTGTGTATCAAAAAAGTGCCTGCAGTGAAGCAGACTCAAAGAATATGCATATTGTCTGCTTAGGTCTAAAATTAATAACTTCTGTTAGCATAAATAAGGAAAAGAAGTAGTATGTCATCACTATGCTTTTCTTTAGACTAATTTGTGTGATGTCTGCTCTACAACATGCTATACAAACATTCTTTCCCCAATATTATACTCAAATTTAGGATGAAAATAACATGAGAAAATATAACCTACTACTCTTGATTAAAATGCTTTTCAGGGAAAAGTCAATATATTTAAGGTAATAAAGAAACACTATAGAAAGTATATATATATATATAAATATATAATTATATATATATAAATATATATATATAAATATATACATCTCTCTATATAGATTTATATAGATTTATATACAATATATTATATAGAAACACTATAGAATTTTTTACCTCAAGCATTTCACATGCTCTCTTCTGAAGTCCTGAGGATTTGAGAATAGTCTGGATTAATTCACAGATAGGATTTAGTGCAGAAACTACTCACTTAAGTTGAAACACTGCATATGTATGATGTATATATATGATGTATATGAAGCAGCCTGCAAAGTCTTAGGCGTTAGTTGGTAACAGACACCAACCAGTGGCTTGCAGGCTGAGACAAGAGATGGACTTATGTGTCAGTAGCAAGGACATCTAAACTGGTGCTGTGGTATTTACTGGTGCAGGAGTGGTCCTTGCAAGCCACACACCTCCAAGGCAGGCCACTGCCTGTGAAACTAGAAGGTGGCTGAGTAGGGAGGAGATTCTGCTTCAGGGAATGACAGATCCCAGGGCATCATGTGTGCCAGGGACCATTCCCCAGAGACAATGTGGTTGTGGGCAGCCTTTTCTGGGAAATAAGAGCCTTTGTGTGTGTGGATATGCTGACCACCTGCCTGTTTTACATTCTAATTTAGGCAAAGGCAAAGATGGCCAGTGAGCCCACTGCTCCCAGATGTTGCTGAGCAGGTTTGCTAAGGGCTATGCATGTCCTTTTTATCCCAAATCTTTCCAGACTCTTTAGGAGCTAGAGAGGGAAGGGAGTTACTGGGGCGGGGGGGAAGAAACAACTGATGTGGTGAGATTGTGTATCACCAATCAACTTGGAATAAGGATAAAACTTCAAAAGGACAAAAAAATTCCCTACTCAGGCTGTATCAAAATCTCTAGGTCACAGTCCTCTTGGCTCCCAAATTAGTCAACTGCATTATGGATCATGAGCCACAGTGAAAATATTTAATGGGAGATGATTGCAAAATGGTGCCTTGAAGCTTAAAGATTATTCCGTGACAGAGTCAATGATCACAGGGACTTTGCTGAACCATTTCTAAGTGTCTACTGCAGGAAGAAATAAGTCCCAAAGCACGGTTAGGAAGTTAGCCAAACAGCGTGAACCAAAATGTCTGAACTTTCTTATATTTTCTAAGACCCCCAAAATTAAGAGTTGTTAATTCAGCTGTTCAGCTATTGGTACTGAACTATTCCATTTTGATGAAATCAAATGAGGGGAGATGATAAACTACATCTTTGAGAAGGGACATTTGCTTCAGCAGCAGCTTGATGAGTGAGGGAAATTCACAAGGGAAAATTGTATATGTCACGCAGCACTCTCCATATGTCTTCAGAGAACCTTGTTGTACACCATTTCCTCAGAAAGCCCTTCAAAACACTACAGGTATCCTTACAGGATAATTAGACAGCTCTGTCTGTGGTAGAAGACTGAAGTTTTAGTTTCCATAAATGACTATTTCCTGGAACCACTGGCAGGCTAATCCATGAGAGGAGAAGTGATTTTTTATATTTATGCCTAAACAATGCACAGGACCTGCTTCAAAATAAAGGACCACTTTAAGAATGATCATAAAGCACTTAAAATCAACATTCCTACAGGAGCAAACAGCCAAAATTGTAACTTCAGAAAGGGGAAGTACATAAAAATGAGAAATCTTGTTAAAGTGGAATTTAAAAGGAGCAACCAAAAGAATAAAAATTTGCAGATACCATGTTTACATACACTATTAAAGTCTCAGAGTAATTGCACATTATGTATCCAAAGAAACCTCAGAAACCAGGCCTTAAAGGACCACACAAAAAAGGCAGCATAACTGTACAGTACTGTAAGGACAGCTAATTGGGGTAGAAAGAAATCCTTCAAATTGTGGAGCTTATGTGGATCAGTGAGGAAAATAGAAGAGAACATAAACTTTAGCAAGTTAAATGGTAACTCATAATAAAACAGACCAAAAAGATTGTAAGGAACAACACACCAAAGATATAAAAAAAACAGTAATAATTTTTTTTTTTTTTTGAACATGTTAGTGTTAGATGCAGAAATTCTGCCAGAGAATTTGTAGGGTTGATAGATGGTCACGGTGTAATAAGACTGCCTATGAAAGACAAATAAAAAGTAATATGGATGGGGGAAGGAATCCTAAATGCTCTTACTCACTTTTGAGCTCTAGATTAGCTATTACCACTCAAAAAGGGTCCTGGTAGTCCTTGTGGGTAGTTCAATGAAAATGAAAACATCAACTCAGTGCTTAGCAGCAGTAGTGAAATGAGTAGAATCTTTGCAATTATAGAGAAAGGAATAGAAAACAAAGTAGAAAATGCTGAATACAAATCCATAAAAAAGCCTAAATCTTCACTCCTAAATGCTATGTTTCTCCAGTGTGGGGGAGAGCTGCCTGTGTGAGCATGAAATCTAAGGTCCTTCTTCCCATGACATGTTTTAAGGGAAGATCTGGGAAAGCAAAAATATTTCCACTACACTTAAAAAAAATAAAATAATAATAATAAAAAAGAATGTACAACACACAGTTAACCTGTGGAACATTTTTCCACACGATACTGAAGAACTGAAAGTGGGATTGCATGTCAGTGGCATATATTAGATTTTTTTTTGTTTGTTTAAAAATTGTTGCTTGTGCAGTAAAATCTGTTAAATAATGGTTTCACCAGGAGAAGTTAATCTTTGGTACCTTTTTTTCCTGCTTGGGTGCTTTGAACCCATGTCTGGATTAATTACTGTTTATACTAGCAAAGTGAAAAAAAAGTCAATGGAAGGAGGCATTGAATCCCAGAACAACTTCTTCCCTAGTGCTTGAGAAACCTCTCTACAACATGTGTTCAAAGCACCAGAGAAAAGCCTTAAATTTTCAATCTACTTCTTCTTGGGTGAAATGATTACATGGTTCAGTATTCCAGATGCCTATTTGAAAGAATCTTTCAGGTGAGAATAATTTATATTCAGTACTGCAAATATTTAAGATGCTTAGGGATGGGAGAGGTGTCAAAATACTAAGTGCTATCAAGACTTGGATCATTCTGGGCCAACCTTTCTGTGGTAGAGGAGGTCTCATTTTGGAAATACAGGCATCTGCAGATCCATGGACGTTGAGGACTTAGGTGCCCACAATGGCAATAGGATCCCAAAGTTGTTTCATTGATTTATTATTTATTACTCTATTTTTTACCCGCTTCCATCAGGTGAAGTGAAGATACTCTTTATGGGACCACCATTTTTGTGCAAATGAAACTGGCAGGACCCAGCTGCTTTCAGCAGACTCATTTTGAACCTGTTCTCTTGATGACTTTCCTCTGTGCTCATGGATCTTGAATAGCATACTCCATACTTAAATTTTTATTCTTTTTATTTATTTAATTTCTGACTGTATCCAAAAGAAGCTACAAAAGAATTAAAGTATCAGTGGGAGACAGATCTTTTTGGAAAACAGTGTAAGACTCAAAGGAATGACTGTTACAACAGAAGCATTTACATCTTTAGTTTCTCTTCCAAGTTCAAAAGAAAATTTCCAAACCCTGCTTCTCTTCTGAACACATAAGAAAACATCAAAAAAAATCTTTTTTACACAAATCTGTGCATGACTTTTTCCTAGGGAAAGAAAGATGGTAAGAATCACACATGACACATTGATTTAATTGATTGCTATTGGATAGCAATCTGATGCTGGTAGTGAAAGGTGTGTCAGAAGAGCAAGAAAAGAAGACATCAGCTTTTGCTTTAACATTTTGCCTTTGAAGGAAGACCAAAAGTAAGTCAGGAAGTTCAGATGAAGAGGTCTTCTTTTGGTTCATGCCTTAGACTTCCTTTTGAAAGCAATAATTTATTTGCTTCCAAGAACTGACCTTTGGGACAGTTTTCTTGTTGCAAGTTGCAGTTTCTTTTCCTCATTTTTTTTCTTGTCCATGAGTCAGCCAACAATATTATCACCTCTGAAATATGGAAATCTTTGTCATAAGGAGGTGGTTATTGCATAAATGTACTGTAATAGGTTAGAATCTCAGCTGGTGTGAGTTGCTGTAGCTCCATAAAAACTTTGCCAATTTACACTAGCAAAGAATATGTGTCTGTTGCTCTAGTTGCCAGAATTCATGCTTTCTTCAGTAGAAATACATGTTCCCATTAAAATCCCTCAGTTGGTTTCTGCTGGACAAGCAGAAGCTCTGTTTCTCTGCTCCAATATCTAATTGCCATCTGGAACCAGTAGCAACCACATAAGAATGTTAAACTGTGATACTGACAAGGCTGCCTCTGCTTGGGTTTGATACACCACTGTTACCCACATCTGTCCTTCAACTTCAAAGAGTTGAGTGGAATTCTCCATGCTGAATTCAGTGCCCTGTTATTGCCTAATCTTTACAACTACAATTCTTTCTGCTACTCCTAAACACTTTCTGTGTTTTGACAGAAGAATAGGCTGCAAAGGAGGAAAAAGAATATTCTGTGTCCTCCATGCAAGACTAACCTTTCCATCCTCCATTTACAAACCTAAAGTAAAAGCTGCCTGCATCAGATTTCTGACCTCCTGCGCACATCTCACCAGTCAGTCATCCTCACTCTGTTTTTTCATTTTCCTGTGAGCTACCATTTTTCTGCATTCACATTTAGATTCTTCCACTCTCAATTATGACTAATTCCACATATTTCTTTGTGATAAACACAAGAAACATTAGTAAATTTTAACTTCTGAAAGTAGCATTAGGATGCGTTAGCTTTGCCTATTGAATAGGGCAGGACAGAAAAATTTCCCCCGTCTTCATTTTGTCATTTCTATTAAAAGTTTTGCCCACATGGTTGTCTGAGGAAGATACCTAGACTGTAAAGATTTCAATGTGACATTCACTCTTTATAAACCATTCAAACTCTTTCATAAACAACAATGATACATAGCATCTTTTTCAAAAAGTAAACAATTTAACTTTATTCAGTGACATAGTTTGAATGATACGGCACAAAGGCCCTCTATAAATCTGCCCACTGTTGCTCGTTCCATGAACCACCATTTCCTTGCTATGTAAAGTGCATATCTCATAAGCACATGGAAGCCACAGCATCTGCAATGCCAGCATAAAAATTTAACATGTCCCATAAGCAAGTGTGGTTATTATATCAGGCAGTAAAGATAAAATCCTAAATTCTCCTGACTTTTTGAGACAGAATATCTCAGGATTGGGGCAAAAAGTAAATACAACATATAGATATTAGTGTGAAATATTTGTATTATCAGTCCTTAGGTATTATGTGGTGCTAGGTATTTTCAAAAAAGTTACAGATTAAGACAAGAAGTAAAGATTTTGGAAGCAGTAAAAGCAAATTTTATTTTATTTTATTTTATTTTATTTTATTTTATTTTATTTTATTTTATTTTATTTTATTTTATTTTATTTTATTTTATTTTATTTTATTTTATTTTATTTTATTTTTTAATTACAAATAAAGCTGTCCTCATAGAGAGCAGAGAACAGGCAATGATTTAAAGACTCATGGTGTGAGATGTCACCATCCTCAACAGATGTGAAAGAAGCTGAGAAAGAATATTCCACTCACTGAACATGGGAATAAATGAATGAACTGCAGTAGTTTTCTAAGAAGGGAATAATATATATGTCAATCCTTCAAATGCCAAGAAGTTAATGTGACAAGAACTAACAGCAAAATGGAAGCAGTACTGTAAAACTAGTTACCTCACTAAGTTTTCCCATCACTGTTTTCCATGTTTATTATGTAGCAACAGCTAATTAGTGCTGTGCATGTCACATGTGAGACTTACACCACTTGGACAAACCGCTCTGGAGTATATCTGAGAGGTCTGACCCATAACCTGAAAAGTTTGCATGAAATTAATTACATGATTATTCTGTTCTTTGTTAGACTTATGTAAATCCTAGCAAGGGCCTGATCCTGCACTACAAAAGCTAGCAGAACAAGTCCATACTGTCTATTCAAGCTATTACGTTTTACAACCAGAAGTTGCTGCAAGGTCACAGATGTGCTTCCCATAGCACAAGAGACATTAAAACAGAGTAGAGCCAGTACAGTGAGTACTCCACCAGGTCTCTTCTCTTCCTGCCATGGGAGCACTAGGAACAGGAGGAATGTGAGAAGGCACAAGCAAAAATGAAACCTCCCAAAATTCAGTATGTCTTGAGTTCAGCCCTGTTACCCCAACCACC
The DNA here is from genome assembly GCF_965140915.1 of Aythya marila. Lineage (NCBI taxonomy): Eukaryota > Metazoa > Chordata > Aves > Anseriformes > Anatidae > Aythya > Aythya marila. The sequence continues at coordinate 38,133,316 of NC_139044.1, read as the reverse complement.
TACTGCACAGAAACTTTGACAGGTTGTAATGACATCCCCAAACCAACCCTAAGTGAAGTGAATAGATTTCCTGATGTGCCAGTGACTCTCTTTAAAATAGTCTTGCTTACTTGGTTAAGAAAGGAGTCAGTAATTCCAGCCAAGCCTCCTACTCAGCGAACTGAATCAACAAATTGTAAGAGTCTGTTAGATCCAATCTAAGTTGGTTACACATCTTTTTTCTTCCACTGTTATTTTGTATGTGTATTTTAAGAAGATATTTTACCTCTTTGTATACTGTTTACTTTCAGCCTATTAATATGAATACAATATAATCCTGTCTTCCCTAAGACCATGAGAAGAATAACATAGAACATACCCAGGGAAATATTAAAGAAATATGCTTTCTACATGGGTGTTTTATTTGGGTTTTATTTGCACATATTCAGTATAATTATAGTTTAAATAGGCTATTTTCCATACCCACATAGGCAGTATTTTCCACATAAAGGTTCACATTGGCTTTAGACCCACCCACAAGCTATTTACTTGCATGGTATACTTATAACGATCGAACTTGTAGCTACTTCAGCCAAACCTAAATATTTTCACTTCTGCTTCTTTTGCAAGCCATTTTCTCCTGAATAAGTTGTTTCAAGTTTATACAATCACTTTTATGAAGTTTATGGTGCAACAGGTTTGCTCCTTCACTCAGATATTGACTGTAGCTTCGAATTCAAGTACAGGTTTCAAGCACTCAAAACATTAGAAAAGTTTACAGAAAGGTTTTACATTGGCTGTTTTCCAAAGTATGGACTATTTGCTGAAGCTGGATTTCACTTTCAATTTATTTATTTATTTATTTATTTATGTATTTATTTATTTTCTTTTTCACCCCAAAGTTCAGCAGAATTTTAGTTATACAAATTTTCATTTAAGTAGTCGGACATCATTTTGTTTCTAATCGTCAGACAGGGTTTGAAAGTCATCTTCAAATATGAGAACAGGCAAAATATTAAGCAACACAAGACAGAAACCCATTTCCCACTTATTTTGGACCCCTCACACTAAACACTTTTTCAAGCTATTCCTAATGGAACAATTGTAAACATACTCTTCTCTTCTTCAGATGGAAAATATTTTAAACTGCAAAACAGCACAGAGTGAGTGAGGACATCTATGCAATGGGCAGATTCCCAAAGAAATGTCATCTGCATGTATGCCCCACAATCTCAGGGAAATGTCTTCCCAGGCTTGAGAAACTTTTTGGTTTGGAGGCAACCCCCCGATGTTATGAGCATCTTCAAAGTGGAGCATCAGTGTAAAATGAGCATTTTCTCAAAGGAACACCTCCTAAGAACAGGAAGTTTTTCTAGGTAGGGATATTCCCAAACAATATAAAAATCTTCAAAGCAGAAACACCATGTGATATGAACTCTAGAGAAAAAGGAGGCGATATACACATACATGCACACAATGTGAAAGCTTTCAGGAAAAACATGCTGTCCTAAGTAATGTGAAGGGTTTTGTTTTGAAGAAGCCACCCCCTGCTGTGGCAGTAAGTATGCATGTATGATTACTAAGATGTCTAATTAAATTATCCTTATCTGAATGCCATCTGAACTTAACAAAGCAGATAATAAGTTCCAGAAACAGATACCATGTGGGGGGCCAAATTATTTTACTTCCAAAAATTGGAGCTTGAAATTAGAGATGTGTAGGTAATAGAGAACATGATTTTGCTCTACCCCCACTGTCTGCACCTGAACTGTTCTTTCCATCAGACAAATCATGGAGCTAAAGTGAAGCTAAATGCCTGCAGGATCACTTCACTTCTATGAAGAAACTGCAAAATACCTTCTAACTCAACTTAAATAAGTGGATTTCCTCCAGATTTATACATGGACAAGTGTGAGTAGTATTGTCTTATATTCCTGCAGTGATTAAACATCAATTGCAAAGAATTGGAATATGATCAACTCCTGATTATTTTTCAGAGACTTATCCAGGCTGCAGATTAACTGCAATATAGCCTCTATAGTTTCACTGAAGTATAGACTGAAGATTGACCTGTTGAGACCTGGAGCCTCAAGGTAACTGTGCAGAAACCATCAAGTTTTTCACAAAATACTCCTGGATCTCAAGGGTCTGAAGAATACTGTGCTTTCTACATTTCTGAATACTTTCAGCACATGACTGTGTTAATTTAACCCATCACTGCCTCTGCTGGATCAAAACCTGAATTCCAGGCATGTGGGTGTCCTCAAGTTCCTCGTAAGGGGGTGTCGAGAGGCAGGAGACCTTTTCTCCATTAACACTAGTGACAGGACCCTCAGGAACGGGGTTAAGCTGAGGCAGGGGAAATTTAGGCTGGACGTCAGGAGGGGGTTCTTCACAGAGAGGGTGGTTGCACACTGGAACAGGCTCCCCAGGGAAGTGGTCACTGCACCGAGCCTGTCTGAATTTAAGAAGAGATTGGACTGTGCACTTAGGCACATGGTCTGAACTTTTGGTTAGACCTGTGCGGTGTCAAGAGTTGGACTTGATGATCCTTAAGGGTCCCTTCCAACTCAGGATATTCTATGATTCTATGATTCTAAGTTATTCAAATATTTATAGTTATCTTAATTTCCTTATTGTGTACTCTCAGTAAGTACATTAGTCTGTAACGAGTTACTGAAAATATATCTCTGTTACCTCAGTGTACATTTGGATTTGGCAAAATAATGCAAGGCAACATATTTTTCAGTGCATTGTGACAGCTATAATCAATACTAGACACATTATGGAATGTCAGGGAAACAAGTTCATCGTACCTATAGAAATTATCTACTGACTGATTCAATGTGAAATTTGCTGATTCAGGGAGTTTTAAGTTGGCTTGGTTAATATCAGAATGTAAGAATAAGGATCAGATGTCAGCCTATCAATTAGCCTGAAATTTCAGAACTGGAGCTGAGTGTCTGGAGGACCTTCCAAGGGACAAGCACAGCTCATGAAAGCATCAGGGCCATAAGGATTGAGCCCATGCAGAAAAACAATCCCCTGACCCAGTCAATGGACCCTGTCAAAACAGCTGTACACTTCCTGTACCACAACATGGTACAAGTAAGCTAAGCACTTCTGACTTCATGCCTACATGTATATCAGTAGCTGAACAACTCTGTGAAGACCTCACTAGTCTTAGAAAATCTGTGCAGAAGCTTCTGCACTTACCAGACTTACCAGATCAAAGCTGGGTCAAGAAAATTTCTCAAGCTTCACACACATTATGGACAGCAACATTGATATATCATTGGAGAAAAAAACAGAGCTAATATTTTATGTTATTTGTGTATAAAATACTTTTTATATATTTGCATATGTAATATAATATGACATAAGTTGCATATAATATATATAATATCATAGTATTGATAGTTTATATATTATTATATAAACAATAAAAAAGTATCAGTAATTTGCTCCTGAACCAGCAATTAACACTTTCTCCATTACTATGTTGCAATAGTAAATTTAAATGAATAATGCTATAAGACAGAAATAATACCATTCAAGTTTAAGCAGTGTGAAGGTGTTATTATGCTGAGAGCAAGGAGCAATATACCTCAGGAAACCAATTTTCTATGTAACTTAATTTTGTCTGTGAAGGCTAGTATAACAACTCACATAAAGTACATTGCTGCCTTGTAACTCTAATAATGCTGTGGAAGGTTATAAAGAATAGATTTAGCCTGAAGAAATTTCTATGGTGAAGGTGAAGTCCTAAGAAACCAAGTTTTACTTCCTTTTGCTGCAGGCACAACCACAGTGAAAAGTCTTGGTCAAGAACGGTTCATCATTTCTTACAGGTTTCCTTTGTAATATCGCCAAAGTCAGCTTCAAAGATTTCATAGAAATTATGGTCGGAAGAGACTTTCAGATCATTCAGTCGAACTTCCTGGTACACCAATAGCCAGGGAGCAGTAACTAAATTCCACATAACCACCTAAAGGATTTGGATGCAGCAAGTGCTTCAGAAGTCCAGAAGACTAGAAATATTCAATATTAAAACAATGTAAATATTAGAACAACTGCAGACAGATGCTTTTAGGCCAGAGTTACCATTAATAAAGGAGGGGAATGGTCTGCTGTGGTTCAGTAAAGAATTAAGGACAAAATAAAACTACCTTTACTTATTATTATGGTCTCATGGAAATTTGGCCCCATCATATGAAGTTATTTTGTTTTCTTTTCTTCACAGATTTACTTCTACTTAAGTAGAATTGTTACAATTATTTTGACTTCTCCATGGCATTCAATTTAGAGTCATGTTACATCAGGATTTAAAAGCACAGATTAAAAAAAAAGATTGTAGATATAGCTGAAGTGTGGCTGATAAGGAAATGTCAGACAATACTGCCAGTGAGATTTCAGTTGGGCCAATGCTATTTGGTGTCTACATTAAAAGCTTGAACACTGTCATAGGTGTCATATCCACATTTTATCTTGGAAAGCAACAACTCCATGGAAGATTCTGGAGTTATGGTGAAAAATTGCCTCAACAGGCAGCCTGAGGGCAAACTGGAAAAAAAAGCTAATGCAATCCTTGAGCATTTAAAAAGAAAACTATCAAGGAGAAGTACAAAAGGCTTCTTCAATATGTAGTAGGGCTTCCAGGTAGATGTTAATCACTAATTCCACTGCAAGGTGAGAGAAAGGTTTGCAATCCCAGTGTTCCTGCTGACTCTGGGTGCATATTCACATCAGTGGGATGGAGGATGCTGCAGCTCACTTCAGAGCATCTTCCCTCAAAAAGGCAATCCTGAGCCCAAGCTGTATTGTGGGATTGCCCTTGGGGTTGGTACAACACAACTACCTGTACCACTCTGGGACCCTGGATGTACCCACAGATCTACCCATGTGACCCAAGCAGACCAAGAAAGGTTTCCCACCTATGATAATGTTTTTCATTCATGCTACAACATCATAAACACTGACTGCAAGAGCAGCTATAATTTACAAATGTAGAATGAATTTTTCTGGTCTTTTTTGCTGACAGCAAACTTTTAATTACATTAAATTATAATTAGTTTCCTTAACAGAAACATGTGACTGACCTCATGTTTATTCTCAGCACAAGAACTAGTTATAAGTTCAGTTCATTTTTTTTTCCACTTTTATTTATTTATTTATTTTAATGGGAATGAGAACTACTATACCTGTTAGGAACTAAAAGCAATATCATAACAAATTGGCATCTGTGGGAAAAGAAGACTTATAAATCATTAGAGACATGTGCAATCCAGGCCTCTTTGCTCTCAAGGCTTCATTGGAACAACATGTTGAAACAGCCAGTATTTTAAAAGCATCAGGAAAAAAAATAAAATATGTACATCATTTGATTTCTTTCTGTAACAGCATCTTTACTTGCATGTGACCAGATTATTAATCAAAAAACCTGACAATGTGTAGCTTTAAAAACTGGCTTTTCAAGAATTCGTCACTTTGTCATGCACACAAAGAGATGTTCATTTTACATTTTGGAAAAATGCCCTCTGCTGCAGCAAACAACAGTTATAAAAACCCTGGAAAGCCAGAATTCCATATCTAGTGCTAATGATGTTTAGCATCTAACAGAAAGCCTAAGAAGGAACTTTAACATGTACTATTAATACCATGCATTTTAGGTAGATATTGAGCGCCCAGCTCCAGTGTGATGAATGTACACATAAACCTCAAAATTAGTCTTAAAAGCATATAAACCACTTCAGTTGTTAAGATTTTCTGAAACCCACGTGTGTGGGTAATATCACTAAAAGCAGGTATGTTGGATAAAAATGAATGATGTCCCTTTTCCAGTATAAACCCAGGAGTTCATCTTCCAGTGTTGTTTATAAATAGAAGAGAGTCAATTTGCTTAGGATCTGCAGGACGTTTTGGTACTCCATTTAGATAATGACAACATTTTTAACACAGCTATCACTCATTAGGTCAAGAGGTTGTGATTAATCAAGAACTGTTTTGGTTTAGTCTGATAGACATCTAGTCTCTTTAGTTTACAGTTGAATGAAGATGGCTTCAACAGTTTACAGAATGAGCTGCAATGATACATTAGACTGAAATTGAGATGGAAGAGAGACGTGTGATCTATTTTAACCATTCCATTTGCATTACAATGTGTTGTGTGTGAATTAGTCTAGGCATTACTAGAGTAAATTAAAATCCACTGGGAATGTGTGAATCCATTACACAACAGGAATGCACTGGCAGGTTATGGCTAGAAGTCTGCTGAATGTTACCAGGCAATATTATTGGTGTTTGGACTAAAAGAGGAAAGTTTTTTTTTTTGTTTGTTTTAATAACTGACTGTCTGGTTAATGGCTGACTAGAAGATGAGAGAACTCTAGGCAGAATGGGTTATAACAAAAATCTCATGAGCAGGTCTGTTTCCATGAAACTGGAGACCAATATCCAGACCAAAGCAGTATAGGTCTGCTCACACAAACTGCAGAATGAGCATTCACACTTTGGGTGACTAATGAAAATGAAATAAACTCTTAAGCACTTGATTGCAATATGTCTTACAGTACTAAAAAATCTGAAGATTGTTTTCTAAGATTATCTATCATTACTTTCCCATCACCAAGTGCTGATGCTTTTTACTGTACAATCACAGGGGTCCTTCCTCTAGAGAAACCTCTCAGACAGCCAAAGGAATATATCCCAGGGAGGCAGTGGGCATGTGGTAGGAAATGAAAATGTATACTCAGCGACTCACTTTATCTGTGAGTACATACCTTGCACCCACTGCCCACAATAATTCCATTGCATGTTTGCAATCAACAGTCAGCACTTCTTTTGAATAACACCTTCAGAAACCTTGTTGCCACAGCTCATATTGCATGGAGGTTTTTTATTATACATCCTTGTATAATCAAGTACATTAACCTATATTAAGTGCAAATGTAGTATAAAGGTCATAAAAATATTATATAGTACTATATAGTTTTCAGCTTCTATTCACAATATTATTGCATTGCTGTATTTCTTTCTGAAGTTTCTGAAGTAATTTTTCTTTTGTAATGCATGCACTTTTGTGGCCCAGTGAGGTACTGCCATCTTCCTGTTTCTTTTCTCCTGATCATGTATGTAGACGGACACATATGCATGCATGCTTATGCACTTTCTTTCAAATGATTTTGATAGGTCTAAAGCAAAGTAGCACCAGGTGAACAAACAGAAATCCCTTCAAAAGTTTCTATAAAAACAAATCCCATTAATTTCACTCTTTCTCTCCATATCATCTAATAATTCTGTGCTAAGTACTGCACATGTGCTTTCCGTAATACTACAAGCCAACAAAAAATATGATTACAAAATACACACCCTGGAATCTGTGGCACCTCTGATATAATTATTGATTGGATACATCTGAAAAAATACAGTAATGATATGTTGTTGTAACTAGCATTACAAATCTCCCTGGTTTTAATTAGAGAACATGCATTAGAAGGTCCAGAAGCTGGATATGTACAGCTTTATGGTTATGTGATGATTTAATGACTACTTTCATGCTTGCCAAAATTAGCATTGATGAAGAAAATCCAGTTGGCTCTGGTGATCCATCACTACCCATAGCCCCCTCCAGAACGAAACACCTACTCAAAGCAGGGAATTCCTATTTGCGACATTCCCCCTCTCACTCTCACTCATGCTGTCCCAGGGGACACACTTGTCCTGCTTTGGCATGACTCAACTTCTTGTTGAGTCGACCTTTGCCCTTTTAAATGAAAGGGTTTCATGCCCTGGAAACTGGCTCTTTCAGTGACTTCCACTGAACTAGAACATTATTCTCCTACAGTAACACTGAAGAAATGCAGCAAAATAGGTGCTTCAGTTATTGGAAAAATAATATACTTTGAGAAAAGGAAATGCTGGACAGACCTAAAGCTCCTAAGCAGGGTACATCAAAGGGTGCATTACACATAGCTGGAGGATTAAAGTCCATTTATCTAATGATCTAATTAATGTTTTTATAATTTAGCATGCTATTAGAGAGATTTTAGAGAGAACAATGCCTTCAGATAAAGCCACAATTTCTAATCATTAGGAAGCTGCCTCTCCTGATCCTATTAATAAAAAGCATATCCTAAGTAATCTCTGAAAAGTCAGTGCTTTCAGAATACACCAGGAAAGCAGGAGATTATTTTCCTCCTTATTTTCAAAAGAAACCTCTGGAGAAAAACAAAACAAAACAAAACAAAACAAAACAAAACAAAACAAAACAAAACAAAACAAAACAAAAAAACAGTCTATCAAGAACTGCAATACTTCCTGAACGAATGCACAGGGAAAAAAAAAATAAAATAAAAAGAAAAACAAAAAACAAATAAGTGAGATGCTTTAAACAGCTCAAGTGAAGGACAGGAAAGAGGAACTTCAGTATAAAAAGTGAATCAAAGAAAAACAGGCTGCTAAGACAAAACAGCTTAGGCAATTAAATTGTTCCTGACTTGTTTTATTTCTAACACTCGATAAAATCTGACAATTGATGTTGTGACAAAACCTCTGACAATCTCACCATCTCCCAGCTAATAATGTCACCAAGACTTTGGAAAATGAGTCGTTTCCACATATATATTAAAAGTATGTGACAGTGGAACACTGAGGAACAAATACAGTCTTGAAAGAAACAATGGACAGATAAAACAGATAAAAGCCCTTACATTCCCAAATTTGCAGTGGAGTCAGGGTCTCTCCTCGTAAAGTTTCACCTGCCAAGCAGGTATGGGATGCTATAGATCACATGAAACAGCAGTCGCCTCACTGAATCTCCACCAGATCATGACAACCTTGCCTTTGCTTATGGCTAGTAGGAAGGAGGGCTACAAATTCCCCTTTGTCATATAATGGCTCACAGTACAGAAAACGATCAGTAGTACTAGGAAAACATTTGGGGGCAGATTTTTAAAAATACACAAGTATCTTATTCCCCAGTGAGGTAATGACAGTGCACCTTCAAACCCTGACCCTAAGCACAACATACCTGGCTTTTGCTACTGATGTCATCTGAACATGTACTTCTCACCTATAAAAGTGTCATGATTTTTGAGCTGATGTCAAGGCTTTCAAGACCCAGACTGACTTATTTCAGGCAATACAGTATGAATAAAAATGAAGGCTGCTTTTCTTAAAGTAGAAGGTTTTGTCCTTTGGTGATGAGGAGGCACTGACCTTCAGGCATTGCCTGAAGCCATGCTGCTCTCTAGAGCTTTCCAGGGGCTGGGAGTAAGGCTGGAGGCAAAGTGTGTTTGTGGAGACTGGAGGTAGAGATGATGGTGTTGTGACGCTCCCATGGTGGCCTTTGTGAGTTGTCTTTCAAGGACAACAAGGGTATCTATTGCAGGAGGAGTGACATGGTATCTGCATATCAAAATACAAACATACATCTCAAGGGAGTATATAAAAAACCCTGACATGGCCTTGAAAGTCTTGAGAACAGCTCTAAAGCAATGAGATTTTTATTTTAAAAGTTTTCATGTTCTTTTTCCTTAAGATGCTGTTTGTACCTAGAATGATACAAGAAAGAAGAAAAATTCCTCTAGCTTTTAAGCACAGGACTGAAGTAAAACAACTGCAGCATCCCTAAAACTTTCTAAATGAGGCTCTGAAAGCCCTTTGCAGGTATTAGAGAATTAACATTCATATCAACAACATTACGGTGGGTATCTTATTCCCATTTTGTGAAGGGTGAAATTAAATTAAAAAGATGCTCTCTTTAATTAATGCTATGTTTCTGGCATTAGAGAGAAGTTTCCTCACTTGTTTGATGAAAGATGATACATCACATCCAGCCCATCACATGGCTTCCACAGTCATAGTCTCCTGCCTTCCTGACAACCAAAGAAGGAAAAACCCTACACTCACAAGCCCTTGTGACCACTCTGTGAGGTGTGACCTTTATCCCTCTGCAGCAGCTCATTAAAGTCAAAAGGGCACAGGCAGGGCAGTCCACGCAGGGTAATTTGCAGAAGATGGCATTGAGGGTACCATAGCAATTAGCAGGAGACTCGGCAGTTAGGATAGCAGCTAAAAAAGCCATGATTGCAAACCTGCATGCATGGGGAACCAAGCCAAAAAGGTCACATAATCTGCAGGTCTAGGTCTTAGGTGCCTGAAAAAGCAAAAAGAATTACTAGCACTCACAACATTTCTCACAACAACTCTCATTTACGCCTTTGCATCCATCTGGGAAGTAATGAGCTTGTCTTAGCATAGCCCTTGGGAAGTGCTAGGGACCTGTAATCTCCCTCCCCCATTCCTTTCTGCTTCTCTGTTTTATTTGAGCAGCTCAAGCTCAGGGCAAAATGTTATTTGGAGAGTTTCTGGACTTCATTTTCCAGAACAGGCATTGCACAACCAAGTTAGGACTCTGCCTGCATAACAGAAAAATAAACTGGGCTAAGGTTTCTTCAGTTCAGCAGTAATGGAGTGGGATTTCATTTAATTTAGTTAAATACTGTCGCTTGACAGAAAGAAATATGATCTCCAAGGCAGAGATTAAAACTGGTGGATCTAGTGCAAATTATTTTGGGTTTTTAATTAGTCTTCTGGTGAATTATCCAAATTAAATTTGTCAGACAATCATAGAATATACCACTTGTGTAGAAACTGGTAATAGCTGGCCATTCATCTCTCTGTCTACTAGCTATTATATTCTCCAGATAAAAATCATCCACCAATGGAAAAAGGCAGCATTGAAAACTTTGTATTTAATGTACATCACCTAATTAACTTTTTCTTGAGCTTGGAGAAAGATTGAGTAAGTGGAGAAACATCTGTAATTTACAGAGCTCATGCCAAATTATGCTCTTTGTCACACCCAGGGTTGTACATAAATGTATTTAGCTGGAGGGAGGACCTGGCAAAAAAAAACATTATTTGGGAAGGGAAAGGAAGGTAAGAGGAGAGAGAAGAGAAGGGAAGGCAAGGCAAGGCAAGACAAGGACAAGCAAAGAAAAGATGTTTCTAACTCTATTTTTTTCGGTCTGTGCTAGCATAATTGGCCATCTATGGACAGAATATTATTTCACAATCTTAATAACTTGGTTGCACATAAAAAATCTATTCATGCTTCAGCTTGGCTTTGAACCATTAAGGTTTTTCTTATTAACAGCAATAAAATGAAAATCAACCCACTATAATTCCTCTCATCAGACCTCAGTGACCTAAAATACGTAGCCTGCTTTGGAATTCTGGTAACCTCATTGGCTTCACATGGATATTATTTGTGTTTCCAAATAGACAACATCTATATGGAAAATTTTTGATAGACAGTATTAGAATTTTATATTGTTCATCTCTAAACTTACATTTCAGATCTCTGCAGTGATACTCAAGAAAAACTTTTGACCTTATAAACTGTCAATTGCAATTTCATACATGGTCTTGGGTTAGCAACAATGACTCCCAGCCAAATTTCAAGGATATATATGTGTATATATATATATATATATATATATATATATATATATATATGTATATATATACTGTTCTACATAATACCCTAAATATCTGCTACTGGTAGAGATACATACATCTGAAAGTAAAAAGCAAGACTAGATTAAAGGTACCGAACAACTTTTCTTTCTCTTTTTGGTTCTTCGACAGAACAGTTTTGAAAAACAAACATTTTTAAAACTTATGGTAACACAAAAGAAAAGGCGTTTTTGAGAACTGCTTTTTTTTTTCCCCATGCAGGATACTAAGGACTGTGCCTTGGCCCTTGAGGCTGCTCCCTACTGTCGCATCAAGCTTTAGAGCCTCCTTTGCACTCAGGAGGGTTCTGTATATCTCTTTAAGAGAGCAAATGAGTAACCAGAGGGACATAGGGTAAGGAAGATGGAAAGGTGGGATGTGTCACGTATGCTACCCTGATGCACCTGCCTTCTACTAAGAGTCATTAAATTAGACCAGAGAGTATCAAAATGTTTATCAACAGGTACAAACTGATGTGCTGTTTTAGATGTAGTTTTCCCAAGAGGTACAGATTTCAATGTTCACTCAATTTAAACGCTTTTTCTACCATTTTTGGATGAAACAAATATTATTGGAGGGTGGAAGGGAGCACTCCTGAATTTTTATTTCTGCTCATAGGATTGGTCCCCATGCTCATGATGTTTCATCAGATCATCAATTTGAAATACATTTCAGTTTTGGCATGGGTACCAGGAGCAGGGATGCCTTGCTGGTGTCTAGGCTCATCCTCATGCCCCTGCTCTGAAATGCAGCTGAGCAAGGGGTGTGTGGGGTGGCCTGTGCCCTTGGTCCAAAGGGAAGGTCCTGAGGCAGAAGGTCTGACCTCCTCCGGCAGAGCTGCATATGTCTCACGTCTTGCTGGTGAGTGCTTGGATCAGGTGGGTACCTTCTGCAAGGAGAGCAGCCACCCCTCTTCCCATCAGTCAGCAAATATCTCCAAGCCATGGATTGTGTCTTCGCTTTCTTGGGGTAAGATTCTGCAAGTTCTGACAGACCTTCTCATAGCACAGGGGTCTACATGCTCCCAGTCAGAGCAGGGAGCTGGCTAAGGACACAGTGACCACATCTGTTGATTTTCTGAGTTTCAGGCAGTGAAGTGCATCAGGGCAGTTCTGTGCACAACAAGAAGGTAAACTTCAGCCTTCTGCAAATATTTCAGATCAAATGCAGAGGTACTTGGTGCCACCACCCTTAGGAAAGTGCTCAGTGCAGTGGGCATTTTTATTGCATTTCTTCCCATAGACATTGTACATCACCCAGCTCTCTCCTTCCTCAACTCTCCCTGAGTTTCCATTTATTTCCAGTGAGCTGAGACACTGGTCTTGGTGTGCTCAGGTTCACATCAGGAAGGAGGATGACTTTCAATGACTTTCATGTTCCCAGATATGCCTCTATGTGTACAGCACAACTGCACTGGCCGGTCATGCTGTCGTATCATATTGCAAATTCATGTCTAATTTGACCTCGAGGTCTCTGTCAGCATTGCTGCTTTCTAGGATTCTCCCTCCCTTTGAATGTCTGTGTTTCAAATTACATTTCCCTGGGTGTACTGGGTTACATTTTCCCATGAATGTCACTGTTATTCTCTAGCTCCATATTTTTAATCACCCTACTTCCACATTTATTACCTCTGTCTTTGGTGTTGCAGCTCCTTCAAATGAATGTGAATAAGGGCTCTGAAAATAGGACTGTCTGTGACTTTCCTCTTTGTTATTAAAATTGTCCAGCATCCTTTCTCTCCCTCTGTGCTTTATTGAAAACATTCAAAAAAAAAAAAAAAAGGAAATATCCTCTATGTGACACACACTGCCAGTTTGTCCATTTCCCATTAGTATCTTTTTAGCAGTTTTTTAGTCACTTTTAAAAAATCAATAAAGCCAATTTGATAGTGTTTGAAGAAAAAGTCCTCCGAAGATAATTTGTCAATACCTCAGTGGATTTTATATATTGAAAGTTGTATTAATTTATTAGACTACGGATTTGGGGATATTTAATAAAGGAAATCTCTCAAGTGATGAGTCATCTGATTTCCGCACATTCCCAGCTCATCCCTTGGGGCCTGGAGCCTGATGCAGCAATCAGTTACAGAAACAACAACCAGCTTAACCTGGACAGAACTGGGCGCAGGCTTTAGGGAAGTAAAAGTCTAGCTTACTCTTAGCTTTGATGGCCATTGCCTTGACTGCAACTCATTTGTCATTGTGCTTTCTCCTACAGTTTTCTTTACAATTCTGATTTCATGTAATACTTATATTTCAGTAATAGTCCACCAACCAAGTCAATAAAACCACGTTCTGTTTACTCTAAACAGAAAATCACCAAATATTTTTTCCCTGCCTAATTAGAAGAAGACCTCAATCTTCCTTTCCCCAAACTTTTAAATGCTCAAAATGTCAGTTACTGAAACTCAAGGTCATGGTATAATGATTTCCCAGTCATTCCTAATAAAGAAATTCTGAACACAAATAAGTTTGTATTTTTAAAACAGAACCATTAAGGCGGATTTACAGGACAAACCAAAAAGGTGGGAAAACCTAAGATATGTTTAATACACCATACAAATTAGCACTAGATGGAAAATTATATCAGTGCTATGCAAGTAGTGCTAACGAGAGGAATAAGACCTGAAACACATTTTCTCTGTGCTAGGATCGCTACAGCAGCCCACATCAGCCATTCCATCACCCCCAGTAGTTAGCTTGGTTTGTTTTTTGCTGTTTATCAACAGCCCACAGACAAAACCCCGGCACCCTGGACAAGCTTCTTCTGAATTTTACAGAGCTTTTGATAGAAGCAAAGTCACACAGAAAACAGAATCAGATAATGCATTGATTTCATTGCTTCAAGATGCTTTCAAATCTTATTCCAACTTTTCCCAGTGACTTCAGTTTGATCTAGCTGAACTGCTCCTTGGTATAACTTTCAGTGAAATGTTTCCATCAATATTTCAGCCTGACAGAAAGTAAACAGAAGGGGATTAGTATTGAAAAGCAAACAAAAACATTCACTTTTCAGCAGCAGCTTGTGTGCACTAAACTCCCATCATTAAAATCCTTTAAAAAGTCATCCTCTTGTTATGTGAGCTCCAAAAAGCTCTGCTGACCCCTTGTCCATGGCACTGCTCAGCCTGGTCCCATCATAAGGACCATTCCCTTTTAAATCCCGGGGCTGGCTTCAGGATACTGCTGTGCTCTTGCTGCCCTGCCCATTTTGCAACAGCCGGCAGCTAGAAATCATATCAGGCTTTCCTCGGTGTTGAACATAACAAGGGTGACCAGCAGTATAATCAGAGTACTGGCAGCCTTATTAATAATGATCATCTGCTGGCAACACCAGATATTGTAGTGTTGAAACATAACAGCATCAGAGGCCACTGTTTTTTGGTCATTTGAGTTTCTCAAGAATATTTTTGTTTGTTTGTTTCCCCCCCCAAAAAACAATAAAATAATAATATCAGTCACACAGTCCCATTCTGAGAAGTCAGATTTTATTCTCATTTGCTCTAAACCCAAGAATGTCAGTGAAGTGGCACCAGCAGGAATGTGCCCAGAATCACAGCTCTAATGCTGTATTTTAAAGTAGCTCCCAAATTTGAAACAACACAGTGGTCGCATCCTGTCCCTCCTGGTTTCAGCAGTGCCGGGACTCCACCCAGAATATTTTACTTTCTTTGAAGGAAGAATTTGTATTCACTAATTTGAAGAAAAGTACACTAACTTGTTGAAATTGTTGCCTGTACAGAATGTGGAAATATCTAGAAGATACCATTTGCTGTTATGGATATTTTTTTTTCTCCATCTTTATTTCTCATCTCTGCAACAACCTAAACAAGATTTAAGTTTTAAACTTGTGCAGAACAGGGTTAAAATATAAAATATCACAAATCTAAATCCCTACGCCAAGGGACTCAGGGAAATAAACTGCTAAATGCTTCTTGTCAGTCTTGAAACTACGTGACTGCTAAACCCACTCATTTCAGAGATTTATTTTGCTAGAAAGGATTTTAATCTTCACATTTCAGTTCCTCAGAGGAGGCAAAATCTTCCAAGTGCGGAGTCTGAAGCAGTGGTGAATCAACTATTGTAATACGCTGCCTCTTAAAATACTTCAGGGTAGTCAGGCATTAGGAAGGCTCCTATTTTGTGTGAACTGATCAAATACAGATGTTGCCAAAGAGTTGACCTTATTGACCGTGACTTAACTAGAGATTGAATGGCAGACAGACGGTCAGTAGTAGGGTGAAACCATGTTTTGGCGGTAGGGTGTAAATGTATATACAGTTTACAGGATGTGAATGACACCGAGCAAACATCTGTTCTATTGATAAATACTTGTTTCACTTCCAAAAATTTTTATCCCATGGAAACCCGGTAAGAATAAATACTGCCCAATTTTGTCAGGCGTTATGTGTGCATGTTATGCTCTTGGAAAACTTGAAATAGAAAAATATTAAAAATGGTACTAACTTTTCTCTTTTCCTGCAATATCAGATTTCATATAAAACTCATCAGCTGAGCTGAGTATTAGTCTTGATCAATGGCAGGAAACTAGGGGATCAAATGTTAATAAATCAGAAACAGATACCTCCACTTGAGCAGAAATATATCACTAACCTGAAAAATAGTGCAAATTATTTGTCAACTTTTACATGTATATGCCTGGAAAAAAAATCAAGACACATGAAACAAACAAACAAACAAACAAAAAAAAAACAACAACTTTTCATAAGGTTCCTTCAAAGCTGAAAAAAAACCCACACACAACAAAAGGACAAATATGGTAGAAAAAAAACACACAACATAAACACACACACACACACAGAAACAAAACACAAATTAATGATGTAATGAACATAGAACATGCAATCAAAGAGTCCTAGGAACACCTTTGTTTTCTCTTGGTTTGACATAATGAACAAGATTAAATGAAAAGACTTTAGCTAACACAACACCAATATATTTATATGGCAAATTAACAGTCATACTGCTATTTGGTCTTTCAGTGATGGTAATGAAATAACATAGTAGGCCTGTTTTAATGTGCCATTGTCTTTACTCAAGCAATAAATAGCAGCATCACAATTCCAACACAACAGCTACAGCCCGAAGCTCACAGAAACATGATGTGTGAAAACACATAAAGACACAATGGCCAGCTTTAACTTTTCTATTTTTACTTTATCGTACTTAGTTATTTTAGTTCAAGGCTCCTTACATTCATGTCAGATAAGCACCCTTGCAGTGTGGTCTTCTCTTTAAATTGAAACTATTTGCTCTTGTACATAGCCTGCTAAATTTAATTAGAAAATCCTGGTAGACCAGCAGGACAAAATATCCCTTCCTTCCTATTTTCTCATTCCACAATCTATCACCTAGAGTAATTAGGACCAGTGAGGGATCATCTTCACTGGATTAACCTTAACTAAATTGTATGCATTCAACATGTGCTCTTTTGATTAACTTGAGCCTGGACTGCTGCCTGTGGTACACCCACCTTGTAATTCTACACACTTAATTAATTTCAGATGAACAGCAAGAGGGATAAGTTAAATTCTCCAATTAATAAACCAATATTAGTTAATGTATTTTAGCTTAACTTTTCATTTCTTCCTGTACAGATATAGGAAAAACAGAAAATAAGAAGGAGGTGGAAGGGAGCAAGCTTTGCCAATAAGCTCGCAATGACATTTCAGGGCCTGATCCTGTGGCAGTCTAGCAGATAATTTCCCCCCTGACAAGGAGAGGAATTTTGGCCACAGAATCAGTCCCTACATTTAAAGTATTAAATGCAATAGGCAGGAACAGGATTTTTTTTTTTCTTTCAAAATGATAAATAAGCATTATTTAAAACCTCCTCACCTTAACTCAGTTTTCCATATGGTTTCACTCATGCGTGGGTTTTCCTTGTTATTAAAAAATATATATATATTATAATGTCACTGGCTATGGGCCCAATCCTCCAGGCCTTAGTCCCACAAGCATATTTTTCTCTTCTCTATTGTCATGGGGAGCTGCCTAACAGCCTTGTCTTGCATACATTTGCCCAGATAAGTAACTCTGTTTTTGAATATAGCCCTAGTGAATTCAATAGTATTTATCAGAGGAGGAGAATTACTCATGTAGAAAAATATTTGCAAAATTAGGCCCTAAAAGTTGTATTGGAAATGCAAAGAAACGTAAAACAAAACAAAACAACAACAACAACAACAACAACAACAACAACAGGAGGAAAATACTGTTCTTTAGTTCTTTTTGACGGGAATTAACTCAGATGCTAACTGTAAAGCAGGGCACTTACTCTCCTCTGAGTAAATTATAAGGAACATTGAGTTTCTTGCTTCTAAAATACAGCTCTGCTGAATTTTCTTTCTAGCATCAGTAAATCTGTGATTTCAGTAAAACTGGTAGGATTAAAGTTAAATGTGCATTTAACCATTGTGCCGAAATTGGGACTGGCTGTTCAGCATCTTGCAGGATTGACTACCTAGTGAGAGCAAAATCAAACCCACAGAAAAACAAATATTTTCACTCAGATATGTTTTTATAAAATTAACTCTGTTCTTGTAAAATCATTCACTGTATTTTCTCTACAGAAATCAATACTCTAAAAAATGCAGCCAGAAATAAATGTTACATACATAATTCTATTTATGGCATCTTTAAGTTAGCTATCAACACTTTTGTTTATGCACAGTTTATATTAACTTCCAGTACTTGACTTTTCCACTAGGAAGAATAGCAAAAAATGGCTTCAGGCAATGAGATGGCCTAGTAAGAATTTTCTTCCTAATTAACATTCAACTGCTTCATCAAATCATCAAACAGTATTTTTTTTTTGTACATAGACATTCATTATAAATAAGCTGCTGATTTGATTTATAGCCTTTCTAAAATCATAGGGAAATTTATTGGGTAAGAGCATAAGATAAAATTTTCAAAACATCAAAATAATTTACATGACTTTGTCCCTCTGACAAAGGTACTTTGGCACCTTAATCAGTTTGGTAATCTCCCAAGTCACATGGATATCTTTGACAATTTTATCTCCTACAAGTAATTCTTTAGAAAAAAATCAGACAAAACAGTTTGCATAGTAAAATCCCTTATGAGAAGGAAGGAAGTAATGATATATAGTCTTCAAGTAAAATTGTCAGTATTTTGGGTCATTTTAAAACCGCGGAACATGAATGCATGCAATTCTTGCCAAAATTCCACCGCATTTCCTTCTATTGTATTCATTTCAAGCAAAGAATATAATAAGCTTACATTTTTAAGGGTCTGTTTACAAACGATTGGAAAGATGCAAAGAATACTTATGATATAGAACAAACAACAGAGAAAACAGAAAATAAAGACTTACTTAATACCGACTTACCCTGCAGCCAGTCAGCATGCAAGATCTTATGGCCAAATACATTGTTTTTATTAGTGTCAAGTACTTGATTTAAAGTAAGACCTAGTCACCTTACCGAGAGATATTTTTCCTGGGGTATATGCACGTATCTATTTATCTATTGAGTGTGAGTATGTATATACACACACCTAGCAGTAGGCCTGGTTAGTGTCGGCTTGACTGGGAGAGGATGTTAGTAATTACTATTTCTCTAAACACTACTTTAGCATAGTTTAGCGTATCAGCTGGCTTCTGCTGCCAAAAGGACCTGTGCTGCCTACTGGAAGTGGCTGCAAAGCCAATAGCCGTGATAAAGACTGTTCCTGTTCCTGTTCCCGTTCCTGTTCCCATTCCTGTTGTGGTGTTTTGCTGATAATTCAATGGCAAGGAATTTTGCTCAGCTCTTTTGGGGAAAATACCTCTGGGCACCTTGGGCATACATAGTAGTCCTCAGGGCTGCTGTGTCCCAGTGGAGTGAAGCCAGGGCAGCAGAGTCATGCCTGCACTGTTGGCACATATCTGGCCAGCTCTGTAGGACATGGAGGGGAGCTTTGCCTGATTCTGAAAACAGCGGCACTGGTGATTTGGCAGGAGGTGGAACTGTCTACCAACGTACACAATGGTGCTTTCAAAACGGACTTTCTCTGTTTCCCCCATTGCTTTCTTCTGAATGCGTTTTCAGGGGATCACTCTGAGGAAAACAAACACAAGCTGAGAGCTGTTAATCCAGGAATCGATGTTTCAGCCTCTTATACAATTGTTTTTCTCTTTTGCAGGCAGCATTTATACTGTTTTACAAATGGACTGAGTGAGGTTCTTGTGCATTGACAAGAAGACAAAAAGCAGCCCACATGTGTTAGTGGTAGAATGAGTCCATATTAAGAATAGCTTCTGGTCTTACATTTTATGAGCCCAGTAAATCAAGAGCATGAAAGAAAAATGTGACATTGCTGTGTCATGCAGTGTCTGCAACAGAGAAATTTTCATGTGTAAGATTAACTGAGAAAAAATAAAGTGAAATAGTGAAATGTATCTTCTCCTTTTTCTTTTCTCCTTCTCACCACATTTATAGTTTTCTGGTTAGGTCACTTTTTGGTTTCTTTTTAATCTCTGAGGTGTTCCCTGGAATAAACTTTTTTTTTTTTTTTTTTTTTTTTTTCCCCTCTAAGGTACCTTTCCCATGGAAAAAAAATGTTTTCATGGTGATATACTTCACAACATACACCCTTCACACCTCTTCTATATGTGGTGTTTTTCTAAAATGGTTCTTGATCTTTTCGTTACATGCTTGAGAGCTTTTCACAGCGTATCACCAACTGGAAATTTATACATATTATATTTTTACCTTGAAGTATTCTTACATCAAATCATTAATCTCTATTGTTCAGTTTTGACTAGAGTATTATTAAACAGTCTATTAACTAAAAAGAAATGTGGAGAATGCATAAAAGGCACAGTATTATTCTGATGACAGCTTCCTGGTGGTCCATCATATATAAAACTAGCTATTAGGAATATGTTTCAAACTGGCACCATAACACATATTTCATAGTTGTTAAATTTAATTGTATAAATAGTTACTGACTGCATTTGGACTGTTTTAAAAAAGTGAATGTGTAATAAATCACCTCATGAAAAAACTTCATGGAACATCCTCAGCTACCATGCTAAGAGACAACCCAGTTTTTGTCAATAGTATCTACAGCAATTAGCACTGATATTGAACAAAATTAGAACCTGATCCTTCAAGCGTTTATACACATGAGCAGTCCCACTGGGACCAATCAATATCTTCTGTAGTCATGGAAATATTCGCATGCATATAGTCAATCATAAGTATGTGTTTTTGAGGAAAGGGGGCTATTTTTCTAACAGCAAGTCATTTTTAGGGTTCAGTCCTGCTTTCCCTAAATTCTGGCAAAGCAACCCATGCTTGTAAGAGTAGGCTTTTGGGCAAACGCAAAATAAGTTCTGACGGCAGTAAACATATTTTTCCTTTTAGTGCAGTGACTGCTCTTAATATTAAACCCTATACTTGACATGAATAACCACCCAGCAGGGTGATACAGAATACAGGATAACTCAGGCATTAAGTGATTTTTCTGCAGTCTACATGGTGCTTTCAATATTGACACGCACTCTGCATACTTCCAGTTGTTTTCTTAAAAGCAAATGTAATGTCTTGGTTCAGTACAGAGTATTCTTGCATTGAACAAGGGCTAGTAAATGCAGTGCCTTTTACATCAGACCATTTGTAAGCTGTAGTGTAATTGGTACTATTTATTGAATGACTTCCACCAAAGGCAGAGGAAAGATAAAGCTGCTGCTTTCAATTATGCAATCATGAATGTAAGAAAGCAAAGCTGTAGAACTGGGATGGAAATCATTACATCTGATACGCCATGTCAAACAACAATAGTGTTTGTGCTAATCGCATTTTAGAACACTGCTATCACAGTTGATTTTGCTATAAAATAGGAAACAATAAACAATAAAATCTGCTGACCCATCCCAAACTGTGCTGTTTAATCACCTTGGTTTGAAATCAGTGTTGGCTCAGATAGTAATCTAATAGGCTAGTTCCAACAGCTTCTCTACCATTACTATTTGAGAAATCAATATTGAAGCTAAATCAGGGTCTGACCAAGAACTCTGCAGTAATGACAACCTGATATCCACCCAGCTATCAAACACTGTGGCTTGCTTAAATTAATCTGTTGCATTCACAGCTATATAGATCAAAGCTACAGCTTTTGGACTTCTAAGAGCTCAGCGCTGGGGACTCCCAGCAAGTAGCTGCTTCAGCTCTTGGTGATCTACTAGGGGCTGAGACCTTTGGCTCTGGGTTTTTCTGGGGACAGCACTCTGACAATTTGTCTCAGATGTACGAGCACTTCTGAGATGGGCATCTCCTGGAGATGTGCTCTCCTGGAGGACAAGCACTATCCTTCTGGGCATCTCCTGAGCAGTATTGAGCTCTATTTCTTGACCACCCTAGTGCTGGTTCTCCATCACTTGATATGTTCCCTTCCCAATTCTCCTGGGAGACTTCCCTCCCTGGCAGTGCCCTCCACTAGAGGATTTCCCCATCCCTGCTTGCCCACCCCAGAGGGCACCACTCTTCCTGCCTACCCCATATGGCTCAGACTGTGCTGTTACCAGCTCAGGCAGTAAATGTACAAATACCATTAATAGTCAGTGTGATGTGGACTCCAAATCCTTTGCAAATGTCACCCATAATCTCCAGATCAGGGCAGCATAGAGAGTAGTCTGACTACAAAGCTAGCAAGGAGCAAACTGTTGTTTAAATATCAGTAAAAAAAAAACATGCTGTATGGCTGCTTATGAAAATTGGCAGCTAGTGAATTAATCAAGGCAAATCCATTAAGCAAGAGGTAGGAATCAGATGATATTTTGAAAGAATTAGAACCAGAAGAGGTTTAGCTCTGAAGATCATAACTTCTACTTTATAACTGAAAAATGGCTTGTGAGACAACCTAAGCCTATTTGTCTGTTTTCCTAATTAGACCCTCCAATCTTATAAAAGATTCTATCTCCGACAGAAAACATTGTATATAAAATTAAAAAATGCATTTTGCTTCGCACAGATAATCTCCAAAGTGATTAAACCTTTGTGAAGTTAACAACAACATTCGTACAAGATTAAGTTTCTAAGATCTTAATTATTCAAGATACCAAAATATCATGCACTTTGTTAGCTCTTTTAGCAAACATACAACTGCATTATCTCAACATAATGACTTTATTTGGCATTCTTATTTTCCAGAAGATTTTTTTTTTTCTTTTTTCATGGCCATTTCCTATAAACAGATATATTATAAGTAACATACTTACACTTAAGGAATGTCTTCATTTTTATCCTGGCATTCACATCTGTCCTTGTTTAATGCTCTGCTGGTGGTCTGGCTCCATGGTATGCCCACTGCAATGTTCATCTTAAACAATATTTACATTGATTAGGGCTCCCAGTGCACTAGAGACACTTATTAGAAAATGAACACAATATCCTGGGATAACAGTGAGCATATCTAAGTGTTTTCTTTCTGAACCTCTATTAATGTAGTAAGTGTATAAAAAATTGACTGCCAAAATGATAATCTGACAGAGAAAAACACTGTGCAAATATATAATATAAAAACTTCTGTGTGTAAAGTATGCAGCTGATAAACATGCAAGGAAAGGGCACATTGACACATTTTTTTTTTCAGATTATAGTAGCATTTGCTGCAATTCCGAACACTTTCTTTTATGTATATTTACTGTAAGACCCTGTTCTGCCACTGAAATCTTGTAAGTTTAAGAAATAAAACATAACATTGGAGTAGGAAAGCATATTTGTACAGACAAAACTACATCAGGATTAAATATTTTGCCTTCATCACCTAATATGCTGGCGGTAAAACCAAATTTGAACCCTTACTCTTCAATGGTGAAGAGGAGTCATTAACATCACTCACCTAAAAAATAAATAAATAGTGCTGGTTACAAATTAGTCATGAACAAAATTATGTCTGTGCTATTGCTTTCCTCAATGTGGGCACTGTACATTAGCTCTGAGTAATTTATATTTGACATAAATAGCCATAGAGTGGAGTCTACAGTGTGATAACCGCCTTCTCTTTGTGTCTGGTTACTAAAAGTAATCAGCCAGTGGCTAACCATTTCTTAAACCTCTATACCTGCCTGAACTGTGACCCCATTGTCTTCTGTGCATTAGCAACACATGCTTCTCAATTTATTCAACTACCTTAAGTCAATTAAAATGAGTGCACATTCTAATTATGAAGGTGGTTTGAAATATTTGCTGAAACTAGACATCAAAAAAAAATGCTTGATTACTCCATCGTTGTTAACTTGTCATGCATAAATATGAGGGTTACAGAGTGTCCTGATTCCGGTAGTTTGTTAATGCGAGTGAAGAAAATATCCTTTCCTAGTGAAGATGCCCCAGTGATGGTCTGCTGCTTTGGGCAGGGAAAACATAAACACACTACAGAGAACATCTGTGAAGATATATGTCCACCCTTAGCTCTGACATCTCCTTAATATTCAAGATATGTTACACTTGCTTTTTCTTCTAAAGACATTAAGGTTTGGATTTAATTCTATTAAACATTTTGAAGGATGAGAAGAGCCTGAAGCATGTGGCTGAATCCAAACTGGGTACTGCATTTTGTTCTGGATGGGAAAATGTCTGAAGAAATCTAATGGTCTTTTCTGATTGCAAGGACCTCAGCTACTAAATTTGGTAATATTCCAACTAAGTGGTGCTATGTAGGGTTATAAAAGCAGGCTAAGAAAAGGCAGAGGGTAACTTGGGCAAATTGCTTGAAGAATTTCACTATGGGACACCAGGCCTTCAGTTTGGGATGGCATTGACCACTAGGCAATAGAGAGCACAGAAGCAATAAGGGGAATAGCACCAATAGGAAGGATGCTAATGCCTGAACAACTGCTTATTTTGCTCTTTTGAAATAGAGCATTTTCATATCTACCAACAAAAATGTCTTAAAGATCCAAAGTTTTGATCATTAGTGATGTCTATATTTGCCAGAAAGGTAGGGTGCTCTCTGTACATGTTAAGAAACGTTTGTTGTGAGATATACATGTATTTGGATGTTCAGGAATACTCAGAGCACAAGAAGAATAGCAAGCTGTGAGGAATCAGGAAGAAGGGAAGGCAAATAAGAGGGTATTATAAAGCTTGACATTTATCAGTGAGTTTTCTTTCATAGCATCAGCTTCTGTCTCCAGCTGCAGTCTCCAACCAGCAAGACAGCTGGAGGACAGCATGACGAGGACCATCTGTGTCTTGCTGATATTCCACATAGCAAAGGGGCTTCGTGTCCATGCTTAACTGGGCAGCCCAAAGAGCAGACACCTCCTTGGTATGAATTCACAGGCATGCATTTTGCAGGGTCTAAGAGGAAAGGCCAAAACCATGAAATCTGACCCCTCACTTGAACCCTCTATTAAGGAACACACATGTCCCCAGTGCTCCTTCCCATAGGTGCCAAAGAGCTCTGATAGCTTCAAAATGGATGTAGAGGAAGGAGCTAAGCCATCAGTGCAACTTAGGAATCATTTGGGAGAAATGCTGGCTGGCCTTATCTAGAAGTGGTGATAAAGGCAGTTTTTTATCACTTTTCTCCAGCTTGGAATAGTAGCTTATGTCTTTTTATGCAAATTTACTGGTGGAGGTATTCCATAGGATCTTGCTCCCTTTAAAAAGAGAGATTTTCTTTCCATCTTTCTCCTTGGTTTAAAAAGGACTTGGGGTGCTCAGAAAAGGTGTCATGGTTAATGTTAGGTGAGATTCATGACAACAGAAAACACAGAATCTTAATTTCTCTATAAGTGCTTACAAATTTGGGCATCTTATACATGCAGTCTTTGTGTACATATGCATATACCTGTTCAAGCCCACACAGAAACATATCAATATAATTCTCTTAGCAAAAGCATTATGCTGATTTATTAGCTGAGGATAACAGACATTTCTTAAAACATTATTAATACTGATGGAAGGCATTTCTTTTTCAGAAAAGAAATAATAAGAATAATAGTAATAGTAATAATAATAATAATAATAATATGAAAAATTACCTGAAGAAAAAAAGCCTCCATTTGAAATTAAATGGCTTTCAAGTATTTTGTAAAAAAGACCACTCTAAATTTCTGAATCATGTATTTATCACCTGAATATTCCCAAAAACCTGGGGATGGGAAAGAGCAGTCATTAAATGCTGTGAACCAAAAGAAAGTTTACATGTACAAAATGTCACTTTACTGCAGTGTATGAGTAAGAAAACATCTGTCTAAATAAGTGATTGATTCTGACATATGTGAAGTAGGTATAAGCAAATAAAAAGTGATCCCTCAAATCTTGTTTTGCAACATTGGCTAAATGTGTAAAATAATGCAAGCTATATATTTAAGATGGAACCCAAAATAAAATATGGTTGTGTTCAATCCATCTGTGAAATATGAGATCTACTGCCACTTTTTTTTTTTGTATCCTAGAAGTTCCCCAGGACTGCTTTATGAACTCTTACCAGTTTATTTTTTAATATTAGAAGATGGAAAAAGGCCTCCTTCTGTTTCACTGTTCTCTACCAGTGAATCATGGGTCCCTTGCTACTCTGTCAGGAAAGTTATTTTAGTAATTCTGGAAATAAACCTACTGCTGAGTCAGCATCACAGCTGAAAATGACAAGTTTCATATTAAGAAACACATTAGAAATAATAACTAATGGTGTATCTCTTAGCCTCCCCCATTAAAATTAGCTGGTGTGTCAGGAGCTGATTTAGCAAGTGCCATACATACTAGACGTGAGAAATACATCTTGTGCATTGTCGGCATGAAAAATCACGTTCATTTAATAAGAGAGAGGATAAAAGAAATAGAGATAAAATGCAGAGTTCTGATGGAAGCAGCACTAAATATTTTACTCACAGTGGCACTCTGCTACAAAATGTTGAAATGTGACCCTAAAGCAGACCAATATGAAAAAAATGTTGCTTTCAGTCTTCACTGTTAGGTGATTTTCAAATAAGCAGTTTTAATAGCATTTCTAAATCAGTGTATTCTTACAGATAAACCAGTGGGATTTGGTTACTCTGTTTATCTGGAATTCTAGCTTTTATGGAGAAAATAATTGGAGACAAAACATTTGCCAGCAATCAATCTTTTCTTTCTGATTTGTTAAACATGTCCATATGTAGTTATTGCTTGTATTCAGAAGATTGGTAGCAGTTTTAGAGTAGAAGTACGCTACTATTGCAAATTCAGGTAGTGATCTGGCAGTAGTAGGGGGAAGCCTTTGTAATTTTATTTTATTTATTTAATTATTTATTGGTAAAGGGAGCTCAGTAAATTATTGCTACTTATACCTTAATATTGGACAACATTTTATGGTATATTTTTTAGTCTGTCAGAGAAATGTAGTCAGTTTTTCAAACAGTACCCACTACCTTGCTGCAGACAAAAAAGTTGTCCTGCCCTTTCCCTCTCTATCCTGGGGCCTGACTCTCTTAGGCAGGCTGTCCATAACTCACCTCCACAATCACAACAGCATCTCCCTTTGTTTGCTTCAAAATATGAAACAATTTTTGCCAGTGATTTGTCCTCAAAAGACCCAAAGTCATTTGAAATAAATGGAATTCCTAAGATTGATTTCAGTTAAATTTGAGTGTGGGTCCGCTCAGAAAGAAAAAAGCAGTCTCTGATAGACAAAATTTATTAAAATATTGCAGTTCTCTGTCAATAACCTAGGAAAATGCTCCATGCTTTCATGATGTCTCTTTTGACTGTACAGAAGCTAATCCATGAAGTTTTTCACTGTATTTTTTGTCTGTTTTCTACATTTAAACACCTCCCCAAAAACTGGCCTTAAGGCTTACTGAAGCCTTCTACAAATACATAAATATTTCCCGCTAGTAATAACACAGAACTAAATAGGATAATAATTCTACATTGAAAAGTGTCATTCTGACACTACGCACATTTTAAGCTACGAATTTTTTGCAGAGAAGAAGAAACCATTAATATTAATATGATGTTCTTGTTAAATAATTTTACACATGAATGTCAAGAACCACAGTTTTATAAACCTTAATATTAATATTCCCTAGGACTTGTTACTAGCAAGTGTTACTACAAAAGATAATGAAAAAACTTACTGTAAAACTGAGTTCTTTTCCTTTTCTTCCCGTCTCTCACTGTAGCATAAATACACAATGAAAAGTCAGAATCATACAGAAGAAAAATATTCCAAGACACTGTAAAAGTGCCTTTCCCTTCCCCACAGCCCAAGGGAACACTGACTATTTCAATAATCAGTGCGAACTTTTTGGTTATGATTTCTGTTTCCTTTCTCTGTCTCTCCCTCCCTCTCAATTTTTTTCCACCATCGTATGGGTATTACTGTTTTCTCAATAAAGGAAGTAGAAGAGCTGCATGACAGCGTTTATTTTAAGAAAACACAAAGCATATATTAAAATGAGAGGTAGTTTAAAAAGAAAATATTGAGCAGGACTTATAATCTTAAGAGAGTGGTAGAACGATGACAAATACTGCAGGAGAACAAATTCTAAATACTGCATTTTTGCTCAGCATGAAAAGCAGCACCTATAGAGAACAAATTCCATGAATTTTACCTTCATCCCAGCTTCACTGGGGATCAGTGTTCAGACACCAATAACCATGGATTATCATCATTATAATGGAATCCTGCAATTTACTGAAAGGAGCAGAAAAAATGGACTTTCGCTAGAACTTTCATACTTTTCAGTCAAACTTCACTAGTCAGACATATGGACTATGTTAGCACTTCAGGTTACTGGCCCAAAGTCAATCCTGAAAATTAATTTCCCAGAAATATAGAAATTGCCATTTTTCACACCTTGAATAGGGAAGGCCAAAACAAGTAAAACTAAAAGTATCTAAATACTAGTTTTGAATTCAACGATTTCCTCTAGAAAAGCAGCTGAATCAGGATGACATAAAATTTTGTACACTGAGGCATGTCACCTATCTCAAATCTGGTTATAATTATGGATGTCAAAACAGTGTCTAATAAGCTAAGGTCCAGACAGCAGCACACAGTAGTGGAACACATCCAATATTCATTAAAGATGCACAATCTAGAAGTTCAGAGTTTAAAGACAGTTTCAGACACAATTTTCCCACTCGTCTCAGGACTAAGGTAGAATAGCAAAAACAGAGGTAATAAAAAGTGGTCAACCTCAATGACTTGGCATGAATTCTTGGCAATAGTAAAATAAAGAGACCACAGCTTAGCTCTGAGAATGAACTTGCAACACCCTGAATTTTGCATCCTTTACTTTCTGTGACTGTTTTTGTTGGATCAAAGAAATCATCCATTTGCCCATATTTTTGAAGATGACACACCAAAACCTTCTCCACCATATAAATATACTTAAATACACTGCAATCTCTGGGAAATAGAAAATTTCTGCTTGTTAATACTTTAGATTCACTAATTATCACAACAACTAGAAAGAGATATTGATATTCAGTAAAGATGGAAGAAGAATTACCACACTGAAGAATAAAACTATGATTCTTGGCTTTTCTGCTACTGGTTTTGGGCTCATATAAGAACACCTCTGGCTAGGTTGACTACAAGGGCTGGACCTGAAAACCCTGGATTTAAAATCAAGATCCTCAGCTACTTGAGGTAAAAGGTGAAACCCATTAATAAAGAGACAGAGCAGACTCGTAAAACTCCATATGTGCTATTGCCATAAGGGGGGGAATGTGTCCCAGTGCCAGGATTGGAAATATCCAGGTTAACCGTCCAGCCTGTATTTGCCAAAATGAGAACTGAAAGTGTGGTGTATAAATACGTGTATACATAATAATCCAAACAAACCTTTACCTTTGGATTACATATTTGCAATAACTCACACAAATGACAGTTTAATTTACAGTAATAAAGTCATATGACTTTGCTATTATATAGCCTTTCTCAGAAAGAAAAGAAAAAGGGGCATCTTGCATCTTGGACTTGGTAAACATTTCCACCAAATGTAGCTTATTCATAGGGAACCAACAACAACAAAACAATAGCAAAAAGAACACAAAATCCCTTGTTTTAACAGTCATTTTCTGGCAAAAAGATCTTTTGCAAAAGTATCTCTCATTGGAAAATGCCGCATTTAATGCCTAAGAAAAAAAAGGAAGAAAAAAAGGTGACTGTTAAGGAAACTGATGTCCTTCTATTAAGCTATTACAAATCTATGTTCCAAATAACACTAAGGAGATTGCGGCTTTAAAAGAACAAGTTTCATTGTTTGGCTTCAGCACAACAATGAAAGGGATGCAGAGGGCAAAATCTCTGGATCATATACCAAAATAAATACTTTAAATCTATTACACACACACAGAGAATAGTTAAAGCATAACATTGCCTAACCTAATATAAAATTTTTGCTACAGCTGAATCTGTTGGAAAGAAAAATATAATCACCATGTTTATAATGAGTATTTTAAATTTAATCAGAAATATTTAGCCTATTTTGGGCTTCTAAAGCTGCACAGGCATTCTGCCTTTTTGCTCAAAATGTTCAAAAGCAGGACAGTATGTCAATAAGTAAACAGTCCTGTGACATGATGGTACTACTCTTGAACTTAAGCACCAAAGGCCTTATCCATAAAGCACCATGCAGGGCTGAGCACAGAGGCGATGCTGATGGCGAGGTGCTGAGAGAATCACTCAGCACCTCGAGGGATCAGATTGCGATACAGTGCAACATGCACAGCGGGGCAGAAGGCAGTGAGAATTAGATTTGCCACCAAAAAAAAAAAAAAAAAAAAAAAAAAGGAGAGAGAGAGCTAGATGTGACTCACTTTCCCTGAGGTTTAGAAATACGTCAAGGAAATAAAGCCATTTGGGTCCTCAGTAAGCTAGTTTAGGCAACTAAAATATTGCTACCATGGCAATATCTTGAGCTTTTTCTCTCAAAAACAGATCAGAATTTTGGCCAGTTTTCTGGAGCAAAGCATAAAATCCGTTCAAGTAGATTGTTTCCCCTGTCCTCTCTGTTGCACAACAGCTTCCTTCTTCATGCACTCAGGCATGACAGGGTCCTGGGGCTGCAGGGACAACTGGAGCCACCAGCCTCCTGCTGCGCGCCTGGACGGCTCAGCCCTCGCGCGACAAGGGTGCATGGGGATTTGCCAATTTGCTTGCTCTGACCGGATGAATATCTCAATTGGTAATTCTCACTGAACAGTTAGAGAAACATGTATGGGCAGCTGAGAACAGATTTTTTTTTTTTTTCCTTTGGGTCGGAGAAGCTAAAACAAACGAGAGAGAGAGAGATGGAGAGGCAGCTCAGTGTTTGCAATTACCATCATGCAGGGACTTATTGCTAGAAGAACTCCCAATTTTAAAATGCATAGCTTGGTTTTTAACTGCTAGTGAGGTTTTCCTCAAACTGAAAGGAAAATTCATGGTTCCATTCCAGTAAAAATTGCTTCTTCTGTCCCTTACCCCTGCTCTCTGGAGGTGTCTCTGGTCTGAGGTGGCAGCAGCCTGTCCTTTCTGTGCATGCACCTCCTCAGGCATCTGCTCCTCTCCCCTACCACTGACACACAAGACTGAACTACTATATAGGAAGGCAGGTTGTTTACTTTCAAACAGGAAGAAAATAGGACAGAGTCTGTCTGGGGTGCAAATTAAACTACCAGTTTCTTGTACTATTGAGCATAACTATGTACCATCCTCTTTTTCCCTCAAAAATATGATGCAGACAGAGGTCGGTGAACACATTCATGCCTGGAATAAATATAAGCAGCACTGTGCTAAAGGGCAAAGAATGCTTCGTTTCAGAGGGAGGTCAGACTCTATGGCTATCCCAAGAAGTCACAAGGAACAACTAAAAATAACTGCCAGAAGTGGATTCCTCGTTTGCTGTATACCAATTAAATGGGACCCAGCATGGCCTAGGTCATGTATAGATGGTGGTGAATGTAAACGCAGCCTGGCTCTCGCATTACCCTCTTCTGAACTAGCTGAGGAGATAGGCAGACCCTCCCAGCTGTTTCCGTGCATATGCCTCGGTTCACTCGTGCTGCTACAGATTGATGCTTCCAGCAAGCGCTGGTACAGGGATGGATGGCATCCAGAATGACTAATAACAAATAGCATATGGCAGGACTAGGCTTAGCAATCGAACATCTGTTGCACTGCCTATTATTAAAACTTCTCTCATCTACGTGGCTAGTAACCCAAACCAATATATATTGTCTTCACAGGTCCTACCTGAGGATGTCCCATATTCTCTTGGTTTTATCACAACTAATTTTGATGAGTGCAAAAGATTAGAATAAATTTCATCTTGAGGCATTTAAAAACATCAAAAAATCTCTCTCAGAGCTGTTTGAACAAGCTATAATGAACAAAAACTTGCCTTTCAACTTACTACTGTCTCAAAGGTTTAAATGACTGTCTTCTTCCACACCCCAAGAGCCAAAGTTTTGTGGTCATCACAGTAAGGAGATGGACATAAACTAAAAATTAACTCGTCTTCTGAAAAAATTAATACATGTTCATCTCATTGTACAGCCTCCCTTACAGTAGTAGAGGTGGTAGAGGGCACTGGAACTGCACCTAACAAAGGAACTGTATCTGAAAGAAGCATGAAGCATTATATCTATTGAATGTTTAAGATTTTTTTTTCTCAGATCATTTTTTTTTTCAGATAGAAGTGGAACTGCAAGTGCAGATGTGTAAAACTAGAAAATCAGCTGATGAAGCAGAATGTTCACTTCGTGAAAGATTCACTGGGTGAGGACATGAAATATAGTGGGTGGCCCCATGCAAGCAGAGATTAAACCATGTATCAAAACTAACACGTTGACCATCAAAAGGTATCCAAAGAACAGCATTGTGTCTGGATGATCTAAGTTACTCCCTTTCAGCCGAGAGATGCAAATAGTTGCCAACAAAAATGTTAGGGTTTGACAAGACTTGGCAAATTGCTTGGATATAAATTCATGTTTTGTGAGTTATAAGGCCTTCCAGGAGATGTGACAAATCCTGAAAAAGGGTGGAAAAGCATGCACAGCCCACAGAAACTTACTCCCTTTTCATGGACCTGCCAAAAGAAAGGAAATGTGAAAAAAAAGTGCACAAGAGACTTGCCAGTGCCAGACTTACCATTTCATTTAATAAGCACACCTCATAAAAAGTTGAAAAAAAAAAAAAGATTGTAATATAGTGTATGCATATTATAAATAGTGACTAGTTCAGAAAGCAAAAGCATTAAGTTTTTGCCCCAGGGACAGAGAAGCTATTGAGACTGGGATCAAATATCCTAACCCAAGGAGCCATACCCAACAAAAAATAACATTTCTAGTACTGGTTATCTCTAGCGTGTATGATTTTTCAACTTCACTATCTTTTGAAACACTGACGATTGTTCATATTCCAAATATTACAGGTAATGGTCGAAACCATTGACTGCCATTGTCTTGACAATCTCCTCCCAAATGGCAATCTCCTCCCAAAGTGAATGAAAGCTGGAGCTATGTATACAAAGCAGAATTAGACTCTTTCCAAGCAAGGAGGAGCAAAAAAATTACACAGGTATGTCAGGTGATAGATATTGTCTTTCATCTGATCAGCCATGCTTCAGAACAAGCAGAGGTGGGAAAGCAGGAAGCAATCCTTTGCAAAACATGACCCAGCAGAGAAAGCAGCTATTTGTGGAGGCTGCCTGTGACCTGCCTGAATCTTCAAAGCATAACTAAACCCTTAGAAGCCCTTCCAGACTCCCTTTGTGGGTCTTACACTAGTGTTTTTTTCCAGGGCTTCACCCTCTGGTGGTGGTGTCAATGATGAAGTAGGCAGGTGATCAGGGTTACAAAAAGACACTTCTGAAGAGCTGCCCAAGCAAAAGGGAAAGATGGCATTAATGTATGGATGTGGGAGTAGTGAGACAGCCCTAAGGGCTGAATGCCCCAATAAGATGTGTCTGAACACATTCCGAAAAAACTTTGGGTGGACTGAGCTCACTTATTAGGCTATGGAAAAGGCTCACAACAGAAACAGTGCACAGCTTGCTCACTCTGGAAATTTAAATCTGAGAATTTGTAGCATGGTGCAATTCTTCCATGGCAAGATGTAGGGGATTGTAGGGGATGTAGTATTGGATTAAAAACATTTCTAGCAGCCTCTGCCATGCTAAGCAAAATTTCTTTGGGGCTAAACTGAGAGGAATGTGTCTTAAACGATAAACAAATGTGAAGAGATCCTTCAAAACTGATCATGTGTAATATTTATTAGCAGAGATTCTACATTTTAAAAGATCTTAAATAAAACGGAACTAATTGCTCCAAAACTTTTCCTTCCTTTGCTTTTTTAAATATGTCTCCTTTAATTTCCTGAGATAAAATGGTATGTTTAGAATATAAGGTTGCTCATAATTAAGCATTCTAGCATACAAAGTGATGGAATTTATTTTAAAATATTGCCCTCTGTGGCTGCCTCATGGGGTACACATCTTGTCTTCCAGAAGGTCAGAGAATGTAGCAGTTGTGCAGTTATGATTGGATTAGTGGGTTTTATTATGTGAATGCCTGTACTAATTTTCCATTTTGATATGCATCATCTCTCTGCTTTCTGATGACTGAGACCTTTAATAATATTTTCTGGAATGCAGTGACATCTGAATGGGCCCCCAAGCACAAATTTAAATTGGTCATTTCAAGCACACAATCTTTTACACAGTTAAATCTTCTTGCAACACAGCCAAAACATCCATGACACCACCTTCACCCAATGCCATCCATCCTCACCCAGTTATGCAGAATCACAGAATCATAGAATATCCTGAGTTGGAAAGGACCCATAAGGATCATCAAGTCCAACTCCTGGCACCACACAGGTCTACCCAAAAGTTTATACTATGTGACTAAGTGCATAGTCCAATCACTTTTTAAATTCAGACAGGCTTGGTGAAGTGACTACTTCACTGGGGAGCCTGTTCCAGTGTGCAACCACCCTTTCAGTGAAGAACCTCTTCCTGATGTCAAGCCTAAACTTCCCCTGCCTCTGTTTAACACTGTTCCTGCGGGTCCTATCACTGGTGTTTACAAAGAATAGGTCACCTGCCTCTCCACTCCCCATCGTGAGGAAGTTGTAAACCACAATGAGGTCTCCCCTCAGCCTCCTCTTATCCAGGCAGAACAGGCCCAGTGACCTCAGCCACTCCTCATATGTGAAGGGTCCTCTAGGCCCTTCACCATCTTCGTAGCCCTAACCATCATTTGCTAACATCATTTGCTAACAACTCTTACTTATTCTTCTCAGCCCAGGTGAGTAGCTTAACATCTCTCTTCCTTTTGATGCTGCCTTTCCAAAGAAGTTCTTCACATCTCAGGGTGACACATGAGAATGTCAGTGTTCAGCCTTTTCTTTCTTCACCACTGCAGGACTAGATCCAAATAAACAAAAAAACTCTCCATAAATCAAGTTGTCAAAAACCCTCACAAAAAATATATGAGATTCCCTTATACACCTACAATATACACCTTCATTTATACTTTGAATTTTCTGAGCAAGACATATTTTTGCTTAAAGAATGTGCTCTTGCCTGCCCAAATATGCATCAACATTCAGTTGTACAGTCACAGATAAACAGCTCACAAGGGTTTATGACCCAAGTATAAGCTCCAGAGTAATTGTCTTCTGGTGTTAATTTTTTTTTTTTTTTGGGGGGGTCAATAATCAGTAAAACACAAATAGTGACAGATGTCATCAGAGTTCAAAAAATGCCACCCCTTCAGCTGATACATCAATAATATTGAGAGTCATGCTTCGCGCTGGTTGCCAATCTTATCAGTGATTTTCCATACCCTTCTTTTGATCTGCTCTACTCACAGAACAGAGTATAGAATATACCAAGGTAACAAAAACATGGTATATAATCAGTTCTACTGTGTAAAGACTTAGCAATTTGAGAACCAGCACTTAGACTTATTTTGGTTACTTCTGTTTCTTTCTATTCTGTCTCCAGGGTTTTAAATAATGCACGCGTGGACTGCAGAAGAATCTAACTTCTCTCTCTCCTAAATCATATCCTGTCTTAGAGCTGGCAGGAAACCTCTCAGAGAAAAAAAAAAAAAAAAAAAAGTTCAAATTTTTAATCTTAGCCCAGTACAATTCAGTACACAGCAACACAGTTCTCATGCTGTTCTCCAAAATGCAATTTTCTCATTATTTTCAAAGTGAAAATAAAATGTTTTTATTAAGTTCTTCTCAGAAGCATAACTGAGATGAAAACGTGCCATTAACCTTTCAAAGTATAGCCTCTTTTTATTGTTGAGATAGGCTCAAACCAT
This sequence comes from Aythya marila, assembly GCF_965140915.1. Taxonomy (NCBI): domain Eukaryota; kingdom Metazoa; phylum Chordata; class Aves; order Anseriformes; family Anatidae; genus Aythya; species Aythya marila. The sequence goes on along the minus strand of NC_139044.1, from coordinate 38,097,531 downwards.
AGAATGTATTGCCAATCCCCAAACTGTCTATATTCCCATTTTTGAAAATTTAGTTCCCAAGCAATAGTCCAAGTCAATATGGACAATATGATAATTTTGTTTCAATCTGAACGCCAATATTGGATGTTCTGATGAGCCTCCCTTAACAAGAGTGCATCAAACATAATTTAAATATTAGAATTGACCTTTTCCTGAAAACAAAAGGATATTTTTATTGTTAAGTCTGTAAAACTGCTATGTATAAAACAGCATAAGAAATTTCCCATTACTCTGTGGAATGGGCTATAGCAGTCTATAGTCTAAAGGCTAGAAATTGTCAGCTGTGGTTTTTGGACAGGTGATGAAGCTAATGAGGACAGAACTGCTGCTGGGAGAGTTTCAAAGGAAAATTATCATTTGATATGGTGAACAAGGTGTGGTTTGAGTATGACTTCTAAGTGATCCACCTCAGAACTGGATTACATCACCCTCTTTGCTTTTTATTCCACATATGGTGATGAAAAGGAAAGGGAGAAAGCAGGAGGAAAAAGTTGTTGATGTCATGTGGACTTTTCAGTCTGGTTCTCAAAAATACTTAAAATTGTCATTGATTTGCTTAATTCTGAACAGCTAAACAGTGAAATTTAGTGAAACCAACAAGCTATCTGCAGTTTTTTGTAACCCTTCCCAAGATATGTGAATCATTTCATGCTTTTGTTCTCAAATGTACCACATAACTTTTCTGAATAAATAGGATGTCTCATGGTTCTGGCTATGGCATGGCTAGATAAAATTAAGGGATATTATCCTCATGAGCAGCATTCAATTTCTTCAGATAATATTAGTGAAGATGGTAGTGCTCAAACTGCAAACAGGAATAGTCCTGAGAGACAGACCTATTTCAGGGAGGGCCTTCTCTGCAAAACTCCCACCCTGGCATATTTTCCAAAGTTCTAGTTCAATTGATCCAAAGTAAAGCTACTCTGCTGCACCATCTAGTGACAATGAGAACTGCATTTCAGACAGTTGATCTAATTAAAATACCCCCCATTTCCTCCAATCTTATCTCTCATTAATCACAAAGAATAAAACCCCAGTGACTTTGAAACCACAAGGGATTTTTCTGTTGTCTTCAATAGGGTGAGGATCTCCTCAGTACTCCCAAAACATTTCCAGTAACACAGGCGGAATAAAACAAAATCATAATTCTGGTTATTCTTATGTACGTTCTTTCTGGTCAGAGTATAACAGTTTTGCATAGAAATAGGGCTGAACAACAAAGCCACAGTTGAAATGTAAATCTTCTTAAAACACTGGTTACCTGATTCCTGGGTTTTGCTTTGGGAGACTCCAAGTCTCATTAGCAGCTGTTCATTTTATCCTGACTGTTATATTACACTTGATATAAGTTTTAAACTAGGAAATTTGCATCTTTTATTGAGCTCTCTTTACTTTCAAACTAAGATGCACAAAGTACTCTTGCTTGAATGGAGGTCTGCATATTCCTAACTTTGAACTGCAGCTTACTCAGAAGGTATAGTGCCCCTAATTAGAGATAACCACTTTTTTACTACTTGGTATTTGGCTTAGTACAATGGAAAGTCCTTGAAAATCTGTTTTTTGCCTCTGAAAGTTATTCCTCAGACATTTGGCTTCTCTAATTTTCTCTGGACATCACATCAGGACAGCTTTGATTATGACAGGGCCATTGGGTAAACAGCTGTGTATGATTTATATGGCCAATATAATAACATTTAATTAATGTATTTCAGTACTACTTTTTCTCAGTTTATTAATTATGTTAAGATTGCCATAAACAGATCATTGCTTTAATAATTTGTTCCACAAATTTATCCAAGCATGTAAAACATTATCGTAGAAATGATGGTCTTGAGGTTTGCCTAACGCTTGAAGTGACATATACTGGGTATTGGCTAGGTGGCACTAGTGCATACCTATGTGTTACCACACAGATGTGGTTGTTTGTAACACACTTGTTGGTTGAATTTCCTGGGATGTGATTGTTCAGCTGGAGCTTGATGGAGCTATTGCTCTGTACTAATTATTGCACTGTATGGTTAAAGAGGAGGGACACTCATGCTTAATTCTCCTTTAGTGTTTCACCCTTAGTTCCTGTGTCTACAAGCTGGATGTTTGTTACAGGAGGAAAGAAATCCATGACACACATTGTAAACCCACTGCTGGTGGTTTCTATGGTTTTCATACATTTCAGAATAACTGGGACACTCTGAAACTTTTGGCTCTGTGTCATTTTTCCACACCCATAGTAAACCTGACTAGAAAGAGTAGCACTGTTGACTCTGAGATGGTCTATGCATATCTGAACGAAATAGAGTGTCCAAAATACTTTTTTTTTTGCCCCATAGGAATTTCATCTTAGTGTTATCTAAAAGATATTAGCTCTCTTTACAACCCAAGTCTTTCACATAGTAGAAAGGAACAGATTTCCCCAATTCAAATAGAGATAGTGAATCTATTAGGTGAAGTTTTACTGTGCCACTTTACAGAAGCCTATAATGATGTCTTAAGGGACTGATTAGAATAGTTAATATAATAACTTCATATATCTGTCATTGGTCAGGGAAAATATGAAATCTGTATAACATCTGTATGCAATGGTAAATTGTAGTACCTATGCTGGGTGTCCCTCACTTTTCCCCTCTCTGTCATTTCTATGACCTGGAAGAAGGGATTGCCTTTATATGCTTTTGTAGAGCATTTGCTAAACTTTGTCCTGACAAGAGCCTTTGGGAACTAGAGGAATATACATAAGTATATAATAACAATGTCATCATTCAAATTTAACATGTGGAGAAAATAGTTATAACATAGCCTACATGAGTGATTACTGCTGAATGCAGTAATCTAACTGTATGGAAAACTATATTCAAGAGGAATCCTTACACAGGCCTGCAAAATAATTCACTTTCTAGTCCCCAAAATAGCATTTGCATAGTTCCCATACACCAGAACTAAACTGAATTTTAAGGAGGTTGAAATTACAATTCTGTGGGATGTACACCAAAATGAATGGAGTGATTTTGCATTAAGAATATGTCTGAGTGGGAGATGGAGAATGAAATAGGTTTAGCTGCCAGCTTCCTCCTGCCGAAAGGAAGAACGGCTGCTTGGTCTATTGAGCTACAATATTTGGGTAGCAGCAGTTTAGAAACAAGATGCTCATTGCCAGTCTAGCAATTGTGTATTCGGGTGTGAGCACCTTCTATCCATGTATACTAACTAACCATGTCAGTGGCTTCTGCCCATGACTAACCATGTCAGTTCTACCCACTGACCTCTCCCACCCCCCACCCCCTGCCCTCACATCAAGCCAGTCATGAAGCAGTGCCCTGGGGACACCAGAAGTGATGTGCCAACTACAGCATATAACATGAGATAGCAGTAAATTTATCCAAGTAAGTAACTTGACAACACCACAATCTGATCTCAAGATGAGAGTATTAGTAAAATGGCAGTAATTATTTGCATATTTTAATAAATGCACTGGGATGATATTCTCTGGGGTACATCCTTATATAGTGCACCCACACAACTAAATTCCTTGTCCATGCCCCCAGGCTTAGTATTCTGGACCTCGCAAAATCCTTTCCTTTAGCTTTGCCAAAGACTGGCTTACTTCATGAAGCTGTTATAAGACTTTCACTAACTATATTGTTTCTGTCTTTGCATTCCTCTTTGGGTTTCTCCAGCTGTATTCATTTTCAAGGCTGTATACAGTCTCCTCCCATCCCTCTTTCATTCAATATCCAGCAGTCAATTCTTACCTCTAGTCCATGAAAGCCACTTTAAATCTCCTGTTCTTTAGATTTTGATTAAGCATCTTTGCTTTTTCCCAATCTGACCCTAGAACTTGCAGGAGTCTGTCCATACATTTCTGCAGAGGTGCTTCTCCAAAGCTCCTCCTCTCGTGAATGAAAGACTTCGTGTAGGTAACAAAATATGAGATAAACTATGAAAAAGTAAATTATTTATGACAACGATAAAGAAGAATGTTAGCTTAAATTATATTGTATGTGTTTGTACTGCAACAAGAGATGAAATCTAATCAACAAAGTCAACATCTTGGGCAACACTGTTATGATGCCAGTCCATAAACTGAATTATTATGAAATAATGACATGCTCAGAAGCTGAAGGCAGATTCATTTGGAAAACTAGTGGGAAACTTTTTAAAAGAGAGTATGTTTAGTCTGACAATTTACATGGAGAAAGCATGGGTGGCTTGTACAACATTGTTTCTTACAGTGCTCTCACAGATATGACAAAAACCAACAACTTGAGCTTTAATTGACTTTGTTGTTGAATAAACATCAGTTGATTCACCAGATTGTGTGAACAGAGGAAAGTTAAAAGAAAATTTATTCTCTCTGCAACATGCAGATCTATTTCCTTCAATCATGAAATGATAAAGAGTTAGCAAAGAAAGAATCTCTAAAAAGAATAGTTATCTTCAAAGAGTTATCTTCAGTTACTATAAGAAGGTGGAAGATGCACTGTTTATACATATGCAGATTTTTGAGAGCCTAATTATGAAAATATAACATTATTACATACAGAGAAAAAGTATGTGAAGCATGACTGTTCATAACCACAGATCCCTCAGTCCATGTGTAAAAATCTCTAGTGTTAGACTTCTAGCAATCAATGGTAACACGTTTTTCATGTTATGGACTTCTATTTTCTGATAGAAGATGATGTCATAAATCTGGAAAGTCAGTCCAAGTTTCATTGATAATTGTAGTACTTTACAATACCCATGGGAGACACACCAACCCAATATAAAGATTATTTAATATATCTGCTGTGATACATGGATATGCCTGATACAAAACTAAACGTTGCCAAGGACTATACTAGATGGACAAAATTTTCTTTTGGGGGGCCTGTGATCTTAAAGAGAGGCATAAACCCAGTCCAGATCACACTGCAGCACTCTCTCAGGCATGCATATCAGCAGATGTGATCGTTTTGTGTTCTCTACTGAGACTTACCTCAAGAAGTGCCAGATTTGTTCTAAGCTATGCAACAGTCATGGGACCCCTGCAGGCATTATTACATAATAACTTTAGTTTTCTTGGACAACTGTTTTTAAGTCTTGTTTTCAACCAGTTAAGGAGCTGGACTGTTAGAAATTAGCACTTCTTTGCGCAACCCCCTTCATAACTGTAGATGATTCAAACTGCGGCTTTGATACAGTGCTTAGATGCATGAAGTCTGAAAGAACAATCACATTAGTATCAAGGCCAATAAAACAAAAGCTTTGTCATTAAAAATAAATCCTTTGCTTCTGTCTGGCCCACTGCAGATGTATTTTATTTCAAAACTCATTGTCTCTTAATGGCAGTATCATCAGCAATTCTCAATGTGTAGCACCATAAAATATTGCTGTAGACCTCTTGTGCTTTCCTCATAATTGCTAACTCATAGATAGATGGTTTTGAAACAATTGGTTGTATGAAAATTCTAGATTGTATATACAAAGAAGCTCAAAGTAGCTGTTGAGGTGCAATCTATGTTGCCAAGAATACACTCCTTCCTACAAACATCTGGGGATGTTGTTTTATTTTATTTTATAACTTAACCAACCTGTATGCTCTGTGTAATTTGGTGTTAAAGTAAACCTGACACTTGAAAGTTGCTATATTTCTACCACCAAGGTAACTCTTGAGCTAAAAGAAAAGAGAGACCAAGTCTTCCTTCATCATGGGCACAGGAACCAATCTTCCTGGAAATGGTTTTCTCTGTGAAGAACCCTTAATTCCATATTCCCCTACCCACTTAGAGGTACCTCTCTGGCCTTCACTACTCCTCCTCTGCCCCAAAACAAAGACTTGGCCCTGCTGACCTCCTTGTCCTTCACACTTCAGTTAGCTTTGCCTGTACAATTTGTTGCTGGGTACCTGCTACATTCCTGTATGCTGATTTCTTCTGCTAGCTCTGGTGGAGTATGAACATCCCCTTTGTCCTCAGCTAACACCTCAGAGAATTGTTTCTCCAGGGTCCCACTCAGTCCATAATATCCTTTGTGCTTGTACCAGACACAGAACACTTATTGCGATCACTGAAGGCATCCTGCCTTCTCTTGCTGTTGAGTAAGTGTCTCACATCCCCACTGGAGTCTGCAGTCTGTTTGCTAAACTGCTTCTACAACCCTCTAAATGTCCCCTCCTACAATTAATTCTACCTTAGAATATTGCTAATGTAAGTAATGCAAAGAAATATACATCACTTACCTCAATAATACCAGGAATTCAACTGCAGATATATAAGTAGACTTTCAGCAATAAGCAACATGTTCAGAAATGTCAAGGCCTCTATTTACATATTCACAACAGGGTGAGGAATATACATGCTGATGTGCAAAGTGAAAGGTATAGATTAATACCTAAAGTCTTCCCTCTTTTACTCCTTCACAAAACAGACTGTATATTCTGCATATTCCAAAACAGGCTATAATGTTCTTCATATCAGCCATTAAACTTTGACCATTGCAACAGAGCTACTCACAAACTGTGGATGTAATCCACATATAACAGAACATCTGTGTGGCTTTTCCTGCTTTCCAGTGGTGCTTGTTCTTCATACACAATTGCTCTGCAGGAGAGGAAATCATTTCATCTTTCTTATACCTGTGTATCAACTCATTCTTTAGTAGCTAGAAATTAATTTTGAATTACCTTAGAATTCATCAGGTAATGAAGATGAGACATAGTAATAAAAGGTGATCTCTTGATATACTTAAATGTCTGTTTTGTGTAGCCCTGCATTTAAGCTGAAGAGTCCAGCATGAGTGCTGGTGGACCAGAAGCAATAAGCCTGCCTGAAGGACACTCAGGAGGGCCATTTCAATGTACCTTTGCATTGGCTGCTCTTCCCACTCTGTAGATCAGAGGAGGCATTGGTAGGTGACTCTAGGAACCTCATTCCATGGTAGCTGGTGCCTCACTGTCTTCTCCACTGCAGCTAAAAACTTCAAAGCAAAAGAGATTTCTAATGGTGATTTTGCATAGTTCCTTTTACAAAGTACCCAACTGCCATAAAATACAAAACAAAATGAGCTGTTCTCCTTGCCACTTCCCCATCATACAGTGCAGATGCCATGCTGGAGACACAGGAATGAAAGAGCCCCAAATAATCTGAATCCATTTAAGTATTACCACTCTTTAAAAAGTAAAGATGCAGTAGGTTCTCATACTGGATGTTAACCTGGCTTTAGAGTTTCGATAATGGGTTTTGACACAAACTCTAACTCTCAAATAAAAAAAAATCTGTTTACTTAGTATGTATGGAAAAGCCTCATGAGAATAATTATTACAAGCTATAACATCACCAATATTGGTTAATCCTCATCATTTCATCACACACATCTCACTGCATGACATTTTTTTGGCCATGTCCCATCTTGTAGTGATCCATTCCCTGAGGTACGATTTCTTGCCGAATGGGAGAAGTCTGCTTCAGGACAATATTTCATCCTCCATTATTCTGTGCAAAAAAAGGAACAGTTTAGTTCATTTTAGTTCTCTTACTCCAAGCAGCGCACACAGCAAAAGGACTGAAATGCTGAGCAGTGACCTGTCCCAGATGAAGGATCCCAGAAAGAAACACTTCATCACTGTTATCCTGGATACTAACTGACTTGAGGCACACAGTGCTAAAGACCATCCAGAGGTTTATTTGTTCTAGGTTACTTCTAGTACATTTTCCTCAGAGAATAAAAATATCTCTACTATAACCATCCCCACTCTGATACCACCCCAGTAATAATCCCTGGTAGGTTTTTTTTATTTTTATTTTTTAAATGCAGGAATCCAAATGGCCTATCTAAGGTGTTGCAGATTCATCTTGCTTTTTTGCTAAGCCTTTTCCCTGACAAAAGAGCGCTGCTATTCTGGCTGCAAAGTGCAGCTGTTGGTAAGTCAACCCTCTAGTGGCCAGATCCAGCACAGAGCTTGCAGCAAGTTACACAAGGCAAATCTGCAGTTTTGATGTTTGTCTGGCAATAAAGAAAGAAAGAAAAAAAATCACATTCATGTTTAAATGCAGTGCTACCTAAATTAAGATAATGGGGGAAATACAGTATTGTTTAGTTTCCCAGTCATGAAAGTATTGTAAACATTAGAGCTGGATTGATGCACTTCTTGATGACTTGAAGTGGTTTTCATAAATGAAGTCCAAATATGTAATAGCTGCTCTCAATTTTCTATGAGAAGATTTATTCAAAAATAAATTTAGCTAAGGGGAAAAAAGAGACAGATTTGAAAGCTGAATTATTGCCAAGAACTGAAACATTGAAGCAGCCAGTCCCTTTTGAGACAGCTGCAACATTTCATGGTGTAAAGTCAGCGAATTTCCACAGGCCCTGCTGCCAGAGACCACAAAATGGTTTCAAACAACGGCTCACTTCATGATATTTTTGTTTTTTTAAAAAAAGTGTCCTTGTGCTGCTGAGTGGGCAGTGTGCGCTAAGTTAGCAGATTAATGAAAATGTTTCACTGGCACAAGATTTTGATTGCCCCAGTGCAAAATTGCTTGCAGATTGGAAAACAGCATGTTTCATTTCAAACTCATTCTCTTCCCATACATTAGCACTTGTCAATGTAGCCATTAAGCACAGTCAGTGCAGAAATTTAATTACAAAACCATTTATTTTATTGAAAGAAAAATAAACCCAAGCTACCTCAAATGCATTAGGTGGGTTCAAAACATGTTCGGCTGATAACACCCAAGGGTAGAGAGGCTGCTGTAAGAATAATGTTCCTTTCATGTGTGGTGGGGACTCAATATTAGAAACAGCTGCCTATAAGTCATTCTTTATTTAAGTTCTATTATGAATTAAAGAACAACTGATTTAATGAAGGAACTTTTTATATCTGAAGTTACTCGGCTGCAGTATTTATTCTGTCTTCCTTTAAGAAAGAGGTTAAATTTTAAATGTTAAGTAGGTGAACAGAACGATACTTTTTATTGAATACTTTTTTTTTTTTTTTCTCATGTTAGCCTTTTGTTCTCCTAATGCTTGAAGAATGTAAGGTCTGTGGTATTAAAGGAAGTAACAAAAATGTGCTAAACACATCAAAAAGTAGAAAATCTGTATCTTATTTATGCCACAGAGTTCTACACTCTGCATGTCTTATAGGCATTTGCAAAGGCCCAAGAATAAGGATCTCTAACTAAATGATAGATGTGGGTCAAGCAGCACTCTGATGTCATGGTACATATTGCCTCTGTCTCACTACTAATGAGCTGCCAATAACAGGTCTGTTTTACTGTTCTGCTTGAAGAATAAAAAAAAAAAAAAAAAAAAAAAAAAAAAAAAAGAGTTATAACCTTAGTGGTTTGGACTGATTTGTCAATTTAAAGTGATTTTTTTTTCTTCTGTCTGAGATATCTACCCACAATTTCTTGCAGACATAGGCTCATGTATTCCACCCAGATGAGAGCCCAGAAGACGTGATGTGAGTGTTTGGCAGTGCCCCGGGCTGAGTGGCAGTCAAGGAGACTGCTGCTGCCATGGGGAGTACTGTACAGCAAGAGAGAGCATCCTGGTGACACTGCATTTGCTCCAAGGACAGCGGCTCCATTGAATGCAATGCTTCCTCACACCACCCTCCAGTGCACAAGCCATTGTGTGTGTGTGTGTGTTCGTGTGTGTGCAGGGGCGGGTGGGGACAGTGGGATCCTCCCCACATCCTGGGCAGCCAGGGCCTCACACGTGGGTTTGATCACCCCCTGCCTTAAGCAAGGATGGAAACAGATGCTATTAATGAATCTAGGTATTCCATACAGCCATAATACTCCACAAAATGTTGTCCTAGATTAGCCAAGGTAGGTCATGTTCAGTAGTATTGCCTTTCATTAGCAGAATTAACAATTAAGCACACGCCTTTATTTTAGATCATTTTCCTGAGACCACCTGTTTCCACTTCTTTTGCCTTTACCAAAAACTGAGGTATCAGAGGAATTTCCTAAATTTTTCTCTTGACTTCTAAAGCCTTTATTTATCCTTTTCCATGCTGTCATCCTCTCCATCAGAAGTGTCAACCCGTGGGATGCATTTCTCAGGAAGGAATCTCCTCACCTACATCCTGTGTTGCAACACCACGTCATCCCAGACAAAGCAGCACAGTTAGAACACTGCCAGGACCAGCCACCTTCTCAGGTGACATCTTCTTCCAACACTTTTGGGTTCACAACCTGGCAGAGGAATGACACTGGAGTTGCTGAAGTGCCAAACAGAAGTAGCATATCACCTCCTCTCCATCAGAGCCTGTTTTATGATTAGGAAAGCTCTGCAAAATCGCAGACACTACACCCATTCAGTTACACAATCAGGCACAAAGTGCAAGACAGATAACATCACAGCATATTCCAAGAGGCCCATTTCATGCCTGAATTAGGGTATTCTTTGTTCTTGGGTTTTACATTTGTTACTCAGATAGGTTTTCTCTCTCTACTTCACTAAGAGAATTGTCATATAAAGTAGACTCAAAAACTAAGAAATCTTAGTCTTGTGTTTCTGTCCTGATATCATAAATGCATATATCAGGGTGGAAGAAAAACAACCAAAACCCACAAAAATAAGGAAAACAAACAAACAAACAAAAAACAAACAAACAAACAAAAAGGACCTGAATTGAAATCTAGTTGCAAAAGAGCCAGCAAGGGAAAAAAAAATCTGTTAAAATAATGAGTGGAATAAGGCTTGAGGGAAGGCTAGCACCAGGCTACTGCAAGGATCTTCCCTGGAGGTTTGTGCATGTTGGAGCCATTCTGGAGCATCGCCTCTCACTTCATAAAACTGCCTGCCCGCATTGTCCTCTTCCTCCTCCTCTCCTCAGGTCCCACTCCAGGGAGAGGCTGATGGGCTCAGCTCCTCCGTTTGATAGCTCCCAAGTACATCCTGCCATGACAATTGCCACGGGTTTCCTTGTACTTCAATATAAAAAGTTCCCTAGAGGTGTTTAAATATCAACTTGAAAGGCTGCTGAAAAGGAGGGAGTAGCACGGGATGTTGAAAAAGAGTTGTGAAATGCAAATAGACACAGTATCAAAACAAATGCCTCTTCTGAGGAGAGCCATTGCCTACAGAAGTTTCATCTCTGTGGACTATCTGAGGTTTTCAATCTAACAAAATACTCTCCTGGAAGTGTGTCATGAGAGACAGCAGGAGTATAACTGTATCATCAGCACAAAATCATTTCCTTGAAATGGGGCAATTCACAGCATTCTCCAACTTCATAGTACCTTTCCATTTTGATTTTTCTTAATTATTCCACATAATGTCTGTCTAAAAAAATATTTTGCTAGTCTATAACTGAAAATACAGCTGAAAAGTACAAAAGTTTTTGTCTACAAACATTTATTTCTTAATATTCCACGGAACAAAAGTATCCCAAGTTTAGATTCAAATTTTCAGTTACTAGTATCCGAACTTCTCAGTAGCTTTAACACAAACCTGTCGTGCACCTCTGAGGTACTGAAATCTCATTCCCATTTTGTGGATGAAGAAAGAAAGAAGGTAAGATGAGATCCTATGATTTTCCCAGATCTGGAAGTCTATAGTAAAGACAGAGGCTGCGCTGAGCTCCCATGACTGTCTTTTATCTCTGTCAGCTCAAAAGGGATTTGGAACAGGAGTTATCCCAGATTTACAAGAGGACCAGCCACTGTTATCCAAAATCTGGATACTCCCTGTGGTACTATAGTTTCTGAGTTCAATCCTTATTCAAGACACACAACAGAAAGCTAAGCCCCTAATTGAGAATCATTACAACAACTCAAAGCATGCTGAAGTAGACTACATCTTTTCACATACTGACATACTCTGTTCTACAACTCCATTTGCCTCTACCTTATACCCTTCTTTAATCACTCTTTTTTAAATGGAAGGTGAGAAGCAATACAGAATGAGAGAACCCAGAGAAGAAAAGTTGCAAAGATTTTCTCAGTTCCTTCAACAACAGAGTATAATAAAATGATACTAAACACAAGGAAATATGTGATGTGCATATGTCTACCATAACAGGACACCTTAGCATTTAATTCTTCAGTCAGAGAAAAAATAATCTATCCTCTTAATGCAAGAGGGAATAAGACAAACAAATACAGTAATTGTGATAGTAGTTAAAGGAGGATAGAAAGATGGGAAGAATTACCATGGTAGGAAAAATATCTTCTCTGCCAGCGTGTAGGGGAAAAGCTGCCATCATTAGGAAGATAGACTATGGGGATACTGATCCACTACAGACACCACCCACAGCTGCCTGTGCCTTCACACAAAACCTAGGTGTAGTTAGGACTAGCTGCTCAGTCTGCATGAAAAAGTGAGCCTTGCCACAGGAGGCCATCTTAGCACACAGACCTCAGCCAGAAGAGGCAGATGCCCTGCCAGCAGGGCATGCGAAACATGCACTGAAGTGCAGTGAAGTAACTGCAGACTGAGCTTCAGCTTGTGTAGGGTCAAAGAGCACGCCTGTGTGTGCCAGGTCCGTAATGCTTACTTCACTAGTCTGACAAAAAAAACAAACAACCCCTTAGTACAGAAATCTGCTGTGTCCCACAAATAGTTAATCTTGGAGAAGAGTCCCTCAATCAAAAAAAGCAAGAACTGCCCACTGTGTGGGTACAGCCTTCAGCATACCACCTTCTGCAGTGCGTGCAACACTGTGTCTGTAAAACACTTCATCCAGCTGGGAAAAAAATAAAAAATCGAGACAGAGTGAGTGTAAACATATTCCCATAACACATGAAGTAGGGACAAGTGGACAAGTACTTGACCACATGAGTTTCACAGCTCACTGGGTGTCATTCCAAAAAGCATCTGTCACTGCCGCTGGCAATGAATTTTGAAAACAACTGTATTTTGCATCTCAGAGTTTAACACGATTGCACAGCCGCCAACAAACAATCAAAGCCTAAAGACCTAGCAAATGTGTGTTTTACCTCTCCAGATCTTTTGCTTGGTTATATTATCAGTGACAGGAGTGACAATGTTGTTAGGATGGTGTTAGACAGCAAATTCACACGTGGATCTAACTTGTCAAGTCAGCACGCTCAGATTGAACATTTGCACGATTCTCTTAAGAGGAATTTCTCTCTCTATTTTTTTTTTTCTCATGCTAAACATATTCTGCTTGAGGTTTATAAACTTTTACCCATTTCAGCAATTCCAGAAGAGCAAGTGCTGGTTTAGGAAATTTTGTGTCTTGCAAACACCAAAAAAACCCACAAAACCAACCAACAAACAGAAACCACTTACTGCTTCCATGCTGAGATGCAGGTAGATGAGAAGTGTTTATAGTGGCTAAAAATTTAGGGGGTTAATGATGGCCTCTTCCTGTCACTGGGAATTTGGCTGTAGTAGCAGAAAGATTTATCCTTACCTGCATAGTAACAATAGATGTGAGAAATTACCAGAGGTTGTATTAATGCATAGTAAAATAGAGTTCCAGACTATACAAATGTAAGGTTTAAAAGAAAAGAGATGGGGAAAGAAAAAAGGCACAGAGAGGTAAATTAACCAGGCTGTGCTCCATGGCAGAGTCAGAAACAAAACTCCAGTATATATTCTTCTAAAATATATTATTCTCCCATACAGGCCCATTCAAGGGCTACAACTGAATTGTGCAGAGGAGCTGTCCCTTTGTCAGAGATGAGGGGAAAAGTTAGAATTTAACCATGACCAAAACAGCTGCTCTAGAGTTGCTATAGTTTTGTATCAAAAGCAAATAAATAGATAAATAAATGGCCACTTTAATATTAGTTTGAATAGCCTCTGAGTTTGTATTTACCTGTGTGCCTGCAAAAGTGTTGTGGGGAAATGGCCACGGTCAAAGCCATTGTTTTCTCTAAGAACAGACTAGCCTAAACATATATGGTTTTCCTCCCAAAGCCCCCTTCTGCCCTATCAGCCACATTACATCTTTTCAAAAAAAAAAAAAAAAGAAAAAAAAAAAGAAAAAAGAGAGAACTAGGACAAATACAAACTGGATTCTTCTGCTGATACAAGAATATTATTAGTAAGAAGCATGAAGTGATGTGATATCTTATCATCATGGCCATAGCAAGGAAGGCTTCCTGACTTCTTACCAGAACAAACTGTCACTCTGAGGTGAAATTTTAGTATAGCAGCACAAAGGAAACTTTTAATGCTGAGTTCATCCTAACATTCAACAAGTGCAGTGGATGCATATTCCTGTAAAGCATTTGTGATGCTTCCTGAGAGGGAAACAACAGTAAAAGGTAGTCCTGAAGAAAGCGAAGCTACATATACAATTACAAACATCTCCATCTAAGAGATTTATTTTGGTTACTAATGTTTCTTCTCTTACCCATCATATCTTCTGTTTGGATGCTGATTTTGGGCCCAGCTGAGAATTCAAACATTCTATTAGATCATATCTTCACAAATACTGTTGTACTAACATCAGTTTCTACCCTATGAAAAGGAAAAATATAAAATCTGAATCATCTTTCCACCATATGAGTCAGAAACACATCCCTTTTAAATATAGAACAGAGAATATAGCTGGCTTTGTTCAACACTTCTTTCTAGGCTGTAAGAAATTATTGTCTATTTAAAATGTGTGGATGTTAAGAATGAAAAAAAGGATTAAATCATGTACTGGAAATCACAAGTTGTTTTTTTTTTTTTTTTTTCTTCTTTCTTTTCCTAGCAGCTGTATAGCAACTTAACACTTCAGTTTTCCTAAGAAGCTGTCTACATTTATTAGTGGGCTTTGGCTAAATTGCTACAGAAAAACTATGTTAAGAAAGAACAACCTCTGCAGAAAGGAAAGTGATGTTTGAAGTAATTGCCTAATGATGCTTTTTTTCTACTTCTGTCCTAGGATCTGTAGCTTGGATTATATACACGCTTTACTGGGGGGTAGTAAATTGTCATTCTCTCTACAGATTTACAAGATCAATCTTGGTAATTTGTTAGTTACAGTGTATGTAATGTGATATTATTGCTCATGTTACACAAGAGGATTACATGGCTTACTAAATAAAGCAGTGGACTTTACATTAGGGACCATACTTCCTTCCAGACTGATGCCTAGACAAGTAAAATTAGATCGGTGATCTCAGCCTTAGGACCATCTCTGGTGAATATGGACTCAGATCCCTAAATGACTAAACACAACTTAGGCCATCACTCATCTTTGTATGCTCACTCCTAACACCTGGATTCCAGATTCTTAAATATTTTTTATTCATCAGCTGTTGAAACATACCAGTGTGTGGTTTTCTGTGCAAGATTTACCAAGTCCCAGATTTGTACCTATGCTTCTGTGGGTTTATTAAGGGCCAGCAAAATTCTGTTCAGGTTGTATAAAGACAGTCAAAGACTATGTTGAACAGGCTTCATATTTTGTAGGTTGAATACAATACTTCTGTTGTTGAAAGTCCTCTGCTGTTAAAAGTAAAAACTTTTTTTTTTTTTTGGTAATTTTGCTGTCACAGATTAAATCTCTTTCCTTTATGCATGAAGTCTGCCATTTTTATGACTGGCAGACAGTTATCTGTCTGTAGATGTCTTACCCCTCTTCTCCACAATTAATTTTAAAACTTTTCTGAGTTCTGGTTTGCATTTTTTTTTTTTTGCATTTCAGGTGAAGTGAGTCCTACAATTGTACATAATATTCCAGATGAAACTGGTTAAAAGAGAATGATATTTTAGCCACCTAGGATCAAATCATTAATATTCATGTTCCTTTGATTTTTTTTTCCCATTCTAAAACTTTTGAATAATTTTTACCTGTCTCTGTTTATCCACAGAAGGATAAAGCCCAGCACTGCTCTGTCAGCTGTGATCATGAGAGATCATATCTGTGGTTGGAGGACTTGGTATTTAAGTGAAGTCAGACTAGCCATAGACCCTACAACCCTAGTAACTTTCGATAACCCTCAAGCATATACAATTTTTTTGCATTCTCAAATCAGTGAGTCAATGAATAATGGTTAGATTTTCAAAATACGTAGGTACTCCAAAGCATATGGGGCATGCTTAAAATAAGTACTAACCTTAAAGACAAATCAGAGCTAAATCAGACACCCACTACCCACTTCTACAAGTCTTCTAAACTGGTGCCCAGCAGTTGGTCCACATAAGCCTGAGGGCCTGTCAGGGTCTCTGTGCTGAGGTCAACCTTACCCCTGATTCTGTATCCTTTCCTTTGTTTGTGGCGTGGTACTTGGAAACGTGAAAAGTACATCAGTACCAGTCCCACAAAACAAAACAAAACAAAACAAAACAAAACAAAACAAAACAAAACAAAAAAAAGCACCTTCCTAATTTAGAACTCATCCTTGACTCTCTTCCCTGAAAATTCATGAAGGCCTGACCCAGATAAGAAGCCCATCCAGTGCCAAGGGTTCTCCCTTTTAGCAGCTGTGCTTGCCTCAGATTGTTTAGTGAAAACCCTGATGAGCCCTAAAACCAAGCAACTGAAATTTGGGACATAGTTTGTTATGTTCTTTTGATAAGATCTACTCTATTTTCTGCAGCCCTTTTTTAGGTTCAAATGCATTTCTGAAGAATCCTGTTCCATGACAATGGAAATAATATGTAAATAAATAAATAACAATGGGCTATCGGTTCCTTAAGGCTCTGTTGACAGGGGAAACGGTACCATTTATCTGAACAGTTGTGCTTTTCAGAGGAGGCAGCTGAACTATCAGGAACAGAGCTGTGGTCACCTATTTATTTTAAGTGGCAACTGTCAGTAAATCACTAACTTCAGGTTACTCTTGATCAAGATTACTTAAACAAATGACCCATAGGTGAAAGTATCTGCATCCCATCACCAAGCTCCAAAAGCCAGTCAATTGCTTCACCACAAATACTGCAGCTGCCATGCAATGCAGCACAGAGAGCTCTAATGAGCAGTTTCAGAAGCATTGGTTTGGCTTATTTTTTCACAACTACATGGGCATGTTAATATGTGAGGGATGGGTAATTTGAGGGATGTTTTCCACATTTTTTATTGCAGTTAAAATAGAACAAAAGCTTGCTGTCGTTCAGACCAATACCTGCTCATCAGGCAGAAGAGGTGTGTGGCTGGGTTGCAGATCAAGTCGCTCTAGTTCATGGTAGCTGGTGTCACCAAAGCATCTCCCCACTGGGGCTCACACACAAGGGGAAGAGACCTGAATCTGGAGGAAAACTGAGCAGTGGTTGGATATCCAAGTCTGTGCAATGTGACCCTGAGACAGAGGAGGCAATGTGGCCCCATTGTCCCCCACATCTTTTGCCCCACCACCTAGAGATCCCCTCCAGCAAGGGGCAGTCTGATCATGGGGTCAGCAGCTGTGAGCTTCTGCTCTGAGGGACTCTCAGGAGTGGGCACCAACTTTGCCATGCTGAGCCCCACAGTCTCTGCTATCCAGGGGTCGGGGCTCAGTGGCAGTGCAGGTGAACCCTTATGAGATGCCACCAAGGCTCTCAGTGATCCCCAAATGAAAGAGCTCTTGGGGCAAGATGGACACAGATAGTAACCTACTTCCTAGACCAAGAGGGTGGCTAGAAGAAGCAACTGCCCATTGTCTATTCAGATAAACATACTCCTGGGGCAGACCCCATGTGGTTGAAGTGCAGATAACAAGCAGAGGAACAGCAAGGCCAGTCTTCTAAAATTAGTGTTGTAAGAGGATTATTGTTTTACAGAGAAGAGATGTGGGAGTGGCAGCAACAGAGCTCTGCTCTTTGAGCTTTTTATGAGAGAGTAACAAGCCTGTATAATTATCAGGCTGAAGCTCATAAAGAAACTTATAAAAACATTGTCAAAGTAGTTGCAACCATTCCTGGAATTTTAATTCAAATTCAGTCTTTCCTTTCCATTCACAGGTACAAATGCCTCTGGCTTTGTGGAAGTGACTAGAGCAGAACTGACTTGCTAGTTTTTACCCTCAGAAACTGTTGGTAGCCTACAGGTAGAAATCAAAAGCGTGTCAGTTGAAATTTGGGTAAAATAAGACTTGTACAGCATTAAGGCAGTTTAAATGCTCAAATCTGCAAATTAGCCTAGTATTTGTACTTTTCTTGCTTTACCAAAGAATTGAAGTGAAACTTGCCAGTCTAGGTTATTTCACCATCAGTCAAAAATGAGGCTTTGGGCACGTACCTTCCGGATTTTTGAAATCGTTTCAATTTTTTCTGCAGAGAATAAGGAGGAAGTTTCTTATCATCTAGAAACACTAATAACAAATAAAGTTAAGAAATCCAGTTCTAACTTGTTGATAAAGCAGAAATAAAAACATGCATTTTTTTTCCCTGTTAAACATTGGTGATTAATATTTTAGAAGGGAAACTTATGTCAGAGCTCAGCCCTATTATTTAAATATTATGTTATTATCTTGATTTTGAATTGTTGAGGAAAAATTACTTACTGTTAAGTTATCTACAACTTATGTTTTTGATAAATTTTCAGTGAAAACTGTATTATAAGGCCTGTCTTAATTTTCCCAGAACCTGCGGATTGTAATCTGTGTAGCATCAAACTCAGTTCATACTATATACACGTACAGAAGTTCTCTGTTGGTTCAACATGGAATGTAAAGAAGCTGATGTCTCCAAGTGGCAAAAAAAGCTTCTAAAAGTGACAATAAAACATCTCCAAAGGCTTTTTATTTTTTTCCACTACCACAGAAAGTAAAACAGGTAGCTGAGGCTTGGCAGGTTAGGTGGGAAAATCTTTCCCTCCAACATGCTTTCTCCTGAGGGCATCAGGAATAATTTTAGTCCATGTCCCTCGGAAGGCTGACAGAAATTCCCTCGAAGCCAACAGGAGGATTTTCATTAACATCAACAAGCATTTGCCGAGGAGTCAAAAGACTATGTGAGTTAAATTGATGAATCAGAAATTGAAAACTGAGCCAGGCCCAGGTTGGACTTCAGGAAGCAACTAAATATTGTTCATTCAAAGACGTGAAACATAGAACCATAGGTCCAAGATCAGCCTCTCTGCAGTTGCTCTGTAAGCTGCTGCACTTGGATTTACTTAGATGCTCAGTTTTTAGAAGTAAAAGTAGTGATTTGCCCATCCAGAAAACAACAACAACAAGAAAACAAAACAGAACAAAACCTGCCAGCCATGACTGTCTCCCAAAACAGCAACTAGAGTAATGTCTCTCAAGACTTGCCATGTTCACTGACAAGATTTAGATAAAAGACAGGGGTATTCTGAGTCCTGACATGAGCATTTGTCTTGTCACATGTGGTACCCGATGCTCAATTTCTAAATAAACACTCAAAAATATTGATTTCCTACTTGTTTCTGAGAGGAAGCACAATGGATTTTGCCACAGCTACACAATCCTTGATATAATTAGGTCAACAATAATATTATTGTGCATTTTTTTTTTGTGTGTGTTTCATTTGTACATTGTTGCTGAGCAGAAAAAGACAAGAATATGACATGTCAAAGTCTCCAGTAGCATGCATGCAATAAAAATAGCATTAAATATTGAGAGTTTTTAGAGGGGTGTTTTATCATCTGTCTTCCCTTTGCTTGTTTTCCCAAGAGACTGCAAACAGAGCACAAAGAGAAAAATCAAAGTTAGTTGGCAAGCGACAGCTATTCCAGGTACTGTCCCTGGCCAGCTGTGTGGTCAGACCAAGGTGGTGGGCTCCCCAAAGGCCCTAGCCTGCCTGAAGCACATGTCAAAACATGTACTTCAGAGTGATGCTATGCCTGAGGTATGGTGAGGTCCCACCTGCCGTCTTTGCACCACAGATGGCCACCATCGGCACAGGTGGGACCATGTTGAGCCTGAAGGCTGAACATGGCCTCCAGAACACATGGTGAGGGTCACCATCTCATCCATCCACTAAGGAAGGGCAGACAAACACTGGAAGTCTGCAAGGTCCAACATCAGAGGCAGAGAGCTTTTTTTTTTTTGATGCTATGGAGAAACCACATGTAATGATATCATAATATATAAATGCTATAATAGATGAATAACAAGAAGTAAAAAGTAGTTTGTATATATAAATGCTATAATAGATGAATAAAAAGAAGTAAAAAGTAATTTATATTAAACTAGTTGGAAGCACTCTGCAAGTACCATGTAGCTTTAGCCTCCTTTCAAAAATAACTATATATTTTTTCAAGTTATTTTGAGAGAGATAGCAGTCAAACACACTTGAATAGGTGGAGACTTACAATATAAATTCCATCCTCATTTACATTAAAAAGCAGTTGGTTTCCATAGTGGAAAAATGAAGGAAGCAAAATGTATCTCTTAAAAACACACATGATTAGCTGAGACAGATTTTTATGCCTGCAGATTATTACCATTTTACTTGTAAGATATCTATCTTTACTAGCAACATATTTTCTGGTTTTATTAAGAATGTCACATTGTCTTTTCCTACTTAACTGCAAATAACTCAAACAAAATGTTGGAAGTTTTCCATCACATCTTGTTAGAAAAAAATGTTATCTTTCCAAAACAGTTATTGTAGGAAAAATCCTGAATATTTCAGATCCAGTTTCCATATTCAAACAAAGCCCAATGCACTGTGAAAATACACTTCCATAATACATGGGAACCTTCCCCTGACAAGTTCTTATACAATAGTTGCCCCTTTTGCAGTGGGGCTGCTTGGAAAAACTCGGTACAGAGCAAGTTCAGTGCCATCTGGCTAGAGAGTCTACCCACTGAGGCAAATCTTATGCCTACAGAGTAGCAGAGAACTTCAATTCCAATCCAAATACATTCCCTTTCAGGCAAGAAATTTTAACTTTTTTTGAGCAACATAAATAAATAAAATACCATAAATAAAATACCATAAAAAGCAAATACTTTTGTGAAAGAAATCTCCCATCATCAGAATTAGAGATGTGTAAATAACTTTTTTTTTTTTTTTTTTGTACTGAAGTTGAATGAAAATATTAGTAAGCATAAAAAAAATAATTAATTTTCAATCTAGCTAACTTTATTTATTTATTTATAATGCTTATTATTGGAAAAGCAAACCCCAGAACATCAAAATTGCCTTTTCATTGAAAACCTTTGGCTTTGATCTGCTGTATCCATGATAATTCCCAGATAATTCCTATAATAATGTTAGCTGAATTTAGAAAAGGCAATCACAAAACATCAATAATTTAAAAAACTACTGTTGAAAATACCTTTTAGGTGAACTCTGAAATTCCTGAGATGTGATCACTGTGGTTAAATTCAAGTCTACTATTGAGAAAGAACTTCTTAAATCATGCCATTCATAAGAAATAAAAATCAACTCAAAATGAATCCAAGACAAATGTTTTTGTATGCAGGCTCAAATCTAGATTTTGAAATCATGCAAGGCTGTTAAATCCAATCAGTTTATATTTCTTCACAAACTCCATTTTCAAGCAGAGTCCATTTTATAAGCCTTCCAACATTAAGTGACATTTCTCTCAAATTATACATTTAGATTCTATGAACACAGAATTTATAACTCATTCCAGATTATCTATATGGAATAATTCAGGTATAACAAAAGAACGCAAATCCCAAAGCTAAAGGTCATACCCCATCAAACACATCACTCAATACTTATAGGAAACCCCAAATAAATATACAGGACACCTGAATACCTGATTTTTTTTCTATCTGATCATCACAATGGGGCATGGGAGGGGATTGTTTGTGTTTTAGAAGTTAATCAACCTTTAGTGGCAGTAACTCTGAAGTGAAGTGTTACCTGGTGTGCCAGGAATGTCCTGTTTTCTTTTGTGTGGAGCCTGCCAAGGTTCTGTATTACCATCATATGCCTTTCGTAACCACTCACTATTATCAGCTTCTCAGTTTCATCTCCTGGATCGGCAGCAGTTTCTTAAAAGTATTTATTTTCTTTGCTAGCCCAGCAAAGGGCTGTCACAGCACATTGTCACATTGTCACAGCAGCAAATGGGCCCACTGGAGCAGTGAGACAGGTCTGGCATCCCCAGCCTCTAACTCCCTCATGAAGGCATATCTGGGGTTGTACAGCTGGCACATCTAAAGACAGGTAGAAAAGATGGGCTACAGCTTTCCATGGCATGTGTAGATTTCATATCTCCTCTCTGGCAAATCACTGCTGCCAGGGATGGTGCCAATCCTTCAGGAATCATGAAAATGCTGCCCACCCTTCAGAAATTGCAGAAATGCTGCCCACGGGCAAATAGTTTGTCACTGAACTGTATCAGGCTGCATCAGACTGCATGCAGGTTAGTAATATTTTCCCCAAAGAAAGATGACATCATTGGCTTGTAAAAAAAATATAAATGAAATCCACCCCTTCCACTTTAAGTTACAAACAGGACAGAAGCAGTCTAATTGGAGCCTTCAAACTTTGTATCAAGTTGGGGAAGTCTGTCCTGTCACATCTGCAGAACAGGACAGCTGAGGGTCCACTTGCAAGTGCCAGCAGAGAGAATTGGGCTTTGTTTGAGAAGAGCAGGCTGCAAAGTTTGGGTTACATCTATTGAGACCTGGGAGGGCCACTGCAGTAGACTGGACTCAGGACGCAGCAGCCATGCCTCTGTCTCGTGGGTATGCATGCAATTTGCTGCTGCCAGAAGGTACTCTTCTCCCACCACCTTTATGTTGCCTGTGCGTGGGACATAGGCCAAATTATCAAGTGATCCACAAGGCATCTTGCCTATCAGCAACAGGCAGGACAAATGATGTTTTTTCACTTGTAGCTAATTGTTCTGTTAGACAGATTTCTCAGTGAAAACAAGGCCTTGGAGAGTGGTGCTGCATATCATACCAAAGATCTTTCTATAACTAATGAGAAAAATCTGGGCCACCACCCCGCCCTGTAAGTTGTGATCTACACCCAAAAGGCATCCCCAAGACCCCTTTCCTTATCCCTCCCAACATATACAGAACCACCCCAACATGGATGGTGGCACAGAAGACCTTGGTAGGCAAAGAAAAACATTCTACATTTACTATTGCTCCTGCACACAACATTTCAAGGAAGATCAGAAGCTCTTTGTCTCTCCATCTCAAACTGATGGCAGTCACCACCATGTGCTCTCCATATAGAATCAATTAATAATATCCAAAGTCTCTAGTGACTGCAGAGACAGATTTTGTTCATCTTTTGAAGTACCATCAAGATCTTCTCATCAAAGGAGTATGTCTATGATGAAAAAGCATTTTAATTTAATACAAGCTGAGAGGGAAATGGAAAACTCCCCTACCTAAAGCTAAAAAGTAAAAAGTTAAAAAGCTAAAGCTGGAAGTATTGTATCTGGAAACGTAGTCCTATTACCTCCAAAATAATTTCTCATCTCTGCCTCAGAAAAAGGCCTTTCAAAAGTCCTTTACTAAGCATACATGTGTAAGAGGGAGAAAAATTAGCTTAGGTCGAGCCCTTGCCCTTTAGGATAGGTGATTCCCATACTTCTTTTTCAGACACAGTTTTGTCAGTTCCGTATAGAAAGATTAAAAACATTACATAAAGAAGTAAGGCTTTCAGTCTCTGTTTTGGATGCTTTCTAGACTGTTTTCAGTTGTTATAAATTAGAAGTCAGATCTGTCCAATTTACAGCAGTGAATTTCTGACCCACTGAGTCTAAAACAGGAAACAGGTTTATAAGATAAATGGCCACAAATTCCATATTACTTGCTATACTTTTTAGAATTTGCATTCCTTTGGCAGCATACCACAGTTATTATGGGTGCCCACATTTCTGACACAAATATTTTAGTGAAGTAGCTTTTTTAAAATATGGTATCATTTGTGGATGACCATGGATTAGTTGGTGTGTCCATTCCTTAATTTAGTCTGCCTAATGGCTATATATGCTTCTATCCATTTTTTTTAAATTCTTTTTTCTTTTCTTGTATTTTTTTTATTTACCAAACTAGTTTGTGAGAGTTGGAGGGAAGGTACTGTCTGTGCTTTCCTAACACAGGACAGATTCCAGAGGCATTTTAGGGCTATTCAGAAAGAGAGCTTGGCAGGCCTTCCCCATCATGGTAATTCACAGAGGCTTAAGGCCACCACTCAGACAGAGAGAGAAAAACAAATATAAGTGGAGGAACAGTTTTCCTAATTGTTTACTCTTTCTGTGTGAACTTATTCATGAAATTTTTGTCTCTTTATTTTTCATATGCTCTCAAAGAATAAAGCTTTTCAGCAAAGAAAATAGACACAGTGGTTGTTTCCACTTCAGTGTTGTTTTCTCAAGGTGCCCACAGTTTCATGGACAAAGCGGCTGTCTCTACTTGCTTTGCTGACCCTGCATGGCTTGCAAAGTGGCTCAGCCTTCAGTGGTCTGCGTCCGCGTGAGTTTTGGGGTGACAAAAAGGCCAACTTTCCATAAATGGGGGAGTGTAAGAACTAAAGTAAATATTCCCAGGCCCCACCAATCACTGGCTGAAGAGCCAAAACTGTGAAGGGAGGCTGGGGAGAGGGAAGGAAAGCGACGCCCTGACTGCACTCAGCTTGCAGCCAAGTGCTCAGCTAGCTGTGCTCACACCCACTGAGCCGCAGTGGTAGTGAGGCCACCACAGTAACAAGAAAATAATTAAGGAAAAACATTGCAGAGCTAGCTAGCATAGGTTTGGCAAGCAGGGAGGATGTAACAGGCGGGTTATCCCCATCAGACAAAGTAGCAGGAGCACACCTATCTCACATGGCACCACCACAGCCTTGGAACAACCAAGACACAACTTGGGCTGGTAAACTGCTGAATCAGCTTTTAAATGCCATTGTATTCTGCAGCACTTTGTGTCAGCCCTTTATTTGGAGAAATGATTGCCAATAATTTAGTTTTCTACTGAGCCTCTAAAGAGTTGCATTGATTTTTCCTGTACTGTAAGTAGCTCTGGGTTAGTACACCAAAATTTCACCAAGGAAATTCTCCTGGCTTTATTTCCACCTTAACTATAAGAAGAAAATACCAGTAAAAAAATTCTAATTAGAAAGCCTGAGAAAAGGATTTTTCTTTTAAATTCAATGTTTCTCTTCTGTGTTTCCACAACAAAATAACACCGGAAAGTAGAGAGTGCTTTACCAGTTTGTTCCCAGAAAAATGATAGAGTTGCCTATGGTAGGGCAAACTTACTTGGATAGGAGACACAATTTCCTCTACAGCCTCTACAGAGTTACAAAAAAAAAAAAAAAAAGTTCTGCTGGATGCAGGAGCCACCAGCCTTACTGGCTTTCTGCTCCAGGAGTCAGAATTATTCCTTCAATCATACGTTTATGTAAAAAGTAATAAAACTGCACAAAAATCACATAATGTAGCAGGCATAAAATGGTCCTGGGGAGATGGATGGAAACTTGAGTACGGTGGACCTAGTTTAGTGCCTGTGGCATTTGTAGAAGTAATCAGTCCTTAGAAAATGCACAGCTGAAAAGGGCTTGGTGTAAAGGATGATCCTTACCTCAGGAGCACCACAGAAAGGAAGAGCAGGAAGCAAGGAAAAAAAAAAAAAAAACAAAAAAAAACAAAGGTTACAAGGCTGGCTCCATTTGAGGGCAATATGTTATCCCCATCAGGCTGTTTCAACTCTGGGTTTTCATATTTGAGAGGTTGGATAAGCTTTGGACAAGCCTCTGAACATTTAAATGCTTAGCTGAAGCTGGAATTCCAAACCTTTTGAAGCTGGCCCATCTCAAACACTAACATACAAACAGCTTCCACATAAATATTAAATGCAAAAGACATCATTTATGAAAATGTCAGTGTGCCAAGGAATACTACTGAACCTGTCCAAAGAAGGTTTTCTATATTCACCACACACTGAAAAGTAGCTTGACTTGCTCAGGGATACTTGAAGAAGTACTTCACTACAACTATTGTTGCTACGTTGGACCCCAACAGTTACATGAGAAGTGGTGTGCAAAACTCAGCTGTTTCACTTTGCATCAGATTGTATTGGCATGTCTTTCAAATGTCAGTTCCTGAGATGATAGCCTAAACAAATCAGGAGAATCCCCCTGAGGTCTTGCTATTAATATTTATTATTTATATTCAGAAGCTCAACTATGCTGTATTTCTGGCAGACAAGAAAATAATTTGCCTCAGATAATGTATATTGTTGCATTCCAGTTGTGCAGAGGGCTACAGGAGTTCAAGGTTACTTAGTAGATCCACATGTAACATTCATAAGGCTTCTCATTTTTCGTTATATCAGCATACTTGTAAATTGCATCTCAGATGTTCTTCAAGCCACTCAAAACCCACGTTCCATGGAAGTACCAGTGAGTACAAGTTTATAGGTACACCTTCACTTAAAAGTAACAATAGCTATCATTACCATTCAACACGAAGAAGAAAACTACACCTTCTGTGTGCTTTTGTTATAACAGTTTCTTTAGAACATGCTGACATAATGGTGCACAAAATTGCCTTTTTGTGCATATGTCTTTTAGTTCAAGCACTTCATGTGGACTTCCTGCTACCAAGGATTAGTCACATTGTTGACACTCATTCATCACTTCAGTTACTCCACATTTCAAGAGATTTTTCATCAGACATAAGTCAGCCACTTGGAAATGCAGTCCAAGAAACTACAGTGATTTGGGCAGCAGAAGTAATGAGGTTGCTGAGAGAAAGTTTGGGGAAATGTATTGGCAAGATTAGAAGACCATTTCCTATAACTTACTGACCAGCAAAGAAAAGGTTATCATAAAATATTGTTAAAGCTGACTTGTAGTCTATTTACAGTTCTTTGTACATGAAGTTATGAAAGCTGAGATTGAAAAAAACAGAGCACTCAATGACAGCGTGTCGTTTTCCTAGAAAAGTATGGGTGAATTAACAAGATTCATGAAATTCAGCTATATCCTTTCCAGAACAACTATAGATATTCCATCTGTGCCTCTGCAGTACTCAAAAATTATTTCTATGCTCTTAAATCTTTTGACAGTTTATCTGAGCAACAGTCATTCATAGCAACAATAATGCAGAAGTTATCAAGCTTTAAAAGATTCAGCCATGTATACTAACATTCAAATGCATTCAGGTTATCTTGTTTCTCTAAAAGTAAAGAGCTACAGCTGATCTCACCTTGAAACAAGTTACTAGTGATTTTAGCTCAATGATTTCTAAACATGTGTTTTTCTTAATCTTTGAAAAAAATAAGACTCACATGCTTGAATAATGCAAAACTCAATGCCAGTTTGGCATCCATGTCTCTGATCCATATGGCTTCCCACAAGGAATTAATAAAGCCTGTATGACTTGCATATATTTCAAGGAAATGTCAATATGTTCACATGTCTGACCTGCTAGCCAGAATCTTATCCATATTTTTCTCCAACTTGACTCCTGCTTCAAGAAGACAATGGGTAACTGGCTGTTGCTCCTATCACCTCCAGTCAAAACTGACCTTTCCTTTTGGGATCTTTCATCAAGTCACTGTGAAAGACAAAAAAACAGAGGAAAGGAGAGTCACAAGTACATGGCAGTAGCAGGAATAAATCACAAATGAAGAGGGATACAAAGGAATGTCTTCGTTAGGGCAACAATTAAAAATGTTTCCTCTCAAGCATGTATGAGACTTGCTTGACATAAGCAAATGCATATGAGACTCCAGACTTCAGTAAATGGTTGAAGAAGTTTACTGACATGACTCATACAATTGCTATGTCTAAACCAAATCAGTTTTAGTCATTTAGTTTTGATGAATGTTAAGGTCAAAACAACCATAAAAAATAAGAAAGGTACCTGAAAACATTAACAACATGGGAAAAACACAGGGCTGAACTGAAAATAAACAGAAGAAATTTCAAAACAAAGAGCAAGTTTATTTGTTCTTTCCCATAAAGGTTTCCTTCTCTCATAAAAGGAGATTATTATTAAAGTTCCTTTTTTTCTCCAGTAATGGCATCATGGTTCTTTAACACTGTTAGTCTGGTCAAAGCCTATGTGGGCCACAGAAACCAAAGCAATAACAGTGTTTAGGAGAGCTGGAAGCAGGAACTGGGTGAGAAAGATGAGGAGAGACAATATTAGTCATCTACAAAATAAAGAGCTAGGGAAGAGGGCAAGATTGCTGAAGGGTAGATAGAACTAGTAGTGCAGAAACACAGACAATTTCTTTTTAATAAAAGGGAAAAGAAAATTGTGCTTAGTCAAAGAAAAGTCCTTGAAAGTACCTGACAGCAAACTCTGACTGAAGGGGAAAAGACATTAATTTGGAGCAACTTAGATATAGCAAAATTTTGTTCCATTAACCCCTTTCACTTAGTAAATACAGTTTAAAGTGCCAATGCTGATAAGGAATTTTAGGGGCCAGTCACACTCTAGATCTTGTAGGATTAAGGTTTTGTCTTGTGGGTTTTACTGATGAGTTTTTTTCACTAGCTGAAGCCATTGTAGCTGAAATCACCGAAGTACATCTATGCCTACATTTTTTATTTTCTCCTACTCTTAGTTTTAAGTCATTGCTGGAGTTCCACACAGGAGGCCATAATTTGGGCATCAAATACAATATTTTCCATCCACCAGAACCTAACAAACATCGCCTTAAATAAATTTGTGCCCATGCCAAATTCAAAATTAACTTCCCAAGCCAAGCTAGAGTTGGTGAGATGGGGCCAAGGGGCCCACAATTCTGCTGTTGAGCTAATGGAGCAGCCTCAAGCTGCCAATCCAAAAAGGGAGACTTTTTTATTTAACATATACATTACACAACGTGTGCAATATTTTCCACATTCAAAGAGAAGACTTTATTTATAAGCTGCCTGTGTAGAAATGGTCTCTTATTACAAGGAAGCAGCAAGCCAGGTTGAGCCTGGAAATGAATTCTCATTTTCTCCTTCAGTGCAACATTCAGTGACATGTTGCTTATTCCCTTCAAAAATATTTTGCAGATGGTTTTGGCCATTTACTGAACTCTCAGGCCCTAGAATAATGACATATATTCCCCAAACTCTTCTAGTTCAGCCTTCACTAACTGCTGGAAGAGTCAGTGAAGTAGCGAACTTAACTAATTATATTGACCTCCAGAAGGAGTCCCTCTGACGAAGATACTCAGTTTCATTTTCAGCCAAAAAAGTCTTTTGCCATCATCAACAGTTTCAAATGGTTTGAAATTTTGCAGACAGGTTTCGTATATCATTCTGAATCTTTTCTATTAATGCAAAATTGTGTCAGATACTTTGAGGCTTGAAAGAATTGGCCAAATCTTCACAGCTATTCTGACTGCTATATGAATTGACACACAAAGAAAAAAAAAATAAAAAATGCCCATAGTTCTGCATTCATTCATGGACGCAAGATGTTTTCTTGGCAAAGTTCTGCTACTATATTCACCTGATATGTCAGCCAATTTTTTTATCACAAGCCACTCAATACAATACAACACAAAAATATTACTACTAATAATAATAAATATGTACAACAGGCCAACAGGTACAAAGTTCTTTTTACGCTGTATAACATTAATTTATTATGGAAGCTTTGGTGATATCCTGCAAGCATGCAAACAATGAAAATGAACATTCTATTTCTACATCCTTGTAAATTCCATGTCAACTACTTTTGCTACATCTTAGACCTCCAAAAGATGGCCTTGGATAACAAACTCCAGAGAAATATTCTGAAATGTGAATTCTGGTTCTACAGAGGCACTATCTGCCAGCTTTGAGTTAAATATATATGTATTACTGAGAAATGTATTTTGCAATATAACTATCTTCTCAGTATTTCCTATTGTTTGGCTTAAATTACTTCCTGCTCAGTGAGTACTCAGAAACATTGATGGCTATGAAACCTATTTCGTATATCTGCCTTTACTCATATACTCTATAAGTAATGTATGGTGTGGTATAAGCCAGTGCATTGTCTCGTGGAGATATCAGAGATATCTCTGAACAAGACAGAAACAAAATGACTAATGCAGGCTGATAGTTCTCACTTGATCCTACCCTGCTAGCTGAAACAACTATTTGTTTAACAGAAGATGTGCATTAACCTAGGCAACCAGTACATAATTATTCCAATGTCCTGTAAAGCAGAAATTTGGTTAACTTGTCTCTCTGGCTGATCATGAAAGAGAGATTAATTAGAAATAACATTAATTTGTAACCAAGGACACTTTTAGAATAGGTCTACTGAGGAAAAGCAGTCTCTGTCAACACCAACAAAATCATATTATAGGCATTTAAAGTTAGAAAAGTTTCAGAGGAGTTTTAAAATGAAAGACTGTGGAAAGAGCACTCATTGGAATGACTTATCCTCTTCTGAGAAAGTCATAAAACAGCTTACATACTTTTAAAAAAACACAAGCTAAGTCACAAATCAATTAAATCCAAATAGGAAACAATGACATCAATGACATCTCAATAGGACAATAAAGTCCTATTTATGTACTACACATCAAAATGGACAAGAAGACACTAGTAAATACTTCCATACAAATGCTAGAAGTGCGCAGACTGACCTAGAATGTCTGGGTTTAAACACCGACAGGAAGATATCTCAGAAACTCGGTAAAAGGTAGTAGGACAACCTTATCAAGATGTCATCTGTGACATGTTGAATGAGATCAGAGCCACTGGAGGGGCAGTGTCCCCTCCCAGCTCCGGGTGCACCCCCAGCCTGCCGGCTGGCAGGACAGCACGAGAAGCAGTGACATCCTTGGCTCTGTGCAAACACTACTCTGCAACAACTAAAACATAGGTTTGTTATCATCCCTATTTTCATCAAAAATCAAAAACACAGCATCACACAAAGAAAATTAAGAATCCGAGCCAAAAACGTGACAGTGAGTTAGACAAGAAGAAACAAAAAGCATGAATAAAAGTTACAAGTGATACAGATTTGTTTACGTGACTGTCTGGGAATTTTGAAGGAACTGAAATAAATTTTGTAGAGCTAAGCATCAGAGTAAAGAGGAATATTAGAAACAAGGAGGGATGGTTCAAAATGTGGAGATCATATACAGTGGAGAAAAATAGAAAAATGTATAAATTAAAGCAACTGAAAAATAAAACCAAAGTGCGAAAGGACAAAAGTGACTGAGAAAAATATTCTAGAGGAGTAAAAACTAACAGTAAAAACCTTTCTCAAAAACTTCACAAGCAGAAAACCTGCCAGAGAGCCTCTAGGGCTGAAAGAAGACCACAGTCTAATTGGAGCACTTGCAGAAAATACAGTTAAAGCAAAAGAGATGTTTACTTCTGATTCATTACTGAGAAACTTATAGAGGTTCCTTTCTTTTAAGGGGAATGAGCTGGAAGAACCGTCTCAAACTGAAATGTCAGGAGAGAAATGCTTAGAATAAACCACTAAAACAGCAAGAAATTGGCAGGAGGGAGTGACATTCACTGAAAAGTTCTAAAGAAACTCAGACACAAAATTCTCAGATTATTATCTCTGGTACAACTTATTGCTTGAATCTTCCCTTAGCGAGAGAAGATGGCAGACCTGACACTGCTTTTTGAAGAGAGAGGAGAGAAGCTTGGGAAAGCACAGATCAGAAAGTCTGACTTGTTTATCAGGCAACTCAGTAGGAACTAATCTGGAATGAATGCAAACAGTTGCATATATATAGTTTAATTGTGAGGTCAGCCTGGGTGCCTTTGGAAGATGAAAGCAATGCAATACAGACCCATTTGGATTATTTGAAAGAACAAATGATCTGGAACCTGTGTTATCTGTGTTATCTAAACTCATTTGGAAAAGAAAGTAATAAAGTTATAATTTTTGATGATGATAGCAAAATATTTAGATAGCTAACATTCAATATGAATACACACAAATGAATCAATGCAGAAGGAAAACATCTACATTATGGCTGCTGATCACTCACCACAACACAGGAAATGATTCTGGAGTTTTTGTGGATACCATCCATCAGATGGTGGTTCGCAACAAAGGCAAAACAAGTAAATGGAATTTTAGGAATGACTAAGAAAGGAACAGAGAACAAAGCAGTGACACAACATTAAGTTGTGGCAGAACCGCTTGGTCCACCTATATCTTGTGTGTTGTGTACATCTTTAATTCCTACATCTCAAAAAACATGCAGCAGAGCAGAAAAATAAGAGAAAAGCAAGAAGGATGATCAGCAATATGGAATGTCATCTGAAAGAGCAGAGAGGCAATGGATGTGATTCTTCAGCTTTCAAAAGAAATGACTGATGGAAGATGGAGTCTTCAGATTATGACTGGAATAGAGAGGTTAATATGCGCCAATTATTTGTTATTTCTCTTGACACAAGACCTTGGGGATGCCAAAGAAAACTCTTAGGCAGCAGCTGTAAAACAAACAAAAGGAAGCATTTTTTCTTCCCTACAGAATTTATAGCAAATTAATTGCCATGCAATGTTGTGGAAGAAAAAAGTACTCATCTATAAATATATTCAAAAAACAATTCGACCACTTAGTAAAGGAAAAATAAAAGTTCTCCAAGGGTGACTATGGATACAAACTTTAACAAACTTGGGATACAGACTTTAGATCAGAAGGTGTGATGGAGTACATGAAAGGACTGTCTAAGTGGACAGATTTCTAATAGGTATGCTAAGGTTAGAAGAGTGGAAAATGAAGAGGCATATCTGGGTGTGGAAGCACCAGAAAGGAGAGAAGAATATGGTGCATAAGAATGGCAGGCATTGATCGCGCCCAGATAGCAGACATTCAGTTCCCAGAACATCTACAAGCAGTTTCCCAGGACACCCAGAGTGAGAAAATGAGGAACAAGGGGCAGTTTCCACACAGAATAAACAAAAACTCACACAACTGATAGATGGTGGCAGGCAGATAAAGAGCTGGAGCCTTAAGACACCAGGTAAGGAGGAAAGTGGATAAATACACAGAAAGGTGGGATAGGATGGAGGGACAGGAAATCACAATCATGGTCAGCTCCTGGAGGGTACAATAGGCATACCCTATGCCAGCAGCACTTTGTCGCTAACCTCAGTGTAACAGATGTGATAAGAACTCAGTACTTCTCCAGGCTGAACAGTGCCAGGTCTCTCTCAGCTTCTCGTCAGATGTCAGGTACCCCACTCATGTTTGTGGCACTCATCGCCTCTCTTCTAACAAGGTTTCACATTGAGCTTTGCTGCATTGTTTTTATAATGGTGCTACATTATATATCATAGCTGATTTTTCTCTGTATTTGCCTTATTCTTACTCTTTCCTGTACTGTCTGATTCCAGACAGAACATTAGGCTTTTGCCAATGGATCTGTTCTTAGTTGCCTTCACCTTCTGGTATATTTTAATTCCTTCTCTTCTGCAGATGGTCCCTCTCCTAGTCAAATGGCTGTCTCAAGTAAAATGGACCCAGCAGATCAAAACCTCCTACACCCCTAGGGGAAGATATAGTTGAGAACAACACAAATACAGTTACAAAGAAAAGGTTTACTGAACTTTTTCTGAAATGATTCTGAAACATCAGTGCTGCCTCCCAAGACACAATGCTACATTCCAACAGTGGAAGCCAGGGGAGCTTGACTAGCAAAGCAGAAAAGTCTAGTTGCATTATATTTATTGCAGCCCACACAAGAGCAGCAAATAAAAGACCCAGCAAAGTAATGGGGAACTATAGCTGAACTTAAGTTCCAGTGATGCGGCTGGGTTGCCTACTTTTATACATATTTCCCTTTGCACATCCCTCATTTTGATAGCAAAGGTTTGTTTCTCACAACGGTTTACACTTTTATATGAAGCCATTAAACTAAGAATACAGAATGAATTATTTGCAACATCAAGGAATGAACTTTTTTACGCTTGGACAGTAGGGGGTTTTAAATTCACACTGCACTTCAAACATGAGTTATTTACGTGGGGAAAATCTTTTCAAACTTCAGACAAAAAGTGAGATTCGTTATATATTGTGCAAAAGCTACCAACTCATATACATGACATCAAGTCATATATTACAGACATGAAGCCTTTCACATTTTACCAAATGTCATAAGGTTTGCAGTTCCCACATTGTGTTTTAATATTTCTGCCAAAATTGCCAGGAAAGAACGTGTCTTTAACTTCTCTGACCCTATTGTGTCAAAAACATCTCTCATGCACCCCATACTGTATCTCTTAGACCTACTCAGTGCTCGTTTCTGAAATTTCAGAAATTCTCAATAGGAAAACCTCAGAACATACAATACAGCTTCCTTACTCACATCTGGAGCCATATATCAAAAATTATGCCTATGAACAAATGTTCTTTAACTTTTTTTTTCTTACAACGCTAATGAAAGGACTACTAATATTTCCTCCAAAATGAGCTGGATCTTGTAAAAGGCTAAAAAGAAGTAATTGAGCTGATATAAAATTAAATTATATTTGCCGTTTAAATTTTCAGCAGGCATTAAACATCTACTAAAAAGAAAAGGCAGAGCTTGTTAATTCTAATAAAAATAAGAGAAAACTAGCTTCTAAAATTGTAATTTCTTATAGATTAACGTACCGTTCATGGCATATAATTATTTTCTATTTTGGTCTCAATTTACGGCTTCTCTTATACCACTTTTTTATTAATTAGGAGTGATTAAAATATATGCTTTTCTCAAAGTACATATGTAAAAGTTAACTAATGCTTAGTCTGTATCTCACCTCAACAAAATCAGTTAACCAAGTACCACCCTCACAAGTTATTCATAATGCTATTTTCTTACACCATTTTTGTGGCTGCTCGAGTAAGATCTATGGCTATCTGTCTATCAACCAGAAAAGACAATGGATTTCCTTTGGGTAGAGTCTTCCACTATGACAGATCCCCCAAAGGTGACTTCTCAGTAAAAGTATATATCATCACAAGAACTCCTTTAAGAGAGTATATGCTTGCCTTTAACTTGAGGATAGCTGTGAAAAAAAGGCATAGGAAGGTGGGATATTAGCTAAAGTTTATACCATGTTTTGAGGGTGAGAGCATTAATTGCTACTGTAACCATCAAGTTAAACAATGGATTTGTATACCCTAGAGATTTTAAAAATAGTGTTAACCATGATACTAGTTTGTTTGTGTCAAAATTACCAAATATGCAATTTTCAAAAATGCTATTTGTATTCTCAATGAGTCACTAGTGCCTTTGCTCCCATCAGAAATGATTTGTGGGGTGGTGGTGATTTTTGTTTTGTTTTCCTCAAGAATGAACTTCAAATACTTGCTTCACTCACTTACAGTAAGCCACTGTTCTCATGCTCAGGTTCAGACATCAGTATTCCTCAGTTATCAAGTTTCTTGCAAACTATTTTGCTAAAGAATTCAGGTTGTCTCATCTTTAATTTTATTAACGTGGGCTACAGCCAGCTCAAGTAATATATAAACAATGAATTCTCATTCCCTTCTCGCAAGTCTTTAAAGCATCCATATGACTTGTGTTGAAGACTACTCAACCAGCATCAAAGCTTTGGTCATCTAATGAGAGCTGTAAACGCCATCATTGTGCAAATCGGAAAAAGAAATAATGGTAAATACAGAAAAACAAACAAACAAACAAACAAACCTACACATAAAACTAAGGATTATCCAGACTGGACAGGACAGAGGGAGGAAGTAAATAAAAATATGCTTTTTTCATGCAAGTCTAAGAGAGTGTCTCAATAAACTGCCTAGGAATTAAGTTTGCTGAAACGTGCTGAAAAAAAAACAAAAACAAAACAAAACAAGAGAATATCTGGCCCTCTTGGTGGAGATAGCATCAGTTCCATAGCAGAACTTAGATATCTTGGCATAACACTGAGATTACCAGTATTCAAAAAGCATCATTGGTACTGAGCACAGGCCCTTCCAGAATTAATAGAGCTACAGGCAGCACCAACAGACAGAGGAATCCTCCTATGTTTAAACCAAAACAGAGGTTGCTGAAGAAACATTGCTTACAAAAGTAAACATGTAAGAAACAGTTCTGTTTTATAGCTTGTAACAACCTTTCATCAACAAAAGATGCACAGAAGAACAAAGGATCTGACATGGAAATTGGCAGTTCTGTTTTCATCTTCCTAGGCATATGTTGAAATGCAAGCACATTAACACTTAAGAAACTTTAACCTGTGATGGATAGCAAATGGCAAGGACACTGTTCAATGCCCCTAATGACTTGGTAAGTTGTGTAAAGACCTCTCAGTCAATCAGATGAAGCTCATATAATCATCACTAGCTGGTGAGCATTTGGACATCTCTAAAGGAGTTTGAAGACCTGCTGTTGGAAGGAAAGCAAAATGATAGCACAAAGCTATCATTTAGGGAAAATTAGGGAAGCATTTTCCTCAGCAGCTGGTAAGACAGGGAGCATCAAGTCTCTGTTGGCACAAAACTCTCCTGTCCGGAACATCAGCCCACCACATCAGACTTATTGTTTTGCCTCTGTGCTAAAACACACAATGTTTAGAGAGAGTTCTGGTTAGAGTCAGAGGTGGTGTGACTTGGAGTCACAACCCATCAGCAATACCCAGTATATTCTACCCCATTTGTGCACAGAGTGAATCTTTACATTAACAAAATCATATTATACAGTGCAACTAGGCATAGCTCAGAAGAAAGCCCTTGGTTCATTTTGTGCACAGTTGGTGGATATCGAGCAATGAGGCTGTTTAATGATAAGTAGTGAACCAAATTCACTTAATTTTTCAAATGCAATGCATTTAGACAACCTGTGTTTAAATTCCTGTTTACATAGTAGCAGCAGCACTTAAGCTCATTAACAGAAAATACTCAAACAAGGCACAAGGACAAATTTCCTACAAAGTTTATGGGGTCACAGGTACACAGCAATACCAAGAGTGAAATTTGTTCCAGAGAGTGCTTCTATGATAAATATTTGTGCATCTTGGTTTTAAAGTCTTGACTGAATCCTAGACACTCCCAGGCACACCTTCATTCTAGTTGTTTGATAAAACATCTGAAGACAACATTTTGATAACCCACAGAAGCCATCAGCTAAATGAGCTTAAATTCTTTAAGTAATATTTTGGCACAAAGAATTTGCTAACCTCTTTGATAATGAATAAAATTCCCATGTTAGATGATTTAACTCATATACAGAACAACTTACCCTCTGTACCAATGTCCTTTACAATATCAAAGCTGAACCAAACATTCCTTGGTATTTAAGCTATCTGTGATTTGTCTTCCATTATTTCCATAAGTTTGGTCCAGGACCTCTTGTAAGCATGCCAGTACAGTGAATATACCAATACTCAAGCTTCTATAAATAAGATTATAAAATAATTATTATTAATATTTCTAAAACAGAGACAAGCAGGCAGTTCTGGATATCTGTAATACATACTATTATGTAACCTTTCAAATTTGACACAGAAATGAAGACTAGTTTGCTTTTTGTTATAAGATTCTCCGCTCAGATACTGAGTTCTGGTATTAAAACAGGTTAATTAAAGAGAAAAGAACAAATTCTACTCAGGATAAAAAGTAATGATGCAACTATATAACAATGATAACCTTTATCTCATGGAGAACTCATGGAAAACTTCATTTGATGCATCCTGATGCAAGGGATCTTCATTTAATCAGCCTCTGTGTATTCTCCATACAAATGAAGGTGATGATGTAAAGCATCTGTTGATCTTCATCTGGCAAAGAAAAGCAAAACCTGCTGTGTTAGTGAGAAGCTGTTTTAACAGTTCTATAATCAGGAATTTTCCTTTGCTATTGGGAGTCCTGTTGTACAGTCACACGTATCTGACAATGCCAAACAACATGCTGGAGCACCCTGATCACGTAATGTTCCCGGACATAGTTTCTGGATACCTGCGTGGATATGCGTGGATATGGATACCATCGTTTTTGGATACCTGTGGCTGGATGTGCTCTGGTGAAGAGACAGAACAATCCTACCTGTCAAGACAGGAAATGCAATTTGTTTATCACACTAAATAAAAGCCACCATGGTATAGGAGATAGACTGAACCACTCCATTGAAGAGAAATCCACACACTGTGTTGTGCCATCCACCTGGACTCTGTCTAATGCTGTGCAGAAGCAGAGTCCCCATCATCAGAAGGGTCATAAGATTTACTCTCTATCTTTATTTTTCTTTCTATTTCTTAAAATCACTAAAGCAATTTAATTACATTATTTGTAGTCGTGCCTTTTTTCACTGAGATCCAGAAAGAACCATGCACCCCCTCTGGTGCAGAGCATAGGTATATCCATGGAAATTGGCTATTATTGCAATACAACCTAGTTTCTTAAAGCGCCTTCACTGAGACACACCTTGGAAAATGTTTTTTCTGAAATCTGAGTCCAAATTTCTTAACCTCTTTACCTCAACCACCTAGATGTAGAGATAAGATAAAATGCCTCTCTTTGTGAAGCATCTTTGAGATATTCCAGTACAAGTCTCTACATAAATGTACAGCATTAGACTAGAAGTATAGTTTTTGATGGGTCTTCTGTCTTCCATTTTATTATGAAGTCAGTAAGCACAGTACTTCTCCTTTTTCACTGTGTGGTTTGCTTTGTCGTCCGAAACCCGATATCTGCCTCCCTATTAATATCATCGCACTGTCTGAATATATTTTAAGAGCTTATGATACTTGGCAATGAGTGGATTTGATTTTGTTATTGTTGGGTCAGAATGCAGTGCATTTAATTTAAACGTTAGCACAAGATGGGTTTTATCTGATCAAGAAACCGTGCAATAGTAGGAAGGGGTTTATTTCCTTCAAAAAACAGACACCCCTGGATATATTTTCAATGCCAAAGATTTTCATCTATTTGAATGACAGCCATATACTCCCATTGCACTAACTGGAAACCAATAATGAGAACAGGGAAGCTGGACAATGTTGCAAAAGCAGAATTTTTGGCAGCTGTATGTAATGAATTTTAACTTGTGAATGAAAGATTGTGACACGCCTTCAACTCAACCCAAAAGTCCTTTCTCATGAAAAAATATTGTTAAAACATATATGCAGAACAGCATCAAGAAAACAATAAAAAATTACCTATGCATTTTTACTGTAGTGCTTAAGTAGAAATTTAAGACTTTCCTTGTCGATGATACCAATTAATGCAGCAAGTCTGTTGGAAGCCAGCTGCTGGGCTCAGTAGCTTTTCAACCCAGCAAAACATTTCCAGCCTGGTTCACCATCACCCAAACATCAGCTCAGCTCCTGCCATGCATTGTGCACTGCCAAGCCCTAGCCAGAGCAGATGGTGCTAAGCAGGGCTGCTGACCACTTTGCTCATGCGTAAGTGTTGCTTACATGCTTCTGAAACTGGGACCCAACCTCTTTTTTTCATCTGATTAAATTTGACATTTTTGTTTGGTAAATGAAAGAACATGAGCAAGAATTTCACCAGGAGTTGGAATCTCATAACAGTTTTATTGGTAGTGACAGGTAGAGCATTGGTAGAGCATCTGGGGTTTGCAGAGCGTACAGCATAGTCACATATTTCTGTTAAAAGTCACCATCCTGGAATTAAGACTTTTATGTTCAATGATAACCTTTACAACTGCACCATGCCTAACAAGGCTATCTGGGCAGGGGTTGTTTATTTGAAACAAAATTTTTAAATACGCATTTATTTCTTTCAATTCTCTCTTCCCTCCCATTTGGGTAGTGGCATATGTTGACTCTCCTTAGCTTTAACAGCAATGTTATATACACTGAGATTCTATCTGGACAAGA
Organism: Aythya marila; assembly: GCF_965140915.1. Taxonomy (NCBI): domain Eukaryota; kingdom Metazoa; phylum Chordata; class Aves; order Anseriformes; family Anatidae; genus Aythya; species Aythya marila. The sequence continues at coordinate 38,057,951 of NC_139044.1, read as the reverse complement.
AATGAACAGAAATATTATACACAGCTAAATAAGAAAATACAGATTATTGCATGAGCCCCTGAAGGCCTACTTTGACTGTGCAACAGTTTGTTTTACTTTTCATAAAATTTATTTTGGCGCTAGCCAGATTGATGGTGATTATATTTGAAATCCCTCCCACAAATCTGTCACATAAACACATCATTAATTTAAGATTTTTTAACTTTTTTGGATAATGTAAGTGTTTTCTTATTCATTAGTAGGTACCAGTCATCGCTGTAACATCAGCAATCAAACTTCATTTTGCTAGCATCTTCCATTTGCTAGGGTTTGCTACTGCTTTAAATATATTCACAGCAGTTAGAAACCTATACAGTTTTGGAAATAACACACCAACCCCACTTCAAGTAATATCAGATGTCTCACTCGCCTAGGAAGATCAATCTATGCGACCTGAGAGATGGCAAAATTTCCAGGTTTTTCTATTGCTGAACAAAAAATATATATCAACAACAAGAAAAAAATGAATAAGATTTTTTGAAGTTTTATACAAAGTAAATCCTGAACTTCATCAGCATTTCTGTTGATAATACCACTAGATTTGGTATCTTCCAGTATTAAAAAAAAAAAAAAAAAAAAAAAAAGCAATCTTGAACTGCTGCAGAAAACGGGGCAGGAAGTGCCCACTGCAGGGTCTGTGGTCCACACAGCTTTTATTTCATGGAGACACACAGACAGCCTATTCCCTGGTGACAGCTCTCTGCACTTTCCAATCCTGCACAGGATTTCCTTCTGTCTGAAAGTGTAAGAGTTGCTCCAGTAAACACTCTGCATATGTGTTCCAGCTGCTGCACTCATTCTGCCAATGCAGCCTGGTGACAAGAAAAGTATTATTTCGTATTAAAACCTTCTAATCACTAGACCATGCCATTTTCATCTGGCTGCTTCAGGCATCAATAGCTTGCATTGCTTTCAATTACTCTATCATTATTAAGAAATTAGTTTTTGTATCCCAGCACGTTAATCTTCATCTCTAGATCCTACAATAAAAAATTGTGGATGGGCTGTGCTAAGAGCACGGATTCCAGGAATGCTTACATTGATTATGCAGTCTCTAGAAATTATATTTTTGAAAATATCAGTATGTATACAAATTCATGTAAACGCATGCACACATGCACTGTGCATGTATATTCATGTTATATGAAAGAAACACATGCACACTCAAAAACAGTGACCATCTGTACCATTTGCTGCAGTCCCTATTTATTTTGGCAGGGTCTTGCCTTTACAGGAAGAGGTTTTTTTCATCGTGAAGCCTTGCGGAGCTTTGCCATTCCTTTCCAGAACAACTGCATGGAACGCAATGAAGAAAAACTATCTCAACCTGCAATAAAGAAAATAAGACTTAAGAACAAGCTTAAGGCATATCCTATTACTACAATAACAATGACTTTTTTCAAAACTGGACTATCCTGTCCCTAGGGAAACTGTAGCAGATTTCTTTTTAACCCTTTCTTTGGAGGAAATTTTGTAGAATTTTTAAGTCTAATCTTTCAAATATTGTTCAAAGAACACATATTCTGTTCAGCAGTAAGATTTTTTTTCCTTTGAAGGGAACCAGAAACAACATCCGTGCTACACTACACTTCCATAATTTTTCTTGAAAGGCAAAACAAGGTCTATCTCTAATCAATTTTCATTTTCAGGCGTGCAACTTTTATCCCTCTTCTTTAACAAAACCCACAAGCCCCCTGTGCACCTACAACAGGAAAATTTTTAATTTTTCAGCCCATGTGTACTCAAGCAGACTGACAGAAGAACCTTGATTGTCCAAATGGAAATTGGAGCATGGTAATTATACAGCCAAAGCAAGCTTCAAATTAAGGGCAAATCTCTTTTGTATACAGCACAAAATACACAAATGTCACCTGAATTCAAACAAGCACCAATTCAGCAAAATATTCTTTTCTATAGAGCAATTATATTTTGAGTCATAGCAAATATTTTCATCTATTTACATTTTTATCATTATTTTAGTGTATAAATGTACATAAAGGAAGCAAAAGAAAAGCTAATATTTTCAAGCATGTAAGTACAAAGAACAAGGTACCAACATTTATGTTGGCACTCGATCTCTCCACTTAGTGGCATATTAACAAAAATCTAAGCATTTAAAAATGTTCACAATGATGTTTTATGAAAAAAATATATTTTTCCATATCCCATTTCATATGAAATTACCCATGTTTTTTGCTCTGCCTTTAATACCAATCAGAATATTTTACCAGGTCAATTAAGTAGCTCAGCAATCTGACATCTATCTCTGTATTGCCGTCAAAATAGATAGTACAATTTCCAGCTCTTCTAGCTAATACAAATGTGGAGACCACACCACCAAACTTCATATTTAATATGAAAGTACTCTCTTTTAGAAGAACTGAATCCCTTGAGAGCAGAGCACCAGGCAAAGGCACCTCAGTGAGCTAAGTTTGCAGATCTCCAAATAATGGCTTTTCCCACAGGACTGTCCTGCTGTGGAGTTGCATGCAACAGCATCACCATATCATCATTTGCCATTTAAATTTTTACCTACCTATATCCATAGATAAGCTGATGTACTTAAAAGTCCGTATGATCTATGCTCAAAGAATATAAGACAAATATTAATGGAAATAATAAGCAATGATTATTTTTTTTTCTCCAAGATTTTTCTTCTTAATAAAAATCATTCCTTCAGGGTGTCTTGAATGATGGAAACTTGACACAAATAGAGTTTTTGAATGTCTGTCAGTGATGTTATAATCATGATGACATTCACGCCTAGTGCATTCACCAGTTTGTCTGCTCCTCTTAATATTGTTCTTAAATTCCTTTTTGATAAGTCTCTCCAGACAGTTCATATCAAAGGGATTATTGCACTTAATGGGTGATTAAAGCCACTCGCCCTTCAGCCTCTAGCCTGTGATGCCACCTTAGGCATATAATTATAACCCTGAAATGACTAGCTCTCATGTTTTATTGCTTAATTATATTGTCACAAAGGAGTCCTCCTCAGAAACTGTTTTAGAAACTCCAAAAAATAAAGTCTTTGGCAGTAGTTTACTTTTCTTCAAAGGTTTTTAAAAATTATTATTATTTCATTAAAAAACAAACAAACAAACAAACAAACAAAATTAAAGCAAACACTTAGAGTCTTAAGCAAGCAAATCCTTAGAACTACAAGTACAAAAAGTCCTTAGAACCACAGGCTGATTTGAGATATCTCCTAAAAATGGGAATCCTGTCCCAGTGGTTATGACAGCCTCTAATACCTGTTGTTTAGCACTGCTTTTCAAAGACATTCATTTCAGTTCAAGTAAAGTACACAAACATAAAAGGAAGAGATTTTCCACACAACCACATTTACTGCTTCTCAACTGTGGGACACTAGGCGCCTCTCAGGGAAAGCCTAGAAGTTTCTCTATGGCCACAGTTATAAGGACTTTCATGCCATACTGTTTCACCTCACTTGGTTCGCGTGCTCCATGACTTTGTAACACCACATCAGCAGCCTTAGCTGTTCCATGAAAAAACATACAATGCATACTTTTGCCTTCATGTGAAAACACTGAGAGAGACTTCACAATAATTAAATGATCTCTTTCATCCCCAAATTTGCCCATATATGCATAACAGTGATAAATATTTTTTATCCTTTTTCCATGAGAAACAACAGGCAATGTTGAAGCTTTTTCTAGTGGCACTATTCACAAATATTACTGTGGGGACAGACACCACAGGTGATGAGTTATGTTTATCTGTCTTAGCACAAGTCTTTAATAGTGCTTTCACCCCTACTTCACCAGCCAAAGGGTACAATGAAGGGAAGGACATATGAAGCAGTCCCCTCCCCTGCCCAGAATTATTTCCTCCTCTCTGTGCTTTTTTCCACATTTAGATACAGACACACACAGTCATAGCTCACTTTAAATAAATATTACCAATTCTACTTCCAGTTTAAAAAAAATGCCACGGGCAGCAGAATAAAGGAAGAAATCTCTCTGTAATGTATTAGTCATGAAATTATAAGAGTTTGACAGCTGCTCATGATAAAACATTGAAGAGTTTAACAGACCTGTGATTTGATAGCTTCTTATTATGACAAGCTAGTCCTGTCTGTTCGTGTTTCAGTGATTAACTCCCATCAGTCTCTGTCTAGCTTTGTGCAGTAATAGCAGTTTTAGCCAGGGAAACTTTCTTTGCCCTTCTGCCTGTTTGTCTGAGTGGCTATGACGTGTCTGAGTTTGTCGTGGCAGAATCAGGGAGAGAGGTAAAACTGAGAACACAGCTTAGACTGGATAAGCCCCAAGAATATTGCAGAACACCCGCCTGCAGTTTTACTCCTCTAGTCAACTTTTACTTGCACATTAGTCACAATGAAATTAATGTAGGCCCTTGACTGAGTGTTCCCGTGTATTGTGTGCTGGAGAACCCAAGCATTCCACACTCCCATGGGGCAACGTAAGTTGCTTTTATATGATGGAACATACATGTGATGTCAAATCAACTACATTTTTAGAAACTAGTAAACTGCTAATAGAAAGTACAGAGCAGATACATAAGCAAGCAATATTATGCTTAAAAAGACCCATCAGAGTTTCAAATATACTCTTACAGTCCAGCATTTTGAAGCGTATAGCTGAATTGTAGAATGATGGAAATTTTCATCTGTTAAAAAATGATCCTGTTCTTTGTAATTTCCATATGTGGAGTCAATCCAGTCCATTACAATTCAATTCACTGAATCCAACAGCAAGGAAAACAGCCATTAGCTAGCAATCTATAAAGCTTTCCTTTCTTCACGTGGTTCAGAGCCTTTAATCTTTTAGCAAGCACAAGTGGCTGCTGAAGTGCATTTGTTCAGGGCTCAGTTTAAAATGGGAATTAATGGAATTGTAATACCACAGTAAATGAAGATCTTTACCATTCTCCATAAACATTACATCTTGTCTGTATTAGGCTAGATTCGTTAAAAACACAGCTACAGACATTTATGAGAGATGGGTGTCCAGTTAGGTGTCCTTATTAGAAAAAGAATCAAAAGCCAATTTTGCTAGAATTTGCTGTACAGCAACTGCTGTAATTAGAAAACCTCAGTTTCAAAGCTTCTGTAACAGCACAGAATAGCAACAGTTAATGGAGTTATTTAAAAAAAAAAAAAAAAAATGCATTACCACAAGAGGGAATATAGTTCTTTTAGAAAAATGACTTTTAAATAATGTCCTAAATGGGTAACAGGCCATTAGTCATTTTCAATAATGACAACAGGTAATTTATTGTCATGCAGATGCCACACAGTTAACAAAGGGGTCAGCTCTAGGTGTGCTAGCAGCAGGAATTCTCAAAATAGATGTGCAAGGAACAGTCACAGTAATCTAAGAATTAGCAAAGAATTTCTATATTTTGTTCTGAGATGTTCTTAACTGCAAAACTTATGTGTTACACGCACCTAGAAAAACTTATGTTACACACACTAACAAATAGTTCCCTGACAGGAATTCAGAACCACACATAGGATGATTTAAATACAAACAAACAAACAATAATGATAGTAAACAAATATCAACAACAAAGCACTTATGTTCTTCAAAACTACTAATCATTTTGAGCATTCAACTGGAGAACCATGAACATAGCCAGATTATCAGAATTTGGGTTCAGTATCTTGTCAATACAAGACTTTTTAAGCTATTTCATCTAATTCCCACAAAGGCAGGGCCTTATAAAATTACTGCTTCAGAAATCATACCTATTAGTTCATGTGCAGATATGTTGTGAGTCCATAAACAGGTACTGAAGTGGTCAGATTCATGCAGTGATCAACTCTCAGCAGGTTCCAGCACCACTGGGGATTCTGCATATGAGTATTTGTGTAATCAAAGTGTCTGCAGGTTTCCGGCCTCTGTGAGAGAAGGATCTCATAACAACATTATTAAAAAGAAAACCCATAACATATTCATGTTTGCTCTTAACTACTACTTACAAGTATTAAATAAGTTTTTGTTTCCACAAATACTGAATCACCTTTTAAGTGAAACTAATATAGAAAGTACCTGGAAACCCATGCATCAGAACATCATTATTACCATTAGTACTATCGGTGGAAGGAATCTGGATGATATCTCATGGAAGCCAGTTGCCAGGGATCCCCCAAGCCTTTGCTCACCCTGAGAACACCACCTGGGATGCATAAGAAGCTGAGACTTGCTGCCTTCATAATTTCACTGGCTTGGTGACATGTTATGAATAGGAGAAATATTAGGAATGATTTTAAGCATTCCTTCTCTGACGCTCCAAATCCCTTGTTTACTTTATTGCCTGAGAGCTGTCAGAATGCCCTATGAGTTGACGAGTCTCGAAGTTGAGTGAAGCTGTCAAACAATGATTTGCAGTAGGCAGCCATCTCCAAAGGGTTTCAGTACACAGGAATTCCAAGAGAAATGACGATAACCTTTCAAACTCTCCCAGCTTTCTTCTGTTTGACATGCACAGAGTTTGAAGCAATGCCATTTAACACAAAGACATCAAACTAAAGTAATAACTCAGCTGCATGGGAAGAGGTAGAAAAATACTTTCCATTTTTTAAACAAGATTCCAGGTGGTGCTGATCTTTAACTTCAGAATGCTTTATCAAATATTATCAGCACTAAAGACTGGAAAAATACAGCCATAAACAAGCTTCTATTGCAAAAACAGCATGTCTATAGACATCAGTCCAAATTATTAAATTCAAATCCAAGCATGAACTAATCCAAAAGTTTGAATTTGTTTGGGTCTGGAATTCTGATGAAGTTTAAACTCTCTTTCTTCCAGTGTATGAACCTAGAGAACAGCTATACTGTTTAGATACTTGTTATTTACACAGAAATAAACTTTTACAACTTCATTCGGAAATTTTCCACAATTTGTCATCCAGGAAGACTCCTTCAGGTTCTTTGGAGATTGTATGGATTATTTCTGTATTGAACTCTGTTCTTTAAACAGCAAGTTTAAGAGGAGCTTGAAGTTCAACGAGTATTTCAGAAAAGTGCACACACTTTTCAATAATAAATCCATCATTAAATTTCTTGGCCTCATGGCCTGCATCTCTTAACACCTTGCACCATTTGTATGTGCTCTGAAAGGCTACAAAAGGATGCTGTTGGCTGATGGGGTCGTGCTAGCAACTCCAAGTTTAAGGAAGAATAACAAGTTTATTTTTATTTTTATTTTTATTTTTATTTTTATTTTTATTTTTATTTTTATTTTTTTATTTTTTTCCATGAAATAGAAAATATATTTCTATTGAATAGAAATATATATAGTAGTGAAGTACTTGACATTAGTTTAGGGTTTAAGAAAGCAAAATTGCCTTGTTTATATATGCTTATGTTTATAAAAAATTGTGTGTGTGTATAAAGGCATATAAATAAAAAGGCATATAAATATAACACGAGTAGATAGGACTTCCTAATGTTTTACAAAGGTGGAAGTGTCTTCTAGATTTTTGTAATTATTGTACTTTTGCTTGTTAACTTAATTTTTAATAAAATGCATTCATGATTTATGGTTGTTGTAGAAATTTCACAAAAACAACTTTGTAGGTAATGCCTCTTTTATTAAATTAATTAAATCATCAGACAAACTTTTGCCCCACATCCTCCCTCAGGTCATAAGGAAGAGAGCAGAATTCCCTGTTTCATTATTCTCTAAAATTGGTCAATAGAAGGAAATTAAGTTTTCAAAGTGATCACACGGAGGCTATGGAGTCGGGATTTACAGGGTCCCCTCATTCCCCAGCACTGATATCTTCTGTGGCCTTTGGCAAGATGCTGAGCCAATTTCCAGTTCAACTTACCCACAGGGGAAAATGGGATTTATGTAACATTAGACACGTCAGCTATATAATTCTTGTACTTTTATTTGCTACAGTACTTATAGAAGTCCCATTAACTTTAAAAGAAAAGGTTTCTGGCATCACTTGATGTTATACAAACAGCAATAGCAAACCCCAGCCCTTTGCAGGAGAAAATCTGGTTAAACACGGTCCAAGAAGCACACACTGTGCAACAGCTAAGCACCATCCTTAGCCGGAGGAAAAGATGCAACAAAAAGTGACAAATGCTTAATATCAGTCATGTCAGCCAGCAAGCAACTGCAAACCACTCCAGGATTGTACTGACACAAGAATGCAAAGCACAGACTACACTCCTGGCACCATGAAAAGCAAAATTATCGAAAGGCAGCCAAACAAAGCGAAGCACCTGCAGCATGAATTTCTGGGCTTTGGCATGAGAATTAGATCATGTTGCGTATAGGACAATAATTAGGAAGGGAGTTTCTAGGCTTATAATTAAAGAGTTAAGGGCTTACCAAGCTCTGAGTTGCAGATGTATTACGTGCCATAAAAGGTGTCAAGAAAAGTTCAGGATAGTTGTGAAGAAATCCTGCCAAAACTCATGCCCGAACACATTTAATAACAAAATATGTGTACATGACAAGCATGTCTGACAGTTAAGTTTTCTAGACACTACATGGTGTTTTGAAGAACCATTACATGCTGATAGATCAGCTTTTTGAATTTAATAGAGCAGACTAAAAGGAAAGAAGTCATAAACATTGTAGAACCAAATATAATGCATTAATGTAGTTTCTTCCTCATAAAACCTTGGCAGCAAAACATTTTATTTTTATTTTTTCAAAATAACTGCCATACAGAATTTTTGATCCTGTTTTAAGAAGTTCTGTTAGCTTGGTGAGAAGTAGCAATAGGCATTTCAGTTCTGGATACTTCACTGCCCTCTACTCCAGCTTTGTACTTTCTATCTGTTGAAACAAGTCATGTACTTTCAACTGTGTCTGTTAAAAACATCATGTAGTTTATGTGCTTTATCCCAAACTGCTCACAGCGATGATAAGCAGAGGGGACCTGCTCCTGCCAAGGCTTGTGCATAAAGGGCCCTGTACACCTGCAGGAACCCCAAGACTTGAGCATCTTGGTGTGAGCACTGAGAACATTCAGTGCTGCTGCAGCTGGAGGGGGATGGAGGGCAAGCAAAGGGAATCACACAGGCACCACACTGTAGGAAGCCACATTCTGTTTTGCACCTTTCCTGGGCATCAGTTCCTCCCTCTCCTTTTTATGGGACTTAATTTTGTAAATCCCAGTTCTGTGAGGCTTTAGGAACATGTTGTACTGCTCTTCCTGTTGGCATGCCCACTGCTCGAAATCCATTCAGCATGGACATCTTTGCAGATAAAATAAAAACAATCCTGTGGCATTTAGTCTTAGTGGTGGTGGTCCTTCGATACACAAGCGGAGGGCCTCTTACAACATGGCACATACCTTACACAGAATACAACCTCGTATTTCCCACTGGAATGACTGGTTTGTAGGCAGTAAAACCGTACATGTGATTTAGGAATGGTGAATGCAGCCTTGGAAAAAGGTTAACATAAGAACACTCTAAGGCTAATAACAGGATGGAGTTGCAAGCATATTTTCTCAAGAAAAGCATTTAAAAATGACACAATATTAGAATAAGTCAGTCCAGAAAGAATAACAGAACATTCACCTGTAAGTAATCTCAGGAGACTGGTCAGTGCTTGGGAGAAAAAAAAAAAAAAAAAAAGAAAAGCTGTCTCACAAATTGCTCCATGTTTAACTTGAAGTCCATTTGTTAATTTTGTAAACAGCATCGCTCCATTTTGCACTGACATGCTATTGACAGTGTGACTCTAATCCTGCCAGGAAGGAAGTATCAGGTTTCGGGCAGCTTCAGGACGCTCCTCAAGTCTATCTTCACCTGAAGGGCTTTGTCAAAAGATGCTGACAGGAGGAAACATCGTGCAACACAGGCTCCACGAGAATTAAAGCTAACATTTTCAGGTAAGTGCTGGGAAATGTTGTGCAGTCAGTGCCTATGGTCAGCTCAGGTAGTGTTGCAGAAGAGAGCAGATTTCTGCTTGTTGGCCAGCATGGCACTGCCAGCTCCAACACAACCAGCAGCCACGACCTGCCGTGGCTTCAGGAAGGCTGGCTGGGAGACCTTCACGTGGGACCAGGGCTGGCATTCCTGGGTTTGCACTATCCACTGCTAACCATCCACATTGGTTTGCCGGTATGATTTCACCCACTGCCTCTCCCATTTGACATAATTAACTTCTGGCTAAGCCAAAGTGTCCTTAATAACGCAGACACCCTGGCTCAGAAGCAGTGCGGGAGGCTCTGACATCACACATTCCTCGTTTTAAGCAAAAAGGTTTCAAATAGAAGGCCTGGTGCCATGGCTTTTAAACAGCTTTCCCACTGGAGGATTATATTCAGATTGCTAAGGATCTGAGAAAAGAAATTCCATGTATATGATACTGGAAACCATAGGCCTATATCACATTAATAATGCAGACAGGAAGGCACCCTAGGCAACTGGTACTGAATATATACTAAATAAAGAAGAAACTGGCTTCTAGCCTAAGCACTGGGAATCCTGGTCAGATCTTTTTGGATTACAAATAGAAACAATCGCACACTATTTGATTAAATACAGGCTCTTGCTAGCTTTGGGCTAGTAGGTCCATATGTTAACTTTGAAGGCTAAAATAAGTGTTTTGTTTTAAAAGAAAGCACACAGCAATTTGACAAGTGATCTGAAATTCTTCAGCCCAGCAGTGTTCAGCAGGTTCTGGTGAATGCAGCAAACTGTAAGCTAGCTCCAGGAGGTCTCCTGTCATGAAGACAGTCATCCTTAACTGAGGTGCTCCAGGCAGTGTGCAGCTCACTGTGGGTGGAAAGGGACACTCAGAGCTGGGACACAGCCACAGCCATGCTGCAGTCAAGCCATGGCATTGTCATATCAGTTACTCAAGGCAAACCTCCCATCACAGCATTTCTCACCTCCCCAGGCAGTGATCGGGACATATTCTTTGAGGACTACCACTCAAAGCTTTCCTGTGGGATCAGATTAAGATGGGTAGTTGGTCACTATCAAACAGTGCATGAAAACACATCTATGCCATGAAAATCTTTAAGGCCATTCACTGGCTCGTAGTCAATTTCTGCATGTAACTCAAAGGACCACATTTTAATTTCAATCCCCATTTTTAAGACACAAAGCTTTTTCCTTCCTTTTTCTTTTTTTTTTTTTTTTTCTTTTCTTTTTTTTTTTCATTTTAAGCCTTCCTTCTTTCTGTATTTGTACCTCAGGTATATGTGGCATGAAAGACTAATCTTAAACATTTACAGCCTGAGGTTGGTTTGTGGTATTTATTTCAACTTATTATATATTATAGTATGTTTTTGATTATATTTGACAATCAATTTGCTGGAATTTATAGCTCTCTGACTAATATGCTTTCATGATGTACTTGCCCTTAATTTGTGGATTTTATGGAGAGTTTATTGAGGTTGGATTTCCCGCTTCTCTTTCCACTTGCTTTTTCTTTTTAAAATTTGCTATGTGTGAATTCAAGACACAGAGAGAAATAGAGAATATGAAAACTAAATGGTCATAAAACATGCTAGATCAATTGCCTCACAGAATAAAATCTGCAGAGCATCCACATGGCACTCTTCTCTGGTCTGGTGCTGTTCAGAGACAATTTAATGGTGATCCCCTCTACTTTTGAGCTTGGACCTCCATGCAGACAGCATCTCTTGAGCACATGCAGGACCCAAGACAGCATCAGCAGGAGAGAAGAGGCCAAGAGTGAAGAGCCAAGAGTGAAGGACACCTCCATAGGACACCAAGGAGAATGCAGATAGATTTACCCCTTCCTGGCAGACCACCCTCAGCAGTGGCATCTGTCCTCCTTTCTGCATGCTTTCGTGTGGTTAGGGGGGTTAGGTAGCTGCCAAGTAATGCCTGTTTGATGTTTCACTTCAGAGAAAAAAATGTTCAAAGTTCTCAGCAAACAGCATTTGACACAGTGTTGAAAGGTAAGGCAGGAAGAGAGCTGGGTTCAGGTTGGTGTCCTGAGTTAAGTCAATGAACATGCAAAGCACAGTAATAGGCCACTAGTAGAGGCAAATTACTGCAAGGAGGAGGTAAGAAACCCACTGTGAGTGGGGCATAGAAGAAAAGACAGGGATCTCAACCAGCACAGCCACAGGCAGTGATTACACTAGTGAATGACTCTGAAAAACATGTAACAACCATGTCATCAGAGTCTTCCTGGAGTATCCTCCTGTGCAGAGACACCTGGCTGCACACCCTAACCAGGCTGTCTGGTATGAGAGTAGGCTGGGCACATCAAAGAAACACCAACACAGGTCTTGTTGTGAGCTCTAGTGAAAGCATGACAAGAGATGACACCTGATAGGAGAGAGGATGGAACCTACTGGAGTCTGAAGCTGAGATGTGATGCACTGCCAGGTCAAGCAGATGGGGAGAAGCCAAAACAGACCCAGACAAGAAGTATCTCCTACTCACCAGTGCAAAGGGTGTTGTACTCAGCTAAATACAGGTGACAAGCCTTGACTTCTGTCTTTACTCTGATCTTCCCATCCAGATTGTCAGTTCATGTGGCCTCAGACAACTGGGGAGCTGTACTCAAAGCATGGCCAACAGAAAAAAGGGAGGAGGAGAAGCATTCAGGAAAGGGAAAATGTAGGCACTGAGGAGACCAAGTTTCAGCGGGACTGATTCATTGTTACTTTAATGCTCTAATGCTTATAAAAACCTTACAACAAATATCTTCTGACATAGATAGCACCCAAAATACAAAACAACATAAAATTTAGCAAAGAAATAGATTTCTAAGGGTCATTTGGGCATGCAACATGAAAGGGAAGGGGGAAAGTACACAGTCGTTGCCTGATCTTATGGATCTTGCTTTTTCTTTTTTGATATCCTCTCTGAACAGATTATAGAAAATTACTAGACTCCACAAAGACTGTAAAATGCTTTACTTCACTCAGAAGAGGGATTAAGTGTATTTTACCTTACGACACTACAGATCTCATGACACCACAAACTGGATGAATATTTTGGGACATCTGCACTTCTGAGCTCCTGCCTCAAGCTATTCCTCATTATTTACTGCTAACTAATGAGCAGTCAGGTGGCTGATTCTTTTAACAGAGGGCACCGTTTAGACTGCTGTATACCCTCGAGCACCATTTACCATCTCACACTTTGGTCTGGGCTTTTCATTTAGGCAAATATCTCCCTTCCCTGAAACACTGCTGGATATAACAGATAGAGAGGCGGCCATGTACCAAAATAGACATATTTCTAAACATTTCCAGCTGCCTTCAGGGCCCATATAGTATATGAGGTGAGATACTGTGAGGTTTCACCACACAGTAAAGAGCAGCCAAAGGGCATTTTTGAAACTTTTTTTTCCTACTGTCTTCCATTTGATGAAAGACTTGTGGTTAAACCTTTATCTTCTATAAACATTAAGAAGTAGGTTACCTTTATTTTCACATCTCACTTTTGTTTCATTAAAAGACAGGTTTTACTGCAGTAATTCGGGTGATTGATACTTTGGATCACCTTCAGAAAATAGATGTTAATGATCTGTATCTATGTCTGTATCCCAACACAGATGTGCTCGCAGATGTATTTGCATGCAAGATGCCCACAAAGCAGCGTTTCTTTCCAATGGCATTTTTTTTTGTTGTTTTTACATAAGGCAGCTCCTATGCACATGACATGCAAACCTGTACAAGCAGCATTTTCGTGAGACTGCTCTCACTCTGCCTTCCTCCCTCCACACCCCAGCAGGTACCTCCACATCAACCAGCTAGCTGATTTTCTAAACACTGGACTGTTGCTGATTTTGTAGCACATATATATATGGAGCTTATGATCAAGAGGTTCTTCAAATGAAAAAAAAAAAAAAAAAGAAAAAGGAAAGAAAAAAGCTTTTCCTCTGCCCCATTGGAGTGCCTAGGCTGCAACATCTGTTATTCCCAAATTCTCTTCCAAAAGTCCTGCCACAGCTTCACTGCTGAGGAAAAGAGGCAACACAGAGCCCACAGGTAGGCAGGCATTTCCTGGCATATTAAAAGATCATTGCAACTAACTGTGCTTAGCACCAGCCCAGCACAACACAGCAGCTTGAGCAGTGGCTGGTGACCTGCTCCAGCAGTGCCTCCCCAACAAGGATGAACCACAGGACTAATAGGGGCCTCTGGAAAACTCCCCATGCAAAGGGATGCTGTTAGGTGTTTACTGTCAGCAGCACGATCCCCCTTCTCCCTGTGAAGAAACTGCAACCATTGCTCTTACAACAATTTGAATATACAGACTGGACAGGAAGGAGCTACCAACATTTAAGTAATGCCTAAAACATTTCCAGAAATCAACACTGAATAAAGATGCACAGCTGCATGAACATTACTTCCTCAATGGAGTGATGCACAGAAACGTGATAGGTAAATTGTTAATAAAACCAAAACTCACACAGGAAAGCTGGAATTAGTCAAAAAGCACAGAAAGCAACAACAAATTTCAAACCTCCCTTGTCTTCAAGTTTCATTTTTCCTTAGCAACAATACCCAGAAGTCTAGAGATGCCAGAAAACTATGAACTTATTTTAAATGAGCTGTGGAAATCTCCCGCTGTTCTGTGTGTCTCTGTCTGAAGCTATGACCTTCCTGTCCTAATGTCGTATGTCTGATCATATAAAGAAATAATTCATAGCTCACTTCTTACATTATATATGTTAATCGAGAGATTAAAACTACATTACATTGCATCTCACTTTTTATTTAACTCTAGTAAAAACACACTATGCTGTGTGTGTTTGTTTATTTAATCGGAGTTTTTGCACATTCATAAACCAGTGAGATGCTGACCTGGAGAAAACAGTTATTGGTACAGACAAGAGAGAATGCATAATTTATTAGTTAAAGAAAGAGACGTACTATAAGCACAAAGCATACAAAAATATATGTATAGCAGAACTGCCTGAAATATGCTTTAAATAAGAACAAGCCTGCTAGGAGAGTATCAAAGAAAAAGGCATAAAAACCCAAACACCAAAGTCTTCTTGAAATAGGAGATATGTGAACTAAATGGGTGCTTCTGTTTACTAAACTCAAATAATTCTCCTTCTCCTCAAAAAAAAAAAAAAAAAAAAAAAAAAAAAAAAAAAGGTTTACATAAAAGTAATTTCCTAAAACAGGTAGCTAAGTCTGTTACAGGAACTGATTTTTAACTTAAAAGGAGATTCTGTTTTGAATATATGTTCTTACAACTGTGAAAAACAGAACAGCTCTTTCTTCTCAGCAAACCCCACCTCCCTTTCAAATGTTCCCTTCAGTAACACTGATGCCAGAGTAATAATTCAAAAGATGGTTGATTCATCATTAGAGAACACAGGGGGAAAAAAATGACAAAATTAAACCACAAGACACAGCAGACAGGTGCTTCTGTGAAAGCAGCCCAGAATTTCAAACATCAGTCCTGAAAGCTGCAGTGTGTCTTGCATGGGAAACTCAGTTTGTGATTAATTGATGGCACTTCAGTCTCATGAGCTTTAGTTTGAAGGTCTTTAAAAAGGCTCTTGAGGGAAATACAGATTTCTCTACTGAAAGAAAAGGAAGCTGCAGATTCTCTTCTTTGCTGCTGTTTAACTTAGTCAGTCAACATTCTGCATTTATTGAGTGTTTCAGTTCATCAACAGAATAAGCCAGGAGGGGCTTTTCCATTCATTTGGACAACATGTGGACTGCAGGATCTACAGGACCGCCAGCTCAGAGGGGACTGGCCTTGTCTTGGACCTTGAAATCTTGCTGTAGTTTGTAAAAAGACTTGGCAGAAATAATACACTTCACAAGAACATTGTCAAGACCTTATGAAAAAGAAGTCTTGCTATTTCAGGAAGGAAAACACCCATGAAGAATAACATAAATTTTCTTAAAGCATATGCAATGAAATGAAAGCCTGGCAATTTTGGTTTCATTATTCTGGCAGTTTCTTTTTATCTGAGATGAGAGACTTTGCAAATAATAACAAAAAAAAAAAAAAGGGGGCAGGGGGGGGAAAGCTACTTAGTGATCCATATCATTCAGGAACTACAAAAACAAAAGTCCTACTAGTCAAATTTATGAGCCTTGAGAGATCTTGGCTGAAGCTGGTGGAGAAATACCTCCATTAACACACCCCCACATGTCTAATCCCTGACTCCCTCCCTCTCAAACTTTAGGAATGAGTTTAAAAGTCTCCACATTTTACCATGAGCACAGATTTCCTATTTCTTTTTTTCTTTTTTCAAGGCCTGGACACTGCACAGTTGTAGCACACCTCTCCCACAGGCACCAAGACGTGGGAGAGCTTGCGAGCAGGCCAGAGCTACAGGAAGCGAGGAGAGAAGGGCTGCAAACGGTGGCTGGATTCCCTGCTCAACCCACCCCACAGAGGGAAGATGCAGCACAGCCAGAGTCCTCTCTGCCTGTAATTCAGCCAGGAAGTGCCTTTTAGACTGGACATGTTTAGCTATGTGTTGGTTTATAACATTTTCTAAGCTGTTTCTTTCCTGCTTGCATTCAGACCTGAAGCTTCCAACTATTCTTTCTTCAGAGAAAATAGCAAAGAACTTGTCTCTCTGTAAAGAAGAAGATCTCTTTCATGGAAAACTAGGGTAAGTGAACTTCTGCACTGAACTGGGCTGATAACATGCTGGGCAGTTTGCTTATAAAGTTGCATAAACACAGTTATTCACATTTGCTTTCTCTTTATGTCAGATATGTTCCTAAACATCATCTACCAAGTCCAGAATAGGCTTCTCACTCAAGTACATGATCAGAAGTGGAAACAACACATTTCCTGCTTATGACTAAATTTGATCTTATACTGCAGCTTGTGCTGCTGTACCATTCTAAGCACAAAAGCCTCAGACTGAGAGGTTGTCAGATAAACTACCACACTGGCTCTTTGCACACAGACATCTAAATGCAAAACCCTAAAATAGTTGGCTTGTCTGGACATTACTCTCAACCGTTAGCTTTGCATCAGTGATTCCCAGTGAGTTCATTCCCAGAGCGGACCCAGTGCTGTTAAATGTCCAATTTCTGGTGTCAAGTAATTAATCAAAGCTAAAAAGCAGTTAGTTCCACCTCAAAAAAGAGCTTCTGCTTAGGGTCATGCTAGATCTTCCTTAATGGATAATCTTTCTCTTTCAGCTCCCTCATTGTCATCAATCTCTTTTAAAAACATCCCTTCAAAGAAACTTTTTACTAAAATAATTCATCCTTCATCTCTCATGGTTGCTGATCTTTGTTGGCTCCATAGTATTACTAAGAATTAATTCTTTATTTTCCCTGTTAAAGGAACAGGGAGATTCTATGTTTTGGGGAATAGAGAAGGGAAGAGGCAGTTGCCCATGAAATAGAAAAGCTGTTGGCAGTGGCAAGGACAAGTGTAGGTTACACGTTGCTGGTGGGGAAAGTGTTAATGTTAGTTCTGTCAGAAGATATTAAACTAGTATCTTGGTTTGGACCACTGCTATCTTCCTGAAAGGCTGAATCAGCTCAGTTATTAGGCATGACAAAACTCAGCACAGCACTGAATGCTTTGCAGTGAGGAAAAGCCCCGCCACACACTGCAGTCTTCCTGGAATAAAATATTAACTTGCTGAGGGAAAATGCAGATGTTGCTGCTAAGGAGACGACCCAAGTCAGAAAGGCAATTGTATCCCCACCTTGGGACCAGGACTGAGGAAGAAAGTTTCCAAAGCTATGCCACCCCTCCCCTTTAGCAATGACCCCAAGCTACATGCTACACTATTACACACTTCACATCATCTCCACTGCAAGCTGCAGCATTAAAACACAAACACTAGAACCCTGTGGGAGGTATCAGTCACTACTGTTATTTCCGTATCACCTAAGGCAGATAGCAAGCTCTAAGATATTTGTCCTGTGGCTCTGAACTTTGCCATGAATAGGGGCGGATGGTAGTCCTCGCACTTGTTTTGGTCAGTAGGAGACACAGGAAAGCAAAGAAATAACCTGTGCCTGCACCAAGACAAACATCCTTTATAAACACTCAGCTCAGTGTCACCTGCTCGTGCCAGAGCCTAAACAGCCTACTGAAAAGGCAAAGCCAAGCTCGTAGGCTATGGCTGTGAGGAAATGTAGGTGACATTGCTCAATAGGCAAGACCTCAACCACAGCACAACATGAATGTCCAGTCACTTCTGGCCTGGTCTGCAGCCCACTGAAGTCAAGGAATGCTAAGTTCGCAAGTCAAATGCAAACTGTTTTATGATTTTCTAATCAAGATTGCTTAAAGTCAGGAATAGCTTACAAAAATCACCAGCAGCAATTTCCCAATTAATTACTGATTATCGTACATAAAATTTTATGCAGCAATGCATGGTTGTCCCACAAAGCCATGTTTATATGTTTAGACAGACTTTAACATTTGGGTTAGGAAAATTCAGTCTCATTTTGAGTAACATTTTCAAAGACATACACCCATTTGTTCCCTGGAAAAAGTCACATACACAAATGGAGTCATTGCTTACATTTTTGCAACTGCCTGATTTCCACCCTTCTGTACCTGCAAAGACAAGCTCACAAGTTTTCACGCTGGTGAGTGAAACCACTTGACATAATCCTTTCTGGCAAAACTCCATCTACATGCAAATAAAGAGCTCAGACTCATTATAAAGGGGAAAAAAATGCTGATTTTCAAGTGATTAGCAGCATACACAGCATTAAAAAGCACAAGGCTGGATTGCATTTGTAAGACATTGCATCTGCAGGGTAATGAGGGACACCAGCACTCATCAAGACTACAAATGTATTTCAAGGCCTAAGGTGTCTTTGAAAACATCAAGGTCTCTTCTTGCAAACCCTGCTTCCTGGGCAGTAGCAGCAGCCAACAGGGCTCTGACACTTTCAAATACACCACCTCAAGGGAAACAACACTTCCAAGTCTGGCTATCTGCTCTGTTCTGCCATGGCAGACACTTCAGAAAGGGACTGTTTAATCAGCATTTGTCAAGTCCTGACCTCCTGCAACAGGGACTCACAGTGTTACTACAATAAAAGTAATAAATTTGTACATCTGGACAAATGAGTTCCCCTCTTTCCTTCGGCATTGTCATCTCGACTTGCACGTTCCCTTCAGAGATACAAACAACTGGCAGCTCTGCTCAAGGAGATCACTGATCTAATTTATTTTTCCTTCTCCCTTTAGGGAATGCTATCACAATGCTCTAAGATCATTGCCTTGTACATCTCACTCCCCTCCCCTGATGAAATGGCTCTGATATGTCACCACCCGATCTGGAGAGGAAGCTGCACCCTCACAAGCCCTTCCATTAACTATTCTTGTTGACAGCTTGTAGCTTCTTAGGCGAGCTGTCTCTCCTTACCCAAGGGGGTGCTTCTGCAGGACCTTCACGGCTGGTGTTTAACAGTCTTGTAATCACAGTTCACAACATGCTGGTTGACAAACTCCTGTTTTATTAATATTTTATCCTCAACACTAGCTTTTCAAAGATTCTACTCAGCTTTAACTCAGAGATGCTATTTCCATGCCACCTCTCAACATGCCCAGTGGTTAACAGCAAGAGACATGTTTGGAAACCTAAATTACTCCACCTTTGAGGCCTCAGATTATGCTATTTTTTCTCCTCCAAATTTGAGGCATTTGAAATGCTTTCAAGATGGATAGGAACGTTACAGGTTTGTGCTTGTTCTCAAAGCATATTTGTTCTGCAAAAGCTCCTTGTAAATGGCTGATTTGGGGCTGTATTTAAACTGGAAAGCATCTCGGAACGGTTGGATGGGAAATGTGTTACAAGTGAATGCAAACAGTCATCTGGAGGAGCTGCTCTCTGGGGGCCGCCAGCCTATCCTAGTAGGAGAATATCGACAGAGCTTGGAAAGCCATAATACATAATAAAAGACAGGAAGCCCTTTTCCTTTGTTGTTGCTACAAACTCTGGTAATGTTCTGTGCTACACAATACCTCCCTGCCTTGTATTCTTGCATTCTTCAACACTGGCCCCTGTCTTTGGGATGACTTTTCTACTCCAGCTCAGAGAAATAACATTTTAAAAAATAAACGTTATATTTCTCTTCTTTCCGAAGGTGGGAGTTGCAGTATGACTTTTGGCTATGCACATGCTCCCATGGCAGCACCTTTTTGCATCACCCAAGTTACCCATTACAGAGTTGATGGACATCAACAACTTCAATGAACAAGAGAGCTGGTGCTTCTACAGCTCTCCACATTATGAAGCATGGCTTTTCTATTTCTCACACTAGGACTAGAAAACTGGCAGCTTGTACACCAGTGGTAAAAGCATCTTTTCCAAGATAGCCTATTTTCTCCATCTTCACACAGCTTTCATTTTAAAGATCAATTCACAAAATCAGCTTTTATCAGTCTATGAGGTGTTCACCAGAGCTTATACCTGCCCAGGTTTTGACATGCCCTGTTTTGCATTTTCCTGTCCTTATCTCCAGTTCTGCAACGCCAAGTAGACACTAGACTATTTACACATTAGCACAGTAGCTTTGTGTGCTCCAAGACAACAATAATTATTGATTCAGAAAAACATATTAATTTACCATTGTTTAATTCTTCTCTTACCCTTAAAAATATAGAGACAGGTGCAGCATAAGGGAAGTAAAAGCTCTGGACCCTTAATTAAAATAATTTAAAGTTCCTTTAAAAGTATACTTAAAAGTAGAACTTGATGTGCATGCTGTATAAGAGTAATGTTAATTGTTCATTAATCTCTCACTGCTCATTAAAATGCATGATGATATTTAAAATTATATGTAATTGAAACAACAAGTTAATACGTGAAACTGATTAGAGACATTTAAATGCATTAGCTGATGCATTGTTACTATTTCATGACAGCTTCCAGAACCTTTTTACACATGTATGTATTTATGTGTGCATATATATGTATGCATGTGTTTATGTATGTATGCATATATAAAAGATAAACACAACACAATGGAGACCATGAATAAAAAAAAACTTGGCAACTAGAGAAGGCAGGTGTTTCCCATAGCTCTCTGTTAAAGAGCATACTGCAGTTAACAATGCTGTGAAAGACTGCCTATAGACCAGAAACATATGCATCAACAGAAGACCACAGTCGTAAAAGACCTGCAGGTATATGGGTAAGAAAACAAGGCCAAACATCAGCACACCCAATACATTCAATCTTATGTCTAAAAGCATCTTTAAACAAAGATGATGCTGTCTAGAATGAATGATATATATACTGGTAACGTGGGAGCTACAAACATTGCTACTTCCACTCTGGAATAAAATCAAAGGCTAAGGACCAGATTCCTAAAATATAATGTTCAGTCTCCCGCTTTCCCTCTTAGGTTACATCCAAGAGAAAGTATAGCATAGGATCAGATTCTGGTCTTTCAGCAGTATGAAAGACCCCATTGAAGTCAATGTGTAAAACTCAGCAATTCCCTTCTACGCAATTTTCTACATAACATTTCTGCCATTTCCCACTGGAATGAACTGTGGGCCTGAAAGTCCTCTGCCTTCCAGGCTTTGGAGCAAACATGGGGCAGCAGAGGGAGGGGGGTGAGTGGGAGGTCTTGATATACCCAGTGCTTCCTGAGGCAAAGCCCCATCCTCATGCCCGTTCTGTGATATTAGCTGTGGCACATCCTGCAGCAGGGTCTGCCACCCAAGAAATAAATATAATGAAACAGAAAAAAGAAAATGTGAAAATGCCAATCTTGGTTAAGTGTCCTAACCAACTGTTGTTTGTAGTATGTCTGGCTTGCAGCAGAGAACTAGGCAATAACTCTAGCGGGAAAACACTAACTCTAGGAAGTGATCCAGCCTTACAGCCTGGACTGTTTCATCTCCACATCTCTTCCCTCTAAAACCAGCCATTGTCCCTACCTAGGCTTAGCCTGGCCTTTTTATACTCAAAGTTCCTATATTGCACACAAAAATGGTGCACGATATGTCTGGCTTTCCAAATCTGGAAGCCAGAAATGACTTATTTCTAGCTATAACCATTGCTCTTCCTAAAAAAAACAAAACAAAACAAAAACAAAACAAAACAAAACAAAACAAAACAAAACATATTTAATATTTTCCTTGAGTTATAAAAAATAAAATAAAATAAAATAAAAAATCTGGCAAATCTGGCTCCCTCTATCAAAGACAACATTAAGACCTAAGTACCTCCCTCAGGAAATGATTTTCAACCAAAGAAAATAGCAAAAGCAAGGTATTTTCAGGAGGGTGGATTTTATCTAGGCTCTTGTAACATAACCTAAGGCTAGAAATTTCAACCATATCATAACCTGCATAGTTTCCGTGTGTTTACCTGTGTAGGCTCTAATCACCTGTGGAACATCTGTTGGTACTCTAGCACTACTGGCAAGACACCAAAATAACTGTATTCTATATAACAAACATTTGCAGTTTTCATCTCTCTCCTGGTCTGCCTGTTTTAGTTTACAAAGCCAGAATAAACTCTTCCTGTCTGCTAGGGTGGGACTGAGATCAGAAAAGGTCCCTTTAAGGGTGTGATAGAAACCAGAGTTGCATGATTAGGGTGTTTCTTCGAAAATATGTCTTTGGGTAATTGTCAGTTTCTGTATGAAAGTGTAGTATTGCCGATAAAAAATAAACCACAATCGGAACAGCAAAGTTAATTACTGGGCCTTTTTGGATGAGAACTCAAAAGCACTTAAAGAGACCACTGGCTACACCCTTCAGATGTCTACTGTCCATCAGAAACCATGATTCCGCTTTAGAAGCACATTTAAAAGCATAGATATCTTGCCGGGTTTGGGGGTACCTCTTGTTATTGTGTGGCAGTGGAATTTAACAGGAAAAAACCAGACACCATGGTGATAGGTTTTCCAAAAATGCAGGGAGCAATCATCCCTTTCCTAAAGGGTTTGCAATCAAAGCAGACAAGGCAGAAGAGGAGGGCAGTGGGGAGAAGTCAAGATCTGGAGGTAAAGTGACTTGTTGAAGAGCACAGAGCAGGCCAGAACTGGAAAGGAGTTAATGTCCTCTTTTCCAGGTTGGCAGGTTTTCCAGAGGCCATGGCCAAAATGACATCCGTGCTGCTGGGGCTCTCAGAATCTCCCTTTTCTTTCACTTTTTTCCATGCCCCTGTCTTTTTCCAGTTCTCCATGGTGAACATTTTACAAGACGTGAGGGGTCACAGCCCTGGCCTGCAGGTCAGGTAGGTAGGTGCTCCCACCCCTTAGGCAGCAATAAATGCCTCCCACCACCCACCAAATGTGGAGCCCTGTGTCCTTCACACAGGTGTTAATCAACAAGAGACCTCCTCTGACCTCATCCCAAGCATGAGACCTTGGCTACCATGACAGGGGTGCCTGTGTGTACAATATACCTCCACTTGCCTTATCCGTTGTGGCTAACCATCTTACAGTTCCTAGAAAAGGCAAAACAAAGCTATAGGATTACACGTACGTTGGGGGAATACAGGGCCGTAACACATTACTGATTAAGATCAGTAAAGTTAACTGAAGAATGCAGACAAAGAAGGTTGTCATATGCACATACCTTAAATTATAACTTACTATCTCATCTTTATTTCCTTCTCAGATCTTCCAAGGTGAAAACCAAAAGCCAAAGAGCTCCCCCAGGGGAGAGGTAAGAAATACTGTACACGTGGCTGAGGAAAATGACATGCTTTCCTGTTTCTGAAAATTATTTCATGCACAGGAATTACTTCATTTTTTTCCTCAAAAGTTACAGAGATGCTGCTGACCATTTCCCTTTCATATTGATTAGCTTTTTCCAGGAAGCATATTCCAAAAACACTCCTTTCCTTCCTGAAGAAGCCTTGTTCACACTAGAGAATATTTCTGCCAGAGTTAAGCCAGAAAAGTTATTTTTAAGATGAAAATCTAGTGTAGAAATAGATTCTCCCAGACTTCAGAGGAAAGTAATTGGAAATACATATATATATATTATTTTTAAATAATATTTTTATTTTATGAAAGAGATTTTTTAAATGGTTTTTAATAAATATAATTTTATCTGTTCATCTCACTCAGAAAAATATTACTAACAAATATCCTAAAATATTTTGATATAGCAAGAGTACATACGAGCAGAAATGAGCTTTTATCAGTGACAAGAGATCTGTCATATGCTATAGGTGTGTTGGTTCCTGCTCCAGACTAATATTAGCACGATATGCATTTGGTAGGTCTGGACTGAGAAGCAGAAACCAATGTGTGTAGGATTTGTTGAACTTGCTGGGACTATTTCTGTCTCTTCTCTGTTTCATAATACTATTACCAGAATTGCTAAAATAATATTGAAAGAACATCACATAAATAGACATATCATAAACTAAGCTGAAGACTTGACATGGTAAACCATATGAGCAACTGTGTTCAATAAGCAAAACGTGGTAAATAATTTGAAAATTGAGATCTGTATACCTTGCAATGATGTCAGGTCAAAGAATATCTTCTGGGACCTCTCCAGACTCAGGTACCTGTTTTACACAGGTAGATTAATAATAATACATAATACAATTATTGGGAACAGATCTTTTCTCCTAAAACTTATTCATTACCAAGGAGTTGGTCTCCATGATTCCTGTGGGTCCCTACCAATTCAGGCTATTTTATGATACTGACTATATAGGTATACTATAAAGGTATATTACATATTAATTATACATACATAAAGAACAATTAATACAAGCAAATATTTATAAGATATACAGCTGCAATTCACAATATATTTGACTGCTTGTTAATGCTAAGCTTCCCTTGGCTGTACTAATGGAGGAAATGGCGTCCGATTTAAATTAAAATCTAATTGGTGAGGTGGATCCTACAGGGGAAAAAAGGGTTCTTGGGAACACAGGAGAGACATTCAGAGAGCAGTCACAACTCCTTCAAGTGATCTCCAGATCTGAATAGCTATTTTCCAAAACCTGAAAAAGCCAAAAATTTAGTCCTGAATTTTAGGAAAATCACCACGGAATCCACCAAACCACTGAAAGACCACAGCTTATAGGCAAGGCTAGGGGTCCTGCTTTTTCACTTTAATCAACACATTTCAGTTCTCTCTCTGCCCCATCATCCTCTAATCAGGAAGACCCACTGTCACAGATGAACCAGAGAGACTGAGGGCATCAGCTACTTCCCAGCTCAAGTCACAAAATCTGACTCACTTGCCCAGATCTGACTGAAGTCCTCTGCAATCCCTGCAGCAGTTTGCAGCAGTCAGGCAGCAGAGGCAGAGGCAGAGACATCTTCCTTAACAGCACACCTGGTGGAGCTTGAAGTGGAAGGGATCTGTCAGGCTCTCGTAAGTCCATGAAGAAACCTTAAAGCATCTGGTGAGTCAGTGCAAGGCAGCTAGGCTTGCTGGTCCTTACACAGCCTTTTTGCAGCACAGAGAATTTATAGCCCTCAGTTTCCTGTACTGACACCTTCCCTGTTAATCTCATCCACCAGTGATATGATACAGCCATAAAAATAACGCTCAGTTGACACTCGCTTGGTTTTGTGTTTCTTACCCAAGTGATGTACACAAGGCAAAAATCATATTTCTTGCTTAGCTCTTGGGCCACAAGTGTGCACAAACATTCACCATGCACTCAGGCAACTGCACATAGGAGCCATCTGTCACAATCAGTTTCTAAAATTTAAAAACATTATTAACTCTGAGACAGGAAGGAGCCTCAGGAACAAGGGGGGAAAATTGCTTAGATAATGACTTTACTCTAAATAACCTGACAATCTCTCCTTTTTTGGCATTTTTTAATCATTTGGAAAGACAGAACATGACTAGGCAACTCGCGTGACCAGTGTCATTGGTTTAGAGTTTCTTCAAGCAGCTGAATTTATACTGCTGTAGGGTAGAATAACTTTATTTTTTATGCTTTGCTTATAACTATGGAAAATCCTTTATAAGCATACTTCCTCCTAACACACAGTATCCGTCCGATCTATCCTGAAGCATGAACACTGACCCATATTCTTCCTTTCAGAAATGGCAGCAGTCCAAGGAGTTTTCCACTCTTGAGTTGTTGGGGCTTGATTTTATGTTTAGAAGCTACTTTCTTCTAACTTGCTGGGCTCTACCAAACTGATGCAGGTCCTTGGAGAGCATACAGTCTTGAACAAGAGCAGCCCAATGGATTTCTTAGGAACATGGAGGGGCAAAGGCAGTAAGTTTGTCACCAATGCAAGACACTTGTCATGTGGCAATTTTATAACGCGATGCCAAGCTTTGCAATGGTAAGGGTAGATCCACTGTAGAGTTTAGATGAAATTAAAGGGCCCATTGAAAGAAAAGGAGAGCACAGGAAATGAGAGTAAAGACAGAAAAAAAAAAGTAAAAAAAGTTTGTTTATCCAGCATGCGAGCAAGGCACAGCAGGACTGCGCAAACATGCCAGATGACATGGTCAGCAGGGAAGGAAATACCCATCGTATAGTCCTAGGTGAACCAAGATTATCCATTAATCTAAGGCTGCACAAAACTGAAAATATAATCAAAACCCTTAGTCAAAGGGAGGGGGACAGGAAGAGGAAAAATCCTGAGCTCTCACAATTTCACTCTGTTCAGTGAATCTTTATTTTTTCACTTAAATCATTGAAATAAATAAGGAAGTTCACTGCTGATGTCTGTTTGGCTGCTCTTAGTAAAATACATTGAGTGAATTTCTTAATGAAAACTCTGGATTGAAAACAGTAATGTAGATCTTAAGCAGCTGGCAATATGATTAGCAGATGTAGATCTTTCTGCAAGTATTTTACTTCCTTTAACTTAAAAAAAAAAAAAAAAAAAAATCCCAACATTTTCTTCCACCCTCTGGAAATTCTATTCATTGATTGTTCTAAACTTCATATGAAAATTAACGAGAGGCAAGAGGTAATAGAACTATCTTCCTTTAAGTTTCACTGAGAGATGCATAGGTTTCATTTGCAGATACACAAAGGAAGTGTTAAAGCATTATTATGGCTAAAGAATATCTCAGTGTGCTGCTTTGTTGTTTCAACAGCCAGTTACTGCACTGCAGTTTCTGTGTCCAGAGTGAGCTTGGGAGCACTGCAGCTCAGAGAGAACTTAGGGTGCCCTTCACATTTCCAGCAAAAACTTTGCACTCTTTTGATTGAGCTTTTGTATTTATAACAACTTGAAACAAAAATGATCTAGTGAAAGGGAGGGAATTATTTTTCATAGACTGATTTGAGCTTCAGGCTTCATCCCAGCATCTTGTTACAGGAATCCCTCTAGCTGCCTTAATAAATTTGAAGAAGGTTTCATTTCAGGACAGCCCCATTTGAAGGATGACATTTATTTCATGATTGATGTGCAATTATGCTCAATGTTTAAGAGACACTTTTTTCTCCAGCAACTCTGAAAGTGTGAAGTAGCATATGAATGTTTCATAGAACTCATTTAATTGAGATATATTGAAGTAAGATATATTTATCAAAAAAAAAAAAAATTTCTTTCTATTGGGATTTATTCTGTAAAATTACAATTTTTATTAATATAAGAACAACCAAAGTTGTTCCAACATTTACCTTTCAATTTCAATTACTTTATTAAATATATTATTAACAATAAAATTTTCTGTGGTTTAATGTTTGCAAACTTCAGGATTTTTATTCGCCTCAAAATATTTAACTTCACAACAGTCTCTCAGTTAAGACAACTTAGAGATTGACATGAATGCTGGGGAAAAAAGATGGTGAATTAGATATATAGGATTTCACATAAAAATAGGTTGTGTACCTTTCTATGAGGACTAATTATTATTAGAGAGAATAAAATAATATAAATAGCAGGATTCACATATGTTAGCAAAAATGTTCTGCAAAAAATTCTTACAAAACATAGTCAGATACATCAATTTGTCTTATTATTCTCACATTCTCTTACAAGTGGTATGCTACTTAGCTAAATTAATTTGTCTGTGCAGGAGGCTCAATATGAGCTCTTCGTAGCAGGCAGCTGAGCCAAATGCTGGTCTCGGCGGCACAGTTATACTGCTCATATAAGCCTGTGAGAATTTTATCAGGGAAACTGGTTAAATGTTCTGTTTTTACCAGGCAAGCTGAGAGCAGAATCTGGCCGTGTGTAGACTCGGTCCATAACAATTAAAGTTTCTAGGTGCCTCACTGAGTTCTGGTACCCAAAACCTCCTTCCCTCAGCAGAGCTTGAACTCTTTTCAGAATTAGATTTAAAGATTTCTATCAGGCTCCCATGTAGACTGCACCCTTCCCTCCCTCAACACAGCTACCAGCTAAACCAGTGCACCAAGAGTTTAGTGTTTTTGAGATATAACGGACATCAGAATTGCAAATATATATATATATATATATATATATTTATTTATTTATTTATATTTCCTTCCATTGTTTTATTTTGCTTACGTATTCAGGCTGTTGGTCACTTTTTCCAAAGAACATAACATCTAGCATGGAAATCAAAGTAAAAAAATGCTAAACAAATGACTGTTTGTTAAAACTGACTGCTTCAAAGAAGAGAGTTTTTACAAGTAATACAAAAAGCAATGAAAAGGTTCTCACCAGATTTTATTGAAATATCTCTAGGGGAAATCCATTAGAAATACATTTGCAATCACTACGGTATCAAATTTCTACTGTAAATGTGGCAATTAAGAAGGTCAAGTTACCTGACATTGTGTAAGAGTGCGATGAGCAGTTAAAAAGGAATTTATGTTGAGAGAAGTTTGTATACAATTTACGTCTTTTATTCTCTATTAAAACATGTCACACTTTCTGTTATTTGTTAAATGACATGATATTCACAATAACAGGCTACTGAAATAATAATCCATCACTGGTTTGCTTATCTCCTTGCAGATGCTTTGGAATTGTGTTTGAATCTGATGCGCTGATTAGCTGAGAGCTGAATCCATGCCAATAAGAGAATTGCTGTAAATTGTTGGGTGAGTGTAAATCACACCCACACCAGTGGAGTAGCAGGGAAAAATATGTAACTTGAGATTATGAAGTGTCCTGCTGTGACATAAATGGAGTGGAAAGGCACTTAGTCCAGAGAGAACCATAAAAGGAGGGTTTAAAGCCAAAAATACCCAAGTAACATGTATGGGTAGAAGAGTGATTTAGGAAATGACAAAAATGAAGGCAGATATCTAACCTCTGGTACACTGTGGTTTCACAGCAAAGGGTATCTAGGAACAATCTTCCCTTCACCCGCACAGTCCCATGCTTCATAGCCACAGTTGTGCCCATATATCCATCTGGGGAACTTCACAGTGAACTAGACCTACAAACTCACCTGTATTTAAACTGCCTCCCCTACACATCATAAATAATTTTCAACCAGGATCAGTTCATCACAGCCCCACACTTTTCACCACTGGTGTAACCTTCTGGTAACATACAGCTGCTTCGGCAGAGAAGTGCAATCAATATGTGTACAACCATGAACTCATGCAATGTGTAATGCTCTAGAAGCAGTGCCTGCGTGTACCTATGTGTGTGAGGAGAGCCAGCATCTCACGCTGAGTAAGGCTGTGTGGTGGTGAAGCCCCAGCAGAATGTGATCAGGATACAAACAGATTTGTTCTGTCCACTTCATTAGCAGAATTTGGGAGAGGAGCAGCAGCTGGGTGAAAAATAAAAAAAAATTAAAAAATAAAATTAAAAAAGAAAAAAAGAAAAAAAGAGAGATGACACCTGGGAAATGAGAATAGAACATGGAAATTATGGGGCAAGTGTTTGTGGCCTGCAGCCCCCCCAAAAAATACATTGAAATATTTCAGGGAGCAAATAGTGACCACTTCCAGAGGATGGACTCCAACTACAAAATTATGTCCCCAAAGAAGGCATAGAGTAAAGAAGGCATCAAACTACCCACACAAGGCCATCACAGTGAAAAGAGTTTTGATTTTGTGCATGGAGACTGACCCTCATTGTCACTGAGTCAGGACCAGAGAGAAGCATCAATGAGGCTCCTCTGGAGGTTTTATGTGTTTATCTATTTCCTATCATTGTGTTTCCAAAGCACTTCATAGTCACCGAAGACTTTCTCAAGAAAGTCTTGAGACTCTGGAGGCGACGTGTTCTTTCCATCCTGCAGGAAGGAAGGGGCAGAGGGTCAATGTTACTTGCCTGTGTAACAGAGGACACCTGGGTGAGTGAGGAAGTGAGATCAGGTTTCCTAAGTTCTCCCATCATATCCTGCTTCATCCTTTTCTCCTTCTCCATTATCCATTTTGAATGGGCAATGATGGAAAAGGCATGCAGGATACCATGCTGGTTCAGCAGGTGGTGTAGGCATCCTTCCTTCCCAAATAAAAGGCTTCATCACAGACATCCCAGTTCATCAGTACCCAATAACAAAAGGAAGAAAGGAAAAATTTTAGCCTGAAATACTAAGTGAGTTTCAACATGATCCAACACTTCTGTGATTAAAAATAAAACAGTCATGGGGGTAAACCTAGAGAGCCACAACTGAGTCCAGTTTTGGTTTCATTTACATAAATACCCTGAAGTCACAATTTGCCCTGCAGAGAGAACAACTTCAGCCAAAACAAAAACAAACAAAGAAAACAAACAAACAAAACAAACAAAGAAAACAAACAAACCTTGAGTCAACTGCAAATCTAAGGTAATTATTAGAAAACAAAAATGTATAGATAATAAATAATATTAAGAAAGAATAGATATTAATTCATGCTAACTTAAAGATATGAAATGAAGAAATATGTTAGAGAAAATAAAGACTTCAGGAATCATATCAAGGAAATAGTTTTAAACCTGCTGTTCTGAACAAACTGCACATCTTAAAGTGTTGGCCAATGAGAACTCTGGACCAGAGGTTGTAGCACAGTTGTAGAAGGTTTCAGGAGGTTAGAATGGCTGATATCATACTGGTATTCAATAAATTGGACACCAAACCTAGGTGAAATAATGGTAAAGATAACAAACTTAAAGTCAATAAAGACTATACATGAAGCATGTTTCTATTTTTTTTGTTAGCATTATAAATGTGATTGATAAAAGTTCTAGGCAAATAACACCTATAAGGTTTTGCAAAGCACTTAAACCAGTACCACAAATACCCTAATTAGCACTGTGCATGGTAAATGGCTGTGCACAGAATAATGGACAGATTTCAGACAGAAGGTGTTGATGAGGAACTGCCATTCACTGGTTCAACAGGAGCCACTACTAACACTGATAATCAAATTTGCATCAATAAACCACTAGTAAACATAAGATCTCTATCGGGCAACAGAAAGTAGATACTGTAAAGAAATGATGAGAACATGACAGTTTAATAAAATTATTTGGATCGTTTGACTGTCCAAAACAGTGACATACAGTAGAAAGCAATGGCTGAAAACTAAGAAAAGAAGGAAAATAATTAACTCAAGGATTAAAAGGTTTTTTAGTCCCAGATTGAAAATAACATTTCTTAGCTTTATTTTTCAAATCTTCAAAACAAATTTCAAAATATCAAAATATCAAATTTCAAATATCAGAATATCCTTTTTCTGCTTTTTAATTTCACTTCCACTTTTGCACATCTTTTTTTCCAATATGGCAAGTGCAAAAACGTGTCTTTTTTTTTTTTTTTTTTTTTTTAAGGCTTTTCCAACAGAAATACTAGTGTAGAAACAGCCTCCAAAAATTAAAAATTCTTTATGTAGAAGTGAATTTCATTTACATTCTTCATAACCATCTCTATTCTTACTGTCCATGCACTTCTGGCTTGGTTGCAGTAAAATTTTCCCCTGGCTTCAGAACTTCAAGGGATGCTGCTCTGCTCTTCTGTTTGATCCATGCTGTTGCATTGTATGTGTGATCTGGAGGCTCTTATAACATCCTGTAGATCCAGCTTATGGTCTTGATGGGAAATACAATTTTATTGCTGACTCTTCACATTTCTGTGAGGAATTCACTTCTGGTTGTCATTCTTTCTCATTCCCTTGTCCACTCACACAAATGCCCTTCCCCACAGAAAGCTCACATACAGCTTAAGAAAATCACAAAAAAAAAAAATAAATAAATAAAAAAATCTGAAAATAATGATTCCCATAATCCTGTAAGGAAAGTGTTTTCATTTTGCTGAGAACAACAAAATTCATAACTCTGTTGCTTCCTCAGAAACAGATTCTTCTGGCAGCCAGCAAGTCTGCCATCCCCATTGGCTTTAAACCACATCCATATCAATCTGTATCGATACATGTAACCTCTTGGTTTCCCATACTTATGTCCATATGTTTAGATGCTAAGGTTTCCATCAAACTTGTTATGCCCTTTCCTTATAGGATACAGACAAACAGTGCATGAGATGAGAGTAACATCTTAATTAGCAGTGTCACTGACACATTTTCTGCAAGAAAACCTTCCACTGAACCAGAAATTTCCCATATGCTTCTTTATCTTGATTTGCACCTGTTGTCATTTCTGTGCCAACAAAAATACCTGATTGGAGTATGAAGCCAAAACACAGGTTTTGTGGTGCTACTGGGTGCTCAGACTGCATGCCAGAGTGCTTCTCAGCCACCAGGCCCCTGGGGACAGGTTTCAGCAGCCACTCGGAAACCCAAGGCAAACTCTTGCAGGATGAAAAGATGAAACCTGCCCAACACCGTGAAAACACCAGTGAACACCCTGAGTAATAAAACATTAGTGATCAGCCAAACGTTTCCAGACAGAGCAAGTCTAGCTGGGCACTGCTGTCAACCAGTGAATGCTCTAGTCAAACAACAAATTGACCCCAAATCAACGCACAACAGCCTGTGTCACCCAGCAGACATAACACACCCCTTATCTTCCTGCTCAGCTGCCCAGTCCTGTTATGCTCACCCTTGCTTTCCTTCCTCCGGGTGCCAGGAAGAGCATTTACCTATTCCTTGCTTTTCTATGTGTCACCCTAAATTGACACCACTGCTGACACCATGATGTATAGGAAACGTGAACATTGGGCATTTCTTTTCAACAAAGAAGTGTCAACAAAGGAGTTGAGGGGTCTCAGATCATAGTGAGGTGTTTTTTTTTTCTTTTTTCTCCATATCTGACTTTCCATACTGCCTGCAAGCATCTGTTGACACACACTTTTGCTTCTGAATCTTTGTGTAGTCTTATTTTCAGTTTTATGTCAGTGAAGACAAACCCCCGCTTCATAGGCTCTACTCCACACTTCTGCAGTGCTAGATATACAATAGAATCTGACCCTGCAATCCTTTATGGCAGATGCTTTATTATGTTGGCACCTCCTTATACCAGCCTAAAGACTGAGTATAATGTGGAGTGGTGGTTACATGCCTCTCTACATACACTTAAGTGATGACTGAACTGGGGTTCAGTCAGATTGTGCTATACCTACTACATCCAATGAAAATGTAACAAGTGTACACAGTCTTCTTTTCAGAAGTATCTTCTAGTAAAGCCATCACATAAATGGGAGAATTATATACTAGAACACATAAGTGGTCACTCTTAGCCAAGGCAAACAAACTCATCTACTTTGCTTCAGGAGCCAGTTTTTCCTTTACCATCAACACAGTCCACTTCACTTCACTTGGCTTATATTTCTGGCACAAGAGACAGACCTGAACTTCTTCCATGTCATTGCTATTTAAGGCCAGTAAAAAGCATTTCTGGCCTTTCTCTGAGGTTTTCCAATCCCTAAATGACCTTCATGTGTCTTTTCCTATATATTTTTGTTAACACCTTAGGAATCATCATTCTGCTGCCTTTAAGCAAAATTCCATAAGGATCTAAGAGCTCTCCCTTCAGTTTCTAACAAGGTCTAGTAATATGATATCTTGGTCACAGGTTGATAACAAAATTTGATTGTACTGAAAATTTGAAAGTTCTGTCTTCTGCAGGTGCAACACAAGTCCTTATCTTACCTGAACTTGAACAAAAATTGGCAAATATTTGCTTACATATGTGATATTTATCTGGCACAAATCTTCTGGAACACCAAAACTCTCCCTTATTTGTTATTCAGTGTGCAAATTATACATGTGTAACCGAAAAAAAACACAAACACCTCCATGAAGAAAAGTGATAGAAAATTGTGTGAACACACATCTACCTGAGCACTTTGACCTTTGTTTTTCTAGTGATTCATAAATGCCTAGTCTCTAGTTTTGACCACAATATTTAAAAGGTGTGGCCTCTGTATCAACATGGCCCTGGAGGCATTCACAGCTAACTTACATGCAGTTTGCCATAGATATTGCCCATTTTATCTTAAATACCCAGCCCATTATATTATCAGGAAGACTGCAGTGTTCTCTCACATAAAAAGAAAAGAAATCTTCACATATATCAACTATCCTAATGTCTCAGTGCTCTGCACAGCCCAGAGTGCAGGTGAAGAAACCATATTCCCTACCACATGTTGACAGTACCTGCTCAATGAAACAAAAGCCTGGGCACACTTTCAACATCTAAAACATTCCGTTGCTTCTCTTTTTATAAATTTTAAAGACTGCTATGCAAGATTACCTTTCTCTTAACAGAAGTCCTATATGTTTCTGCTGGTATTGCATGATGGCAGTGTTGACTCGTGTACTAGTATCCAACAGAAATTTTAAAACCATCTTATTTGCTTTCAGGTGAAAGTCTTCTCTTGCTGCAACATTGCCCATTGCTCCTATGAAGAGCTCCTTTTGTGCCGTATGCATTTTGTCATTAGCCATATGCCATGCTGTGCTATTCCTGGATCCATTGCTTTCTGCTGCCTTTGGAATCCATGGCTCTTTGCCTCAGGTATCCTTTTATAATCCTGTAGATTTTCTGTTACACCCAAGTTATCTCACTTCTTACCAAGGATACACACTACATCTATGGGAAGAAAACCAGGCATTAAGGTTGGATCGCCCCTTCATGCAAGTGCATCCATCACTCAGTTTAAATGTAGCCTTAACTTCCCAAATGTAGCTCTTAACCTTAGATCAGTTACATGGATTTTTCACTTTTGTTTTCATAATCTCCATTTAAAATACATCATTCACATGCTGGGAGGAGGGGTACTGCACAATGCAGTACTTCTCAAATATGCACAGTGCAGAGTAACAGGCAGCCTTCACTGCCCAAGTTAAGCTAAACCTAGGAAACACATGAGAAGAAGGAATGTCAGAAACAAGACCATCTTCTAATTGTTTTCTTTTGTTACCAGAGCACCTGCTTCCTAAAGCTCCAGTGAAGTGCTGGTTAAGCTATCTTGATCTGTCCTCCACATTTCTGGAGAGTTTCAAGTTCTGATGGGCTTTAAGAGCTCCATTCTTTCACCCAGGTATTTTGTTGGTACATTTTACATCTGGAATAAGTGCAGGTAACTGTGCAGCACCCTGCAGTGCAACTGAGCCCTCTGGCCTGTATCTGAGGTCTTACAGATTGACAGCCTGCAGCTCCTGCACAGTGTTGTAGGCAGAACACGGCACCAGCTCTGCAGGTCTTCATCAAATGGGCCAGTTCCAACTGTCCCCTCTGCCTTCTGTACAAACCAGATCAGGCTGACAGCACTGACTGTATCTCTAGGTCCATGATACTTGGAAATTATATGTAGCCTCAGAACTGAGTTGCCAATTAAAATTAGGCGAGTACCTTGTGCTTTTAAAAATCCTACATGAAAAGATTAGCAGTGCTACCTCCCTCCAGTCCTTGCCCAGACTGCCATGCCTACTGTGTTGATCCAGGATTCCTGGGGTTAATCCTGTGATCTGGGAGGCCAATGGGATAGCGGTTTACTTAAAACTCGATTTTATATTTAAAGGTTTATTTTAAATGCACCTTGTAAATGAATTCTAATTTGACCTCTAATTTGAACTAATGATCAGTACTAGTATGTACATGAACCAGATACAGGACAGTTCATAAATCTGAGGTTTTTTGTTTTTGTTTTTGTTTTTTTTTTTAATTATTTGCTCACTGGGACATATACATAAACTACAAAAAACCAAAGAGTATTAACTAACATATTTTTCCCTTATGGATCTAAAGCCAAAGTGTTCCTCCCTCTCCTATCCATTTTTTTTTTTTTATGTTCTCCAAATGCATTCAAACTTTATCCAATAAGTGTCAGTAAGTGACAGTCATATTGAATAAATGCAGAATTAGTAAACCCTCTAATTCCAAAGTGTTTAGCTTTGGAGCACAAGAAGTTAAACACTTTCTTGCAACACATTGTAAACATGTCAATGTGTTTAACATTTTAAATGTGTTCTGTTCCCTTGTGCATGTGTTTAGAAAAGAAACAGGTTATGATATTTAACTAGTGAATGGATATATGTGCTCATTCCTACCAACACTTTTTAAACACTTGTGGACGCTTAAAATTATGATGTGTTTAAGATTTAAACACATTTGGTTTTCTACACTCTTAATCCAATGAATGTTTGATGCAGTTATTTAGAACAGCAAGGATTTATCAAACTAGCAAAGCATATAATTTGTAAACAGCAGATCTTGATTTTTTTTTTTTCTAGTTATTTCTTCATTCTACTCAGAATTGGAATCTATTCAGGTGAGGTTTTAACACAGAATAAAATAGTTTTTCCCACCAGAATGAAATTGTTGTGGAAAGCTGAAGCTGCTCTCAGTTGTGAGATGCAGAAATAGCTACAACTTTTAAAAAAAGCTTTGTTCCTCAGACAAGATTCTGCATTGCCTGGGAAACACAGGAAGTTTGAAATTGGGATGAAAAAAGCAAAAGGAGAATATCTGCAAACATTTTTAAAGAGGGCTTTTTATTATGTGTTCTATAGTTGGATAAAAGTATAAATATCTGGGAATAAACTAGCTACACTACCCATATACTCATGTATGGGGTTACTTGGTGAGGAAATGGCAAAGCCTTGTGCTTTAGACTGCTGCTCTACCTGAACTCTGCTCACTCATCTAGCTGTGCTTGGGCTATTTCTAACACTCAAACCACCAAGCAGCTGCTAACAGCTGTCCTTTAAAATAAATAAATAAATAAATAAATAAGCCAGCAATAAAATTTTATCTATCATTCCTCAAAATTAGCTTAACCTGAGGCCAAGCACAGGCAATGCTCAGTGCTTAAACCCGTGACATGCTATTTCAGGACTTGTGAATGATAAAAATGGTTTCTTTCTAAGTGTGATAATTTCAATTTCCCTGTAAAATCCAATTGCAGTGGTTGTCAACCATTTCTAAACACGATCCTGTTACAACAAAAGAATAGTTTTATATCCCCACTCTTGCTCCTGCCGCCATCTTCCACCCTTAATCCTGTCTACAGCAAAAAGAAGGTCACTCAAGATTCCCTGAAAGATCCTTATAAGTCAGAAAAACAGCATTTAGAGTCCTTCCCAGATTAGGAATAGACACATCACTTTCTAGCATGTGGAAAGGCAAAATGAAATAAGCTCTTAAGGGTATTTAATGTGTCTAAATTAAACATTTTTCTTGTTCTAGAGCCAATAAACATGGATAATTGAGGAAGCCATGGGCTATTTTTAATTTTATTTGTGAGTCAGCCATCCCAAATTCATGTATACGTCTTTGTATTCCAGCAGTACCGGTAAGCTCAGAAACCATGGTGTCACTGTCCGGGGGGCTCTACAAGGCCTAGGAAAGAGCTTGCATCCAGCAAGGGGTCAGAGTAGAGACAGAGTGCCAAATTTTCCATTTCCCACCGCAACCCAGGGGAAGCAGAGCTCCCCTCCCTCCTGACTTTTTGTGACAGGTCACATCCACCACCCCGCAGAGCCATGTGGGTGGCTAAAAATTGCTGAAGAAAACCCAAGTACTCACACAACACTTGTACCCTTGTAACCCTTGCCTGTGAGATGGATGTGTCTGACATGACAGCAACCCAGAGCTCTCACATATCCGCATCATGAATTATCTGGAGTGCTTCTCACTATTTGTTTTTATTGATGAGGAAATTAGGATGATGGGATTCAATCACCCAGTAGGTACAGGTTTACTGTGGAACAGCACTCAGAAGCACATTCTGAACATTTTCAGCCTTTGCTTAAGTAACAGCAATGTAAAAGCTCAGCACTGGAGCCTTTAAACCTTGCATGCCAGCTGCATTTTTATTGGCCGTCTGTAACTTCAAAGGCTTTTCCTCCCCAAATGCCCAGACAGGTAGCCTGCCCTGAAATCCCGTTGCCATGCTGACTTACTGATTTTGAACTGATTTTATCTGCAGACATGCTGGTTTCCACGCATGCCTGAAAATGAACATTAAACATATTGAGGCTGAAATGAATTTCAGCATCTTATAGTCCAGCTAGAGCACTGACACTTAATCAGGCAGGGGAAGGTTCATCTGAAAACATATAGTAAAGATGTTCTTTGTATTCATGTAAACCTTCATCGCTTATCCAAGAATTTAAGACAAGAACTTCAGAAAAGCAGACATGTTGCTGCTGTGCCAAGATTTTATTTGTAAGAACAGAGAACAATGAGGAAATTCAGTTGGATGCTTAATGTATTTTTCAGTTTCAACAACCTGGTCTTTACTATACAATTTTATAAGAGTATCTAAAGTCCTCATCCCAGATCAGAACCCCATTTGACTGCCTGCTTTGATATAATAAGAGACAGGCCTTACTACAGAGAGAGTGCAGTCTAAGGGGCAGAACCAGCATAATGTTCCAGATATCATCTGCCCATATGGGTACAGTAAAGAATTTTTTGGTGCTAATACCATATAGCGACATTTGCCTTCCTGTGTGAAAATGGAGGGGTTATTTCAGACACATGGGGCCATTTTACATCTGGTTCCACAACCAGCCTGAGCGCCACTTACTGGGGCATCTGTAAACCCTGTTCTGCTACGTGGTAGGAAAAAGCTAGATGACTGCAACAAAATGTTGTGGATATTTAGACACAATTGAACCTAGAAAAGTCTGATCTTGAAGTGCTAGTGACCCATAAGGAACTTCACTGAGATCAATTTTATAACAAAATGTTGGTTGTGTGGCAAAGATACTATAAAGACAAAAATCATTTATATTTCTAAAGGACAACTTAAAAATGCAATGAGTTCTTGTACAGTAATCAGCATAGACTTATTTCACAACTACTACCAGCAGAATATTGCATTTTGATCTTTGTTAAAATGCTGGAATTCAATGAAATTGTCTGAAATAGCTGTCATTCTGCTGAATATCTGACACCAGAACCAAGGCAGGGCAAAATTAAACATTGTTATGCCCCAGTATCTTTGTTTTTGATATACACAGAAAGATTCTTCAAATGAATTTCAAGACCTACCTGCAGTGCTTGACTTTCAGGAATATAGCAGGTATCTCAGAGATTCTTCCTCACTTGTTCAGAGACACACATTCAAGTTCACCGACAGATCTCATCTTCAGCAATTCTCTTAGAACCTAATATACTAATATCCTGACCATACAAAGCATCTTGCCATGGAATGTCTGTTCAAAAAGAAGAAAGATTATGATTCCCTGGCCTGGACAGGGAGGACATTTTCAGCAAGGCACGTGCCAAAGTAATAACATTAAAGCTAATTTTCAAGTGGGAGGTGGAAGAGGAAAAGAGGGACTCTAGCACATTTGGGGCAAATCTCTTTTTACTGTCTGCTTGTCATCACATGAGTTTTATGCTGGAAACAGAAACAAACACCCTGTCAAAATACTTCAGGCATCTGTTACTTAAACAGATCTCTCTGACAGGTGAAATAACAGACAGAATCAAAGACGGGGGAAACAGTGATACATATTTATTAATGACATAAAATATTTTAAAAATCTTAAGCAGGAAAGCATCTTAAAAATCAATAAGGATGTACTTTCAAGATGATTTCACATTGAAAACAAATCCACAGAGTTGTAAGAAAAGCCATGTTGAGAATCAATAAGTCAGTGAAGGCAGGGTTTGGGGCAGTCAACAGTACCTGTCTGGCTTTAGAGCAGGAAAGCCTTTGAAGTTGCAGACGGCCAATAAAAATGCAGCTGGCATGCAAGGCTTATACATCTCCAGTATAGCTTTTATATTAGTGACGTTTAAGCTAAAGTTGACCAACCTGAGAATATTGTATTAGCTTTAATGCCCAAACAATTAGTAATCTCTTTGGACACCCTTTCAATGAATACAATCTAGACATCATATTTACTGAGTAATTGACATTTTCAGGGAAAGCACCATTGGCCATTCTTACACCTCCCTGTTTAGCAGTGCTTTATGAAATGTCCAATTTTGGTTTTGCTATGTATACATTTGTGAATCAACAATGACTTGTGATAAACTGGCAAAATATACTTTACAACTCTCTGATTAAAATAACATGAGAAAAATTCTTGCTCTTTTTTTTTTCCCCCACTAAAAACACATTTATAGAATGTATGATAAGTTTAAAATGTACATCCATTATGGATTAGATTTTTTGATTTTTTTGGACATATACAGTCCCGTAACAATGGCAAACTGCAATCCGTATCCTTATTTTGATAAATATCTTCAGACATATCTTTCATGCTGAAAGGAAAGAAGGAGATACTTCTTCATCACCCCATTGGTAGAGTGGCGTCCCTGTGAAAGTGGAACTGGCCCAGTAAAACGTCTGCTATTTTGACTTTCATCTTAACATGTACAGATTTCAGGGTTTCCAACTGATCTGACAGAACACTTCCTGTTCAGGAAATAAACGTGTCAAATGATTTCTTGATTTAAAGTGATGGATCACAGTAGCTCTCTGTACTGCAGGGGTGCTATTCTCATAAAACATATGCAACCTTTATTACTGGAATGAAGGGGAATTACTCCAATATCACTTAGAGCAATTTCCTCAGCAGTCACCACATATCTCCAATGTTACAAATCCCAAAAGACACAGGAGGAGGGGTGGGAACTAGAGGTAGTTTGAATCCTCTGCTTAATCTGGTGGGGGGGAGGGGGAAGGAAAACCACCATGTTATGTTTGGAATTTGTATAGTCCTATTTAAAAGGAGAATTGAAGCTCTTTTTGAAAATAAATGAAACTCACTAACAGAAAGTTAATTTTCTTTCATGAGCTAAATTACATTTATTTCTTGAATCACTATGATGCTTAAAAAGTTCAAAACAAAGTTGCTGCAATGGTAAATGAGGGTAATGAAAGGTCCTTCATTCAATATGATCTGAATCGCCCAATGAAAAGGGAGGAAAATCACTTAAAAAAATAATATTCATCACAACCTTATAACTCAGGAAAAAAAAAAAAAAAAAAAAGAATTAGATCTTATACATCAAATTGAGAACAGGAGGACAGTGACTTACAAAAGGACTAACGAGTGAACAAGGAGAGCTGAGTTACCAGGTATGTAAATAAGCAAGGTAATAAGTCTTGGTCAACTAAGGAGAAAACCATTTAGTAGGACTAGTGAGGACTTCCTTCAAATTTTTTTATAGCAAAAACTGTACTGAGATATTTTTATCATTACAATGTCCTTATCACATAAGAAGATGGTGAAGAAATGCTGTCCCTGACATGCATGCTCATCTGCAGTTCACAATTCTTTTCCTGTACTTATGAGACATGTAGCAATAGAAAAGATCTCTTTCTATCCTATTTTCTTGCAACACCAATACTAAATGAAAGTGCTAAAGACTCTTCCTTCCATATTCTCTTCTAGGCCAGAAAAATTGGGTTGCTCCATTTTCTCCATGATTGACAAAGCAATATTCTCCAAGTCTGATCCCTACAGCTTGCCCAAAATTGCTGAAATAAGTCAGAAGTTAAAAGATGAAGTCACCTGTCGTATGGCTGACATTAGCATGCACAGAACTGTATGAAACCAACACCGGCCTCAGGTCATCTTGTGATTCAGTGTTTACCCAGATAAACATCACAAAATCACAGCTGAAAATCATGTCTATTCTAGTTTCTTGTGCAGTGAGTAGAACTGTTCGCAGCCTATTTTTCTATAACAGAATTGTTAAAATATTATATTCACTCTGTACCAGTTATATAGAAAGAGCAAGGTATGTAATTTAGAGGGATGTTCATTATTGGCTAAGTAAAACCTAGCAACCAAAATATGAATTTGGTTTGGGACACCTCCCATAACTGCATCCTCTATTTTTCAGACAGATCTTTGTTGAAAATCTGAGCAATTTACCAAAGAAAAAGGAGCACAGGTGACTCTTGTATCTTCCCTTTCACTTGAAGGAGATGATAGTATATAAAAAAAAAAAAAAAAAAAAGCCTTTCAGAAGGAAAACATAAATTTATTTTAAATGTCCCTAGCAAACCAGCTTTGAAAGGTATCAATTACCTTTGGGGTAAGGGAAGGGACTTTTATTGCTATTTTGGAAGAATATTAACTCTAAAATAATGGATGTGCATGGAAGTCTACCAGACTATTATGTCATGTAGCATTTTATATCATCTAGAAATGCATTTAGTAGAAAACAAGACTAGACAAAGGAGACATCAAGTTAATTTTAAAAGAGAAAAAACATCAAGAAAAATATTGTATTTTAGAAGCTGGAGTGGAAATGAATTGCTTTTTAATGTCCTACTCATGTTACCTCAGTGCATCAGCTCACTGAAATCAGAGGCCCATGGGACTAGACACTGAAAAGCACTTCTCCTTCCTGAGGAGCTTCTAATTAAGTGCAGGAGACAGAGTTGGCAGGACACCTGAAAAAATTTGCCCATCTTTAGTCCATAGGCCAGTGGCAAAGGCAGGTTTAGAAGCCAGCTGATTGACTTCCAATCCTTGTCTTTCTTTCAGTTTTCTCTGCTCTTCAGCCGGATATGCTGTTAATGTCCATAGTAACTGGTTTTTAAAAAGCAATCAGACTTCATACCAGGGAGAAAGCTGTGAGAAATACTTATTCGAGGAAGGTAGGGGAAAAGGACACAGACTGCCAAGTCTGTCTGTTTTAGTAAGTGGACACTTTACCCTGCTGTGAATAGGAGGCTAATGTACAAATGACAGGACACCTACCAACTACAGCTCCTCTTTCTATGAAATATGAGAATTAATTTCCTCTCTCATAAAAGCATTAACAGCCATAAACTTATATTTGTACCTTAAGCAGAGTTGCACTTTTAATTTTAGCAAATCAAAATGATCCTCTCATTGATATTCACAATGCCATAAGAGTATGAATTATTGATATTGCTTGACTTAATATTTTATGCTGCTGTGAAAACAGATAGCAGAGCCAAATAACAGCCTGCAACTAAATTATGAAGGTCATCTAAAAGAATGCCAAGCAACCAAAGTCTGCTTCCCCAGATCAAAAGAAGGTCTGCAAATTTTCTGTTGAGTTATACTTTCCTCTATTATTTATTAGTCATACACAGCTGAGTAAGGTTTGAAATAAAACACTAGAATATGAAATGCATTCCAGGAAAAAGGCTTGCTGTCATCAGCATATGCTATTGGCTACAACATTTTGTAATGAGCTGTAATTTTCTATGACAAGCCTTTACTTATGCCACAGATTTCAAACCAGCTTCTTGCAAAATACAGCAAAGTAACCTCCAAGTGGCACTGCTAATTGCAAGCTTACTAGGTAAAAACACAAAGCGTAGCTGAAGATGGTGACCAAATGGTTATTAACTGCTGAAATGACTGATTTCTCAGAGATCTATACAATTAAGGATCATATTCAATAGCTTACAACACCATCTACGATATTTGAGAAAAAATAGCATCTGTAGCACAGCTGGAGCAGCTGTGTTGGAAAATCAATCATTGCCTGGCAACTGAACAACTGATTTTCCATCAATCAGTACACAAGGCATTCTGTTAGGTTTATAAAACACATAAATTTGTTGTAGTATCTGCAAATGCAATAAGTGGGTTAGAAATGTAAAACCAATAGATAAAAGACAGGTTTAAAGCTGCTATCAGGCTTAAAATGAAGAGCTGTATTTACGTGTACTGTAAATACAATATTATAGTAATGAACAGATGAACTGCTCAGTGTGATTAACTGAAAATAGATAGAGCCAAGAGTAATCCAGAAATGAGGACTTTTTCCACCATAGCCAACATCTTGCACTACACAACTCTGTAATTTTTCTTTTTGATAAAACGGCCATTCATGGAAACAGTTATTCCTGATTGTGCCAAGAACTCATAAATCCCTGTAAATTCCTGCAGCTTAGGCTGTTTTCTAGAATTTTATTGGCCCAACTGAGCCCATCAGCAATACTGCAAATCTTATCATTCTGTTGAGATTATACCATTTCTATAATAATTTCTCCAAGCTCATTTTTAACGGACTATAAAGATTGTAACTCTTCTTCTAACTCCAACATAAAAGAAGAGGTTGAGGGCGGGGGAGTTACACCAGAAATCATACAAGTTAGTACTACAGCTATGATATTTTAATACTCATAAAACATAAGCCTATTGCTCAATGTCAAGCCTCACCAAGGGGCAGAGATGCATTAGTGTGCAAAGTAATAGCCATAACTATTCACCTTACTCAACAGACCCGATAGCCAACAGACGTGATAGCCAACAGCCCAAGCTGGCAATCCTTGCCAAGCTGATATCTTTCCCTTTGGACACTGCTGCCTTTATTCAGACATGGCCATCTAGAAGGCAATAGCTTCTTCATATAGCCTTCTCATACAGTGTTGGGAAACTCCTTCACTCCTGAATCCATTTTCCAGGAGTACCTCTTACAACTCTGCTGTCTTTCTTCTCAGTGTCCTTCAGCCATCCCACAGTTGCACCAAGTTGGTCCAAAAACTGTGGAATATGGCATG
Source organism: Aythya marila (assembly GCF_965140915.1). Taxonomy (NCBI): domain Eukaryota; kingdom Metazoa; phylum Chordata; class Aves; order Anseriformes; family Anatidae; genus Aythya; species Aythya marila. The sequence goes on along the minus strand of NC_139044.1, from coordinate 38,013,294 downwards.
GTCTTATACAAATCCAACTAACTGGAAGATCCACCTAACACACCTGCAACATGATCAATTGCCTCAAGCATGACTAATTGAAGGAAACTTACAATGGTTTTAGAAAAACATAGTAAGAGCAACTAATACTTTAAATCGTACAAAGAATGAGACTTATTAATGCAGTCAGGCAATTGTAGCCAAAATACAAAGCAGGAAAATTAATCACAGATGAAAGTAAGCAGATGCAAAACATCAATCAATTTTATTGTCATATAACTGCCTTTAATTGGTATAATTGATAAAGCCCTTTCCAAAGCAATCTTCTTCTGTGTATCTGGGAGATACATAAAGAATAGCACAGAGGCAGTTTCTTGTACAAAATGAGCCATTTTCTAATTCAGGCATTATGTGATCCACCTACGCTTCGTTGGGTTAGAAACTGGCTGGATAGCCGGGCCCAAAGAGTCGTGGTGAATGGAGTCAAATCCAGTTGGAGGCCGGTCACTAATGGCGTTCCCCAGGGCTCAGTACTGGGTCCGGTCCTCTTTAATATCTTTATTGATGATCTGGATGAGGGTATTGAGTGCACTCTCAGTAAGTTCGCAGATGACACCAAGTTAAGTGCGTGTGTCGATCTGCTCGAGGGTAGGAAGGCTCTGCAGGAGGATCTGGATAGGCTGCACCGATGGGCTGAGGTCAACTGCATGAAGTTCAACAAGGCCAAGTGCCGGGTCCTGCACCTGGGGTGGATAGTCAGCTGAATATGAGCCAGCAGTGTGCTCAGGTGGCCAAGAAGGCCAATGGCATCCTGGCTTGTATAAGAAGAAGTGTGGCCAGCAGGGCTAGGGAAGTGATTGTCCCCCTGTACTTGGCTCTGGTGAGGCCACACCTCGAGTACTGTGTTCAGTTTTGGGCCCCTCGCTACAAGAAGGACATCGAGGTGCTTGAGCGGGTCCAGAGAAGGGCAACAAAGCTGGTGAGGGGCCTGGAGAACAAGTCCTACGAGGAGCAGCTGAGGGAGCTGGGCTTGTTCAGCCTGGAGAAAAGGAGACTCAACCTTATCACTCTCTACAGGTACCTTAAAGGAGGCTGTAGCGAGGTGGGGGTTGGTCTGTTCTCCCACGTGCCTGGTGACAGGACGAGGGGAAATGGGCTAAAGTTGCGCCAGGGGAGTTTTAGGTTGGATATTACGAAGAACTTCTTTACTGAGAGGGTTGTGAGGAATTGGAATGGGCTGCCCAGGGAAATGGTGGAGTCACCATCCCTGGATGTCTTTAAAAGACATTTATATGTAGAGCTTAGGGATATGGTTTAGTGGAGGACTGTTATTGTTAGGTCAGAGGTTGGACTCGATGATCTTGAGGTCTCTTCCAACCTAGAAATTCTGTGATTCTGTGATTCTATAATCCTTTCACTGGCTATGAGTGCTTCAGACAGCTGATTTTGGTATAGTTATCTCTAAAGTTGATAGGTTCACTGGTCACTGTGCTGTATACTAGGCACTAAGACATTTTAGGGGCAAGAGACTACAATGATATACCAGAAAAAAATGTAAGGCTGGTAAAAGCAGCTTAATCTTTATATGACACCCAGCTGTGAAATCTGACATCATGGTGCAATCATGTAAAAACCAATAAAAACACAAAAACTGAAAGTTTCTGATTTAGCCAGACTGATCCAGGTAGCATGTCAGCAATAAAGAGAAATGTTTCTCTAGCTTTCCTTTGACATTCACAGATACCATTTTCTAAAACTGCTAAAATATACATGGTGCTGAGACTGCAGCATTGAATGGCCCTTTGTGGAGCAGCGCTTAGAAAAATATCAGATGTTTGAAAGAAAAATAACTTCATTGACAACTACTAAGAAATTCCAATAATTTCGTATTTCTAACCCTTGAGAATGCTCCCCCCCAATGTTGACACTATTTTTTTTTAAATATGATCTCATGATCTGTTTCCAATTGCTGTTTTTCTACATATTTGGCTTCCCCTACAGTCTATTAATTTGAAAAATTTGTAAATGGGACTCAAGGTCTTTGAAGCTGAGCGAAAATTAGAATGCCAAACAGAATTCAAACTTTCCATTAACTAAAGACTTCCAGTTAGCACTAGGTAAAAGAAAATTAAGTTGCAATATATTCATAAATACTTGTAAACTCTAGAAATCTTTGATATTAGGTCCTACTGTAACAGACAAGAAATGCAGAGGCACATTTTAATTACCTGTCAGGAACTAAATAAAAGATTTGTTTTATTGAATACTCCCTGTGTGTAATATAACTATGGAAACAAGTCTGAAATCCAATTGACTTTCTATTTACAGGCTCCTAAAGAGCTATTAAAACATAAAAGTGAACTACTTAAATCCTGTTTGAAGTTTTATTCTTCTTTAATGTATTTTTCACCTGTTTGATGATTGTTTATACTTTGTAGCATGATGAACTGTGACATTTTTTGCCATTTCATGATGTTGAAGATTTTGCTATATTTCAGTCAAAACATAACAATATTTGCTACACACACACACACACACAAAAAAAAAAAAAGCTGCTGTAAGAAACCTGGCCATGACAAGAATGTGTTTTGAGCCAACAGTGACAAAGCTCTTCACATTAATTTTTAGACTTTTATTTCAGCCCCTTTTCAGATGAAGAGGATAAGGTACTTGCTGGGCTGAAGAGGTGGTGATCACCTAAACGTAGTCAGGTTAGAAACAGAGTAAGAAAAGAGCCACTCTTACTACTGTTATAGATATGGTGTAGTAGAGAAATATAAATCTGGTTATAGTTATAGCCCAGAGAGACAAGTGACTTGCCAAATTATTCTTCAGGAAGCAAGGCAGGAATTAACTGTCTACTGATATGCTAGTAAGCAGATAATCATTAGCAGTTATTTGTGTTCATATTAACAGTGAAGTTCCGCAGATAATCATCTAAAACAGCATTGTTTTCCTTGAATAAATATTTCTTTCATAAAATTTCATGCTGTGATATCTGTGGGTACTAGAAAGAACTTGGACTGTGTCTGTGTCCATGAAGTAGATATTTTGGGTCTCACCTTGGGGTAAACTTCCAAGTCTATCCAGAGCACAGCACAGGCCTAGCGAAATAGATAAAATTATTGTTTTTCTAGCAGATCATAATGTGTTTTGTTTTGTTTTCAATTGTAAACTGCTTACTTATTAATTTTGACCACTTCTTCCATTGGTCTTGTTCCAAAATAGCTGAACTAGCAACATGAACTCACACACCAGTAAGATCAAGAGCGTTATACTTATTATTCAATAAGTATTACCATTCGTTATTATTGATAAGTCCCAGTACTTACAATAAGATTGTGGATGAATGCCTGGTGGCAGAAGCACATCTTGGAGGCAAACAAAATTATTTTTAGGAACATAGAGTCCTCACAGATTTTCCTTTGGTTCTTTCCACATTTTAGAATTACTCTGGTGTTTCATGAGGATATTAAACTGAGAATATAATTACAAACAAGGAATGCTTCTATCACTTCCTTGTTGGATGAGATACTCTGCTCTATCCTGACAGGTGATAACTCATTTACCTACACCATTCCTTCCTCAATTATTGGCTCTAGCAATGCAACATACATATAAAGGAAGTACATAGACCTTTGGAAACTCCAGCTGTTATCAAGTACTAAAAATACATACCCAACAACCAACACCCAACAACCGGTTCAGTTGTGACTGCTCTGAGCAGGGAGACTAGACTAGGCAATCCCCAGTGGTGCCTTGCAACCTCAATGATTCTGTGACAGCATCTCCTAACTAACATGAATTACCATATCAGCTCTGTCCTGGTTCCCTGCCCTGGCTTTCCACAGAACATCAATCAGGTTGAGAATCCCCTCACTCATCCCATCAAAGGGCTTCTTGAATTCTTCTCAGATTTGTATCACTTCTCTCATAAAACAGAGCACTCCATAAAGCAGAGTTTACCTCTTCAGCAGATAGAAATCTGTTTTAGGGATGGGCCCAGCCTATGAAATAAATTCTCACATGAAGGATAAATCTATTTCCCCAAACATAAATTTACAATTTTCTGGCTCAAAGTGCAAGGTATTTTCCAATATAAAAGAAAAAAAAAAAAAAAAGGCAAAAAAAAAAAAAAAGCCATACGTGTGACCAAATCCAATCCAACAAATGAATGTATCAAAACACAGTATTTATCCACTCTTGACTCCTTCTGACAGAAGATGAGTTTAGACACATCATGGATTTCAGTCATCAGACTGAACAGCCAGAGAATACCCAAACATTGCATTAAAGCTGTATGCTCTAAGAAATTCTGTAGACTAGACTGGAACTTGCAACCTGCCTAGCACTTACAGAGAACCATCAGTAAATAACAACGATTGTTTGATCGTTGTACAATTTCTTCTCTCTAGTAGCCTGAGGAGTAGTGAACATTAAGGTTGACTGCACAGAGGGAGGCCTTGAGCTTTTTCTTTAATTACAGTAAAATATATTCAAAATAGAAGAACATAAAACAGCTTGTTTGGAAAAATCCAACCAGCAAATCATTTTCTGTATGCTTGCATGGTTCCACATCCATCTTTTCATTTCATAGCACAGGAAGGAGCAGGTGGGTCCAAGACATGTTTCTGATTGTGTAACCTTAGCTTTAAATCTACTAGCTCCAGGTTGTACACCCTGAAGTGAGATATTACAGGGACAGTCCTGTTAATTGTTCTTGTTTCAGTGGACCTGTCAGTAAGTCCCAAACCCACAACAGATACACATTGTTGGAATATCCCTCTCTCTCATTGCTGAAAACTACAGATACAATAAAATTGAACTTCTAGAAGACATTTATGCTTTGCATTCAATTTGCCTTGAAAATTGCCATCTTCTGAGCTTTGCTTTGAGTGCTGAGCAAAGCAAAGATTAGCAGTGCTAATCTAATTAGCAGTGCTAATTAGACTTTGTTGGACAGTGGGGTGCATTCTCTGGGTCTTTCAATATTTTAACTCCTTTCCCTTTTGATGTGTTATAGCCCAAGTACAACATTATTCTGAACACCCTGCCCATTTGTATCTATACCTGAAGACATGGATTGAGCACAGAGACAGTCTTTTCCAGTAAGTAGAGGGAATTTTAACATTCTCTTGGATGTTAGCTCAATATAATTTTGTTTCTAAACTGTGTTACGTGCATACTTACTGACAGGGGTGATTAGCTGGAAACCATCCACCACAGTTTTGGAAGCTCTGTGTCGGTAGTCTAGAATTGTTCAGGATTGTGTATCAGGTTAACCCCAAGGAAATTACCTTCAGCAATTATCTAATTAGGCAGAGTTTTCTCTCTCTCCTTTTCCACTTATATCCCATCTCTACCACCATCCTAGCTGTCATCTCATTTGTAAAAATCACCCAAGAGGCATATATGAGGAGAAGCTCTCTGGCCAAGTTTCCCACTGCTTACACACAAATGACAGATTTGAAACACATTACAAAATTCCTTCATTCTTGCATTCCTAAGACAGCCCAAAATACTCAGCCCTATTATGTGAAATCCACCCTCTGCTATGAAGATGGGAAAGCCATACAGCTCACAAGAATTGTTGAACAAATTGTTTGGAAATTTTACACACATATGCTAATACACTCACTCTGCTTGGGTAGAGATGCTCCCTGTAGCATCACTGATTATCGGATCATCTAGAAGACACCACATTTTTAATTTAGCTCCATTTTTGATAAGCTGCGCTAATAAAATCTGCACCCCATGGAAACCCCCTGCTCATTAGCTATTACCCTGCCTCAGGCAGCACAAGTCTGTTTACATTACAAATAAAAGATAAAATATGCTCATTGCCAGCTTCCCCCTTCCCGAGGGACACTTGTCATGAATCTATCCTGCAAAACTATCTCTTCACTACTCTCCCCTGACTTCCCCTTGCCCCAGGATACTTTGCTTTCATTTATCTTTTTCGGACTTAACAAACCGCTACAACTACCTTAGATCAATTTCTCAAATCACAGTTTAATTATTTAGAAGGAAGTGAGCTTTTGCTCTCCATTAAAACAACAATCCTTACCCCCAAGGAGCAACATTAAATCATTGTTTAATCCTTATTACTGCCTTAGGCCTCCCTTGATACTGCAGTGCTGTTGAAACTTCATTTCAATATTTACCACTTAGATCACTTAAGGGCTGTCAGCTTTAATAAAATTTTATCAATCGGATACTTATATTATTCACAGTTTCATAAAAATAACAAGACCTGCCTTGGTATTTCACTCATATGTGGGCTAATTCATTTGATTGCTGAGGGATTCCATTATTAGCATTTATATATAATGTGAGTGATGTTTAAAGTGATTTATATTGCATGAATTTAGCAAACTGCGTCATACTAAGTTACATGAATTTTAATATATGCAGCACTAAATTTATGACTCCGATGCATATAAATAAACCAACAAAACAGATTTCACTGTGCAGATTCCTAAAAAAATGATCTTTAAAGAGATTTGTCCATCTCAATCTCCCTCTGCAACCTACAGTCAAGAGACAACTCTCTATGGTAGGCACACAATAAAGATATCCCAGGTTCTTGGTTTGCAGATGGCTATGCTGTCAAGGAACATGTCGAGACTTCCCACATTCAATCAAAGCACACCAATACCATTTGATGGGGAATGTACCAAGTTAATTAATAGGACAGTAGTAACACAGTATTACTTCATCTTACCTCTCAGAATCTGAGGAGTGGAATACCAGCACTGAAGGAATTTCCAGAAAGTTTTAATATTTAACAATATTCATTTAATGAGGGATGACCAATTTCTGTATACTCCTCCAAGTCTTTCTTGGAAAAGACAGGTTTCTGGAATCCTCCAGCTACAACTGCAGCCCAGGCACTTCTAAATTTCTCCATCAGGTGTGTAGACATGCATCATGATCTGTTTAAAAGCTAGAAGTTACAGTTACTGTGATCTCAGGTCTGCAGTATGTTCCTCTGACCATGTGTATCACCATACATGTATATCTTTAAGACAGTTGCCTCTTTGGACTGGTGCTTCTGGCAGATTCAGTGCCACGCTTATGAGATATCAACTTTGCACAGACTTGTCAGACACAGATTCTTCATCATATTATAGAACTATAGTCTTTCTGTGAGATGAATGGGCAAGGTATTCCCCAAGTGGCTGTGAATTTAAAGGCAAGGATATTGCACTATAAGAATAATTGATGTATTGTACATCAGAAATTTGAACAAAATGGGTGATGAACATTGAACAGTTCAGTGAAAAAGAAGAAAAATCTATGTACTTTTACAGTTTTTTGTTTTTCCAAAATAAGGAATTAAAGAACAATTAGCATTCCAGAAGGCATTCATGTCTGCATATTTTGTCTTTCTCTGAAAATGTCTCCCATGTTTTCTTTGAGGCTTGTCTCCTCTTACCATTCTTACCATCATCCTCTTAGACCTGTTTTTAATAGGTTCTCTCTCTTCTTTCAGCAGACTTTCGTCTATTTTCCTTTGTTTTTCGTTTTTTGGTCTTAATACAATCAAAAGGACATTTCTTGTAGATGATTTTGGCACTTTTTGGCTCTTACACCTATTTAAACCTCTCTGACTGGAGAACCAATGTGTTTAAAGAACTTAGATAAAACTTTGAAGATAACACAAAGGACTCAGAAGATCTTGATCCGTTTTAAATAATGAAACAAACACAGAGGATGCTGAATCTGAAAACATAAATTATTTAGAGGTCTAAATGTTGTTAGGTCACTTTGGGGTATAGGATTCTTGACAGCTTTCCTACATATGGTCAGGAAAAATGATTCAGAAATTGCATGAGACCAGATCAAATTAAGCAGGAAAACTATCCTTTTGCTGTGAAAAAAACAACAGCTACTGCATTTTAAATCTATACTTTCCCACCTTGCTGTTAATTTGAATTCACTTGTGAACATAGACCAAAGTGCCAAAGAAACCTGGCTGCCTGCAAATCTTCTACCACCTCTTAGTTTCTGTGAGCAAGACTCGGCTTGCATTTGAAAAGTGATGGGAAAAAAGTCTATGAAAAAATGAAAACAAAGAACTGCTTGTACTTCACTTCTCCAAATTCACTATCATTTTCAAAACAGACTTTGCCAGTTATAGTCAGTCAACTACCACACGCATACTCCCTACACTTAAATGTGCAGACATTCAATATCTTGTCAAACATGACAATTTCAATTTTTACAAGGATAAGGAAATTATGACTGGAGAAACATCACTGGTTTAGCTGAGACTATAGGGATGACTTTGCACACATGGCTATACAAAATGAGAGCCACAGCTGCACCCCATTTCTGCTGATGTTGGTAGAGATCCTGCCATCAGTTTCAACTGGAGCCAGGTTGTGTTTATGAATTATTTAGAGGTTTATTAACATTTATTTTTATTGCAGTAATAGTTTGAAACTGGGACCTTCAACATCTCAAACAAATTCAACACAAAGTCATAGAGCTTCCAGTCAGCAAATAAGCCATACCAAGGCAACTGAGGGACACAATCAAGAAACAGCGCAGCTTGTCTGAACTGTGTAATATGCAGTGGTTGTAGTAACCCAACTGCCTAGGGCTTTATTATAATTAAAAGACACCAAGAAAGGCTTAACTTTAAGTGGAGCCTGATAATTAACATTAAAGTTGAAAGAGCAGTAAACTAGGGAGCAAGACAATTAAACATGCCTGAGAATGTAAATATATGGATATGAAGTGCAGAGTGAACGTTGCCAATTTTCAAGTCAATTTTCCTAGTGAAAGCTCTAGTGGGGCAGACAAAAAACAGAGCTTATAAAGGGACCTGGTTGCAACCTTAGCCACAGAGTCTTGACCACAGCTCCATAATAAAATTACTAGTATATTAACCATGTGAATGTGGGGTGATACAGAAAAGAAGATGGGGGCCCCATGGCAGGCTGGCAAGCCAACTGTAATTTTAACTAAAAGCAGATGCTTTTCAAGAGAGAATAGGTGCAACTTGCTCTTTTATGCAAGTCACACTCAATTCACAACCATTTTCTTAGATGTACACCTTCAGCACAGGAGTTCATGTGGCCTAAATTGAATGTAATAATCCAGATGGGAGTATAGTGATTCTGCATCCTTTCAACTAGAGGGTCATGTTACGCAGTTCTCCTATTTAAAAGCATATAAAAATGTGAGCTATTCAGTGTGCAGCTGAGAGTGCAAGAGCTTTAATCTTTACATTATCCATATGAATGCACTTTCTATTTTTGTTTATTGTGCCATACAAACCTAATTGCTGTGGCTTTAGAACCAGTGACTACTAAAGAGTAACAAATAACTTCAGGCTTTGGTAGCACCGTTAACTTTTTGGTCACCAGCTCTAACTTAACCTAGGGTCAACTGGAGCTGAAAGCTTTCACCAGCTGGTGGCGTACGTAAAGCCAGTGGTCTGAATCCACCTGCACACATAAAAAGAAAATAAAAGAATGCCCACAAATAGCAGCATGGTCAGTTGGCTGAACCGCATCGTAAGCAGGGAAATTGTATTGTACCCTTAGATAAGAAGAATCCCCCTAGACAGAGGTGGATTTAAGAGCTGCCTTTATTCCCTAAAATATCAAGTTACATATTCATATTTCAGACTCTGGAACCTCCAAGCTCAGACCCTTTACTGAAGGGTAAAGGTCTGTTAGCATCACTGGGCAGATGTTGGCCTTACTTCATCAAGCTCTACTTTCTTAACCAGCACTGCAATTTTACTGCACTTTCTAAACATTTCATGTGAAATCTATTTGGTCAATTGATAAAATTGACAAGACATCGTCTCATATATGTCTAGGTACAATTTCTTCAAATATTTTGATAAAGCAAGGGTGGGAGCAAATCTAGATAACTTTTCTTATTTTGCTAACCTCCCACTTTTCATGTTCTGTCCTCCTGAGCTAGATTGAAATATGCCAAATCAGATGAATTGATACCTTATGGAGCTTCCTACTCACAGAATGCATCTTGTGTTACATAAGGAGGTGTAAATCCTTTGGAAATCAACAGCTTAATTAGTTCATAATGAAGACGAAAGGCTCTTTGGCTTGTGTTGTTGCCGATACATTTTTTTATTGTTTTATTTTATTTGAAGAACTATGGGGTGTTAATAACTTGTGCAATAAATCAAATAAAAGTAATATAAAACAAGGCCTACCAGTTATTCTGTCCTGGATTTTGCTTATACTAGGAAGGGCAGCTTGCCATTGTTGCTGGCTCATTGTTAAATGCCCTAGTAATAAATGAAGCACAGGAACTTCTACCCTTGTGTCTCCTGACCCTCATCTTGTGTAAATGTATCCACCAAAACAAATGTGTTCTGTTAACCCTTTTCCATTACAAGAGATTCCATAGCTCTAGAAAGAAAGTTGGAGAAATTACAGTAACCAGAAAATAGTTTACTTAGACTTCATACATCCACCATGTCTGTGAATCAGTCCAAAATTATGAGTGATTACAAAAGCCCAAAATGTGCGCTGTTCATTCAAATTTTGTTTTGTTTGAAGTGGAAGACTTAAATCTGTATTTCCACTAGCTCCACATACATATGTTTACTAGAAAGATCAGAATTAACCAACACTCTTTCTACTTACAGAATGATCTATCGTTTTTACTGGAAAATTATACCATTACAATGCCTTTAAGAAAATCCAGTAAAAACTTTCACATCACATTCTTCTCTTCTCTCCTCTTCTTTTTTTTCTCCTCTCTTTTTTTTTCCCCCAGAGCATCCCTTCAATGTGGTATACAGAGGGAAATCTGAGGTACAGAGAAATTCAGTGAATTCACCAAAGATAACCAGGAAGTGTTTGAGCTTCGGTATCTCATGTCTATATTTTTCAACTTGGAAATATTTTCTACACTTTTTACAGCTGTTAGCACTGCACCATCTAATCTTCAACCCACATTTACTTTTAATTTACAAGTGGGTAATAAAGCAATAAACAAAAAGTAATATCATATGGTTCCTACCACATGTGGGAAACTACAGAATTGCACAGTCCTCATACTACCCTAGCCAATAGTGATCTGCAAAGAAGAAACATAATTCCATTAAAAATATGTCTTTCTTTGGTTGCCTCTTTTTGATAATGGAAAAGAAAATCTTACTTTCAGGTTTAGATTTGCAGAAACAAGTCTGTGGATCCCCCAAGAACTCAAAATTTAAAAATCTGAGCAACACTGCCCATGAACAAGGACTCTAGGCTCATGTTTAAACAGTCACACTGTGAAGATGGGTCTGTATTTCCATTCCATGTGAAATAAATTTACAGTTTGGATCAGTCTTCATTTAGAAGGCAGGTTACGATCAAATGTAATGTGATTTTGTATTATAAAGTGATCAAAATAAAACAAGGAAAAGATGAATCAAAGCGCACAAAACCAAATCTATTTATGTTATTTGGAGACACTGTGGACTTGTCAGTTACTTTAGAAGAATTCTATGATAATATAATTAAACTCCAAAATCAAATCTTTTTTTTTTTCTCTCATTACATATAGCCCGCTTTATAACAAGGTATATTAGGAAACTCGTCTTGCTTGCATGATGAAAAAAATCCTGTTTACTTTTATTATAAAGCATCATATTAAGAACCCCAGCCTGCAAGTGCTACACCACCTTTTAAAGAAACTAATTGCAAGCCACTTTCAATATTTCTTCTGTTTTTAATTCAATACCCTCAGAGAGACATAATTGGGCTGGAAGAAAGAGTATTCACTGAAGTCATGAATTTGCTGTATAAATACAAACAAGGAGGAAAGCTAATACAGTAAGGGACTATGGGATTAATTTTGAAATTGTCTGATTAGTGGATTGTTGCCCACCAATAATTGCCTTATATTTTCCCAAGGCCCTGTCTTTATTGGAGTCTGGCAAGTGCATCTGCCTACAGACTGCGTCAATCAGCTCTTGCAGCTGGGAGGGTCTTCAGAGAGATCACAATTGTAAGCCTGCTGGGGCAAGTTGTTAGACAAAGCAATATATACCGGGCAAGATGAACAGTCAATCTCCGTTCCATTGATAACATTTCACTTACTAAAATTTTCCTATGTACTTTGCTATAAGCTCTTTCAAGAATATTTTTTTTTGGTGAAATACCATTTGGCTGAGCTTGAAGGAAAAAATAACAACACAGGTTTTTCTTCAGGATACAGTAAGAACACTACTTGCTAAATAACAGTACACTTGTATATCTGTGTATATCTGGACTTTTTTTTTTTTTTTTTTTTTTTTTTTTTTACTTTTCCTGGTGAGATGAGTTTTGCTCCCTTAGAATGCTATTAGGAGAAGTATGCAACATCAGAATTTTACAAGTGTTAAAGCCACTGGGAGTATAAAAGACAAATTCAGAAATCATCCACAGATTGAAAAAGATGTTGCTAAGGTGCAGAATCATTTAATTAACTCTTTAAATAAGTAATTCCCATAAATAGTTCTAACCTAAGGAAAAAAACACACACACAAAAAGAAAAAACAACCCACCAGACACACAAAATCTCATCCAAATGAAATGTGAACAAGTATTATTTTGCAAATTGATCTGCTGATTTGCAAAGTGAAGATATGATGACCTAAACAATTGTATTTTCAAAAACAGTAAAATATATCTATTTAAAAACTCTGTATAGTTGTTTATGGTATACCCATTCCTAGACATATTTATGTCTATCTTGCTAACAGTAAGCCAGAAGTATACAAAATAGATATGTCTGTAAGGATAGTTTACAAACAGAAATGAAATAATGGAACAGAGATGTCATATATATATATATATACATATATATATATATATATATATATTTGTTCTGTGATGAGTGCATTGCACATTCATTTTCAGCTATATTTGCCCTTTTTATTATTATCAAGATACATAAGAGCTCTGGGAATGCTGTAATTGCCTATATGCAATGCAATGGAAAGTTAACATCTGCTTTCAAAGCCACCATCCTTCTTTTATTATGACCAGTAAAGCTTCAGTTTCAAATGCTGAAATACAACATCTATGTTGTAATTAACAATGCTTTTACAGTCCACATCACTATCTTCTGTGGATTTGACGGGGAGGCTGATTCCACTGAAACACAGCTTCACCTGTACTGAAATACACCAACCTTAACGCAAACCCCATCCGAACAGTCATACTCCTGTTCAGATGCAATTAAAACTTCAGTTCACTGACAGTGGCTCTACGTTTGGTTGGGGTCCTCCCAGCCTTTTTCTTAACTGTAGATAGCTTCTGCCAAGTAACATTGCCAAACAGGTTTTAAAAAGGGACTCTAGGCTTATTGAGGAGATCCTGCAGAGGGATTCCAGTGATGGAAAGAGATTGACCCCAGTGGAACCTCCCTACCTTCTGCTCCTAGGCAGCTTTTACTTTGTTTGTTTAAAGGACAAACCAGAAAAGGGCATTAAAACATCTCAAAAGAAACATATTCCTTTAAGCTGCAGTCAAGCACTCAGAGGCTAGGGAATACCATTTACGCTTACTGTTGCATTTACCCTATGCTGTTGCCTTGACTCAGACTATGCAATCATGTAACATTTTTCCTGTGGAACCCATGCCTTGTTTAGTTCAGAGGATGGGCATGCCAAAGGACACTTAAGCACTTTCCAACTTTCAGGCACTTGATTTGTCAATTTTATCACAATTCCTTTATTATGTGTTTTTGTTTGTTTGTTTGTTTGTTTTTTCCAACAAGCTCTCCTTTGAGATAGACAGACTGCAGAGTCATGCCTTTCCACATGACTGTGATCTGATAACCACCAAATCAGTCAATACCATAACTGTCACTGATATAAGGAAAGTATTCTAGTATTTCTCACAATGAACCCAGGTACAAGTGACAGGTAAAGGACATAGAACATATGCTGAAATTTTAGTCTACATTTGAAAATAAAGCTCTACAGTGTTCTGTTTTATGTTTGAGTAAGTAATTCGATACAGAGCCTAAAAAAAAAAACTACCATAGACAAATAATGATAAACCAATTCTATTCTGTTCAACAAAGATGAGCTGATTTGAAGCCACTCCTCTCACAAGTGGAAAAGGAGCAGAACATTAGAACTGTTTCAGAGGGGTTTGACTGTGGCCACTCTTGGTTTTGGAGATGAGCCGAAGCTCCACTCAATAGGAGGGATTTTTATTGTTGTTTGCTGGTCTCTAACAAAGGCCAGATTGTCACTGGTCCAGCAAAGTCTGTAAGCAATGGAAAGAGCACATGAAGTGACATTGGTCTCCCAACAAACACACTACTGCAACTTGATCCAAGCGAGAAGCTTAATATCTGAAATGTGGGAAACAGATTGTGACAGAGCTTCTCAAGGATTTCCTACCACCATGAAGACAGCTGCCAGTTATACCATTTTGAGTGTTTTTGTGTTATAAGCTTTACCCTTTCCTTCCACGAACAATGTCACCATACACAATAAGCTAAGAGACTGTCAAGAGCAAACTTAGGAAGATGTTTCTTTTAGCTGTTAGATTATCACTCCCTCATGTGTCTGAGAAAAGAGAAGGCCTTATAAAACATACTAAAAGTTGATATGTCTGGGCTACTTTGGACCAATTCTAAACTACACGGCCCATACAAGACAAGACACCAAGAACATGCTCAAATATAAAACCAAGCAACTTCCTCAGTCATGAAGCGCATTAGGAGATCAGATCTTACAGACAGGCAGACTCTCTATAAGCTAATAGCTATGTGCTTACAAAAAAAGTTAGACACCAGTGCAGATCTCAAATCACAAATATCATATGCTCTTAGGAAAAAAAAATAAATCTACCTGGTATAGAGATAGCTGGAGTTTCTGCTATATTCTTCTTCTGATTGGCTCTCCATCTATCCCCATGCACTGATGACAGCAGTATGTTAATTGTAAGGGATCAAAGAAAGCAGTGATATACTCTACTTTCAAGGAGCCTTTCCACCAGGTACAAATGAGTAAAAATTCTGGTGGCTGCTGCCCACTATCCTGGAACAGCCCACACCCTCTCTGTTGATGGATGACGCACGTGCTACAACAACAGCTGCATGCTTGCATCAGTAGTAATAAGTATGAATTGATTTGTTTGTAATAAACTAATGAGAAACAGCAACAGTGGGAAATAAGTGAACCAATCAACAGCACATACTTTGTGGTTCTCCCACTTGAAGCCAAATGATTCCGTACTACTCTTCAATAGCAACACGCACTGTTATATGTGACATGCAATCTCCTTTAGCAATGGTAAGTTCTTATGCACCTTTCTTACCTTCATATGAGGTACAAGGAATAAGAGAGATCTGTGCCCAGATTCCAGTACTGTTATATTACCATCATATTACTATCATTTGCATTTCAACACCGCAACTTCACTCACATAAAATTATGGGAATGATCTCCAGGATGTTCTTCCCCAAATCCCTCCATTTCCTTCCATTTCCCCTTTCCTGTCCCTCCCTCTCCTCATCACACAAAAAAAGCAGTCACACTGCCAAGATACAGCCTCTGGTATGTGGCAGTTTCCTCTCTCTGCCAAGCTATTCCACACGTTTAATTCTGAGGTGAAAATACTTTCCTAAGATTTCTCTTGTATGCAGTCTTTTAAATGACACCCCAGCATATTAGCCCTACTTATGACATTCATATACTTCATCATGAGTCAAACAAAAATAAAAAATATCCATACTTAACTGAAAATAAAAGCATAGCCTTTAATAGAAACATGACTTATTATGAGATACAAGAACAAGAAACTCCAGCTTAGCTGACTGAATACTGAAAACACTTTTCATAACATTCAGGCATAGTAGGGCAAATGGATTTGTAACATAATGAGAGAAAAAAAAAAAAAAAAGCAGCAGCATAGATTTACTTTTCTGAGGTAGTGGTCCCCTGGTTACTCCTCTGGTTAGTTACTGAAGACAGACTCTCCACAAGTCTAAACCTGAACTCAAGCAGATTTAACAAAACTAAGGAAATTGTGGCTGCCCAGCTTACTAAGTGATCCATTCTGTTACCCCTCACGAAGGAGAACAACAGATAAAGAAAAATATAAATAAATGTCCAGTGACATTACCTGGACTGCCGTGTTGGGCATGCCTTAATCTTCTTTGATTCTAGAAGAACACATGTAAGGTAGAAGCTCTAACCAGTGAACCAAGGTATAAAAATACCAAATTCTAAGAACTTGTTGACCCCTAAGCAGGCAGATAGAGCAAATGAGGTGAGCAGACTTGGGTGCTTTACTCTGAACTTCTGGTCAGACTTAACATTCTCGCTGCGATGACAGTTGCCCTGCTCTGGGCATGGCCTCCAGTCCTCTCTCCTTTCTAAAGAGTGGAGAATCACAAAATTGTCTAGGTTGGAAGAGACCTCAAGATCATCGAGTCCAACCTCTGAAACTGAGAATTCTTGATGCAGCTAGACCGTGCCAAGGGTCTAGCCCCAACAGCCATAGGAACAGCAAGAAACCCTGCAGATCGATTACCAGCAGCAAGCCCATGCAGAAGCAATACTCCTGTGGTACTGGTCCCTTCCAGACTGAAAAAAAAATAAAAAATTAATAATTGGCTGTTGATCTCCAAGTTGCAGAAGCTGTAGTAAAGCCTGTAGACTTTTCATGATTTACTATTCAACTCTAGCTCTCTGGAAACTGCCATGAACTGCAGGAAAAAAAAAACAAAAAACAAAAAACAAAAAACAACTTTATGAAAACAGATTGACCTGTTATGATTGATTGATGTCTAGCTGGAAACATACAAACCAGTGAAAGTTCCAACATGGATTAGATCAAAGCAAATTAGCTCCTAGAGACACCTCTGAATAAGCAGCACTCTTTGGCAGCCTCCTGTTACAGGTTACTGCTGCAACGTCAATCCAAAAGGACCACTTCGAGACTCAGCTGGAAATACAAGTTCTCCTAAAACTAGTCTGTTAGGTTCTGTGGTGGGAAATGAAGATATATCAGATAGTCATGAAGCTTTACGGACCATGGATTCACAAGGATTTCTCAAAATGAAATGCTGCCAGTTATAGCTTCTACATGCCTGTAGGGATGGTGAAGAACAGTTTGGATCAGTACATGAGGCATTCTCAAACCTCTTGGGAGTCCCTGAAGGAGAAGGATGGAATGACTGACTCGCCTAGCTTTTACAGATGCCCACAGGCACACCAATATCCTCACAGCTATTATGCCCACAGGCACACCAATATCCTCACAGCTATTTAGGAAACCTTGAGAAGAAGGGAGTGACGTGGAATAATGGTGACTGGCATAACTGGTTGTCTCCACTTTCTTAATGGCACTATTACTCTAGAGGTTGGATGTCCTTAAGCAAAGCAGTTAGACATACAAATTACCCTCAGGAAGGCTAGGAAAGCAGTTACTATTCAGACTGAATCTAGAACTCCACACTCACTTCAGAGTGGATGAGACTCCTTATGTAACAACCTCTGAAATTAAGCAAATATAATTTGATTGTTTTGTAGTTTCCAGGCATAAAGCTTCTAAGTGTATTTGTTGTTAAATAAACACAGCCACCAATTTCAACACAAACTACTACAAACCTGCTGGATTATTTGTTCTCCTGAATTATGCATTACCTTCACTCAGCATGCAATTTTTCTAATGCAAGTACCCCCCAATGCCCCAAATTCCAGCATGTCTATATGCCATATGGGCAAGCTTCTCCACCCGTCTGCTCCTCGTGGAAATTCTATTTGTTTTCCTATTGATTTTATTATGTTTAACAGCATACTAAATCATTCCTGAGGTTGACAAGTTTCTGGAAAATTGATATATGCTGTCTAAAACTGCCTGGGGCAGGAATAAAAACCAAAACAAATGACTTCTTTTAAACTCTTGATTTGCATTACTACAGCCCAGCATACAAGTGGCATCTTGTTTGGTAGATTTTTTCTTCTTTGTGCAACATCTAAAGTACAGGAAGTCTTTAGAAGCTCTTCTTATGATTCTGTGTATGGGAGGAAAGCGATTGCAAAATTCCACACTATTGTGTGAGAGGGGGACTAAAAAGTAGATTGTCAGCTAAAATCAATGGGCTGGATTCTCTTGTGGAGAGGTGGAACAGTGAATAGATGCCTTGGCATCTCACACTCAAGGCAAAAGTAAAATTGTGTTTAATTCTTCACCTGAGAAACTGTACCCTGAAGCCTTTTAGCAAGATCAGAATGAAGCAGGGTTTTTGTTTGTTTGTTTTAAATTCTCGGGATATCACCATTAGGCACTACAGAAATTTGTTCCAAAGATTGGACTGCATAGAGAATGGCACTTATCTCAAATAGAAAAAAGTACTCAGCTAGTAATTTTTATTTAGGTCAGAAACCAAAAGTGGGGGGTGAATGGGAAAAAAAAGTAGCCTTGCTGCATTGCTGTTAGAAATTTGAAAGCTGTAAGAGTCCAAGAAAAATCCTGATTGAGAAGACAGAATAGTAGTATTTTCAGACATTATGATTGGACAAAAATTGGGAAGAGCCATATGAATGCATGCTCATCCTTGTTAGACTCTCATTAAGATTTTATAAAGGCTGTGTTCTGGCAAAGAAAAAAAACAACAAGACAGACATTTTTGTGGGAAGCAGTTAAATTTGCAAAGCTGCAGACATTTAAGATGTCAATAGGCAAACTTCCCATCTTGGTATAATTTAAAAATTCAGAGAGACAATGTTTTCCAGTAGTCCCTGTGATACCACAGAATAAGCTTGAGGCCTGCTAAGGAGTGGCCAAACTAAGGAGCACATGGGTAAATAAGTTGTCTTCTTGATCAGCACTCTGAGTAAGCAAGAACCTTCCCATGAGTTAATAGTGAGAAAAAATATTCTCAAGGAGAAAAGTTTCATTTACAGAATTTTATGACCACCCACAGAACTACATGAACAAAAATATTTAAAGAAGAAACTAATTTTCATCTTTGTCATTGAAATGGGCTTTAGAAGATGATCAAAGCATGATCATCTGCAGAATATTCTGTTCTGTAATTCAAAGAAGAGAGCAGAAAGGACAATAAGGAGAAATAAAATTCCAGAAAGATTCAGTTAATTTGAAGAAAACTTAATGGAACATGTGGAGGCCAAACAAATTTAATTCATTTACTAAGTGCTTAGACACTGTAGAGATCATAAATAAAGCTCAGTAGAGCTTTTGACTTATTTGTTTTGCATCTATGTTTTCAAAGATGGTATAGTGATACCAGTTTCTAATTTCATACTACGAAAATATACTTTGAGAAGTATTACAGGAAAATTTCAAAAGGCCTGAGAAACATGATTCTAAGCTGTGCTGACCTTCATGTCATAGACAGTGGAGTTTATTTCCCCACTCCCAAATGACAAAAATGGAGTAAAGGTTGTAAGATCTCTCTCCTTTTTTCTATCCACTAAATGATTCTGTACGATGCAAAATACACTGTCTACAGACAGCTCTTAGTTTTGAAAATTAAAGCAGAGCTGGGAGATCAAATGATGTCACATTTTCCTAACATAGTACCTGTGCCAACAGCTATTTGGGTGCTAGGAACGGCAGCAAAGACGTTTGACACTTGCTGTAGGTGTTGTCTGTGTTCATGTGGTAAACCAAAGTTTCTCCCCACTTACAGGCAAGTATGATGACTTCAAAGGAAGAGTCCAAGACACCAAAAATTCCCTGGGAAGGACACACGTACTATTGCTGGACGCTCTGCTGCTGCTGTATCATCACTTGTCCTATGCAAACTTGGCCAAACTGGTAAACCATTTGACATAGCACCAAAACAAAATGTCTCTAGGTAGAAGAAACAAACCTCACAAGCTAGGCAAGAAAAAAAAAGGCAAGAAAAAAAACCACACTATTATTAAAACAAAAAATCTAGAAGAGTTTTGCAAGTTCCTACAGATAGCAAAAAGTTTATCATGGAGAATCATACCTCCATGAGAAGCGTGTGTGAACACGAGTACTGAAAAATCATTCTTCACTCTGAAAAATTAACATAATTTGAAAAAATAATGTCAAATTAAAGGAGTCCAAGACACACCAATGGAACTATCTTATTAAATCAGGAACAGTATCAGGACATGGACTGTAGAAGTCCAGTATCAGCTCAGGAATCCAGCTCAGGAAAGTGCATGTAGTTTAGAAGTCCAATAAATAATTTACTTTTGGATAGCTGTCCTTTCAGTGGTGTAAGTCTAACAGCATCAATTTGGAGTTAATTTAGACTTCCACAGGAAACACACACAAAATCAAGTATCTGCACATATACATGTATATAGGTCAATGTAATAAAACTTCTGGTTAATATGCCTGCCTTCTAATTGCTCGTATTTTCACAGATCTTTCCTGGTATTTTAAATTTTTGTTAACTTTCTAAATCCAATTCCATCCCATCTACCTCTTGTAGAACAAGTAACTTGCCAGAAGTGTCAGTCTTCCTTGGTCACCAAGAGACTCTGCTGTCTCATCACAATATCATGGAAACCAAAGATGAGCAAGATGATCTTGGAAAGAAAATGGCAACATTTTAATTTACTAACTCTGCTATATGCTAGATTTTCATGGTTCTTTGAAGTGACCTGCATAATGAACAGCTCTGAGCCATTAGTCTGTCCCTTAACTCATGCTGATAAAATCTTCCATACTTCACTACACTTAACTGTCTGCTTCCTCCTCATCCCATTTTGCACATTCACATAAACATCCATCCAACCACGTAAACGTTGACAATTTTTTCCTCATAGCATACGTTCCTGAAAGATTTTGAAATGACATTTGGATACCTTCCCACCACTGTCCTCAGAACTGACATAAACCATTCTTAAAAAATTCTGTTCAGCTATTTGCACCATGTACATAAGGTTCTGGGTCAAGTCAAACTCCATTTTTAACTCTAGTTATTAGTAAAGTGTGTACAGACAGGTTAAGTCCATAGAGCCATATGTTATCCATATACACGTATATGAATCCAAAGTTGCTTTGCAGCATTTTAATATAAAGATGCAAAATAAATGCTTAAAGATACCAGTTTCTCTGACTGAAAGTTGGAGAAAAGGGTATGCAACACCTACAAATAAGGTATGCTGCTTTGGAGAGTTTGCATCTTCAGAAAGACGAACACAACTTGATGCTGCGAAGTGGGAAATGGACAAGAATTTCCTTTACTTTCCTTTAAAAGCGTACCTCAACCCCTAAGAGATTTTTTTCCTGTAGCCTTAACAAGTACAAGAGATATAGTCAACACAACAAACTATCAGTTTACAGATCAGAGGGAAACTTTGCAAGCTTAAAATGGGTTCAGAGATACAAATAACAGATGCCTATGAGAATTTGAACTGCCTAGAAATATTTACCTGATTTCACTGATGCACACATCCAGCTTGCAGGAACTAATAGAATTGTAATATGGAATTTAAAAAATTACTTGTCTGATAAATACACGGAAGTTATAAATCTTAGGATTTTATTGATTGTTCTTAAAAGATTTTTATATTGTAGAGATTATTGCTGTTTTTCTGGGAAGATTTTAAGACCATCATCTTGGATCCTACTGGACCAGAAAGAGATCACTATTGGAATCTGGAAGAAAATTCTACACGATTTCCGATTACAGCTGTTTCTTCAAGAATTACAATAAACAAACAAACAATTTTTGTATTTGCAGGGGGTGACTTTTATTCAGTGTGAAAGAGGAATCAGCGAGTACAGTTTCCTTCTTCACTTACAGTACTGACAGACCCAGTTAGCTTCTTACACCACCCTGCTAATCAAAACATCAACTAAAGTGTGAGAAACTAACTTTTTTTTTTAATGTAAAGAAAAAGAAGTAATTTAAATCTGTCTTCCTGTGAAGCAGATTGCTTTGGTAATGTTCACAGCTCATTTAGAAGTCCATTTCCACACGAGAGAACTGCTTGCAGTTCTCAGTGGTTTTGCTACTACTTAAATCCAGTTCTTAAGACTGCCTTAGAACCAACATGGAACAGGGGACAGAGTAGCTTGAACAAATGGCTCAACTGACTGGCTTAATGCGTCATGAATTCTCATATCTAACCACTGTACTAATGAAGGTTTCTGACAACCAGGTAAGGTTTATGTTACGTAAGAGATTTTATTATACCTTTTTCAGAGAAGTCTAATCCTGTCAGCATTTCCTTCATGTCTCAACCTCTGTTTTCATTGATTATGCTGGAAAAGCCCCAGAAGGTTCAGCTAATGGAAAAACAAAACCTAAGAGAAGACATTCTGATAAGACCATCCTCACAAACTTCATCCTTAAACTGTAGTGTTAATGACGTAACGCATCAGAAAGGAAGAGTACTAGGTCTGTTAAAAACATTTTTAGAACCAGCACACTGAGAAAAGATGGCCAGAAATATTTTTATTTTGTACAAGTATAGAACAACAAAAATGTCTTTTGACATCTTTGAGCCAAGTTTCTTAAACCCTAAGGTACATTCAAGTGTGCTGATCAATATGGTAACTGAACAATTGGAGGAAAACAGACCTCCTAGTAACATTACTCAAATTAAGCAAAATATTTCTGAACCATCAACAGCATTAGCAGATGGTCTTTTCTTCAGTCTACTTTTGAATTGATGTCATTGCCAACTAACTTAAAAAGATCACTCTTCTACAACTAGGTACCCTCTTCCAGATTCTCTTCCAGAAATAAACTAAACTAAACCATTTTTTTCTTTTTTTGAAGGGGAGCAGCAGAGGTATCTTTCGAGACAGCAAATCTTGCACAGACAGAACAGATAACAGATCTGTCCAACAGCCCACTGGAATTTCATTTTTCTGCAGACAAAATAACAAGGTTCCTTGGAGGTAATCCAATAAACTGTTCTAGCAATTATTAACAGAAAGGATTGAAGAAATGTGGAAAAACTGTTAGATAAAAAAAAACACAACACTTTCAACATTCATTTCATTAAACACCTGAATCTCTAGAACCTTGCTAGCATTATTTAACATTTAAAATGAGGACTCAATCCTAAAAAAAACCCTCTCATAAAACACGAATAAGATCCAATGTTATCCTTAATCGAGGAATATCAACATTAAGCACTTTTACTTCCACTCTTTCTCCAGGACCTAACCCAAGGCTTCTTCTCTTTTTCACTTTCGAAAGTTTAGCTTCTGTTATGTTTCGCACTGGAATCAAACCTGCTTTTCCCACACCAATATCAACAAAAACTCCAAACGGTGTTGCATTTTCAACTTTTCCAGTCAGCACAGTACCAACACTTAAGTCTTCAAAGCAGACTATGCTTCTCTTGAAATCAGGTTTATCAAAATCTGTTATAAGAAACAAAAAATAAATTAGACACTGGAGGAAAAATTGCATCATTTTCTAATGGTTGTTTCCCGTTAATCATTTCTATTTATGAAGTCATTTCAGAGTAACTCTAAGGCAACAAATGCTCTTTCACTAGATTTTAAAATAAAGACCCATCTGTGAGAAACAACTGATTTCTACTATTTTATCAGTCACTTTAAAAGGCTATAATAAATGGAGGGATAAGCATAGTGAACTGAGTGGTATGAAACTATTACACAGGGATCAGAAGCATGTAGCATATTAGCTAGTGACTGAAAGATTCCTGAAATGTTCTTGGAGCTAGCGAGAAAAGACTTGAGACAACTCTTATTTGAGTTATGTCAATTATATATAACATGCTATACGAGATCACAAATTTGTATACCGGAAGGTGAATACTCTGTCTCATCACATACTAAGCAGAGAAGTCAACAATGTAGTACTGTTCTTCGGCTTGCTGTTCACCTGCACCATGACATCATGAAGTCAACTGCAGTGGCAATTTAAAAGCCACACATGCATCATTTTAAGCAAGTAATAAACTGAAGCCTGCATTCTACACAGGGCACACATTTTATTAAACTGTCCTTAGTTGCTTACCACTTTTACCATTTTGTGCTCCTACAAAAAACCCTTCTGAACCATCTCAACAACTTCCCTTTCGACCTTTTCCTACTGCTGTTTTAACTTTTCCATGATATAGTAGGACTAACGTTTTTCACAGAGAGCATGACCAAATCTTGATTCCAAATATTTTCCTATATTTTATTTCTTATAGGCAACTATAAGCTGAACAAATGTATAGCTAAAATGTACTTCAGCAGGCTGTGGATAAGATGCCAATGGAATAGAGAAACTTGCCATGGCAGCAATAGGTTTTGAATGAACTCAAAGTTTCCACTGAAAGAATGTACCTAATTGCTTAAGTCCAAAACAGTTCATTCTTTTTAACATTATACTGTGCAGTAGCATTTCAACAAAAATGGCAACTACACAGCCATTCAGGGCAATGAGCACAGCAAGAATCAGAGGAATGATGGTCACCTTTTTATTGTTTGCAAACAGACAGTGTCCGCCCTCTCTGACTCATTGCAGCTACTGGTTTAGTTCAAATTAATGTTAAAAAGAATTTTGCGCAAGAAGTGACTTATAACACCTTGAGGAGGAAAATATTTTTAGAATATGATAAAATGCTCCATCCTTTCCCTTCCTCCCCAAAATTCTTACCATTTTCCTTTGTACTGAAATAATTTAGGAAAAAATAAGCAATACTTAAAAGGATACACAGGAGAACTTCCTTTATGACATATCTCTAGCGTTGGAAAAAAATGTGGAATTGAATTTTAAACCAAGATTAATTATTTGAATCAGGGTAGAGTATAAACCATTCAGTCTGCCTGATCCCTGTTAGGCATGATTAGCAGGATTGCAAAGACAGTGATTTACAGCTATCCAAGCCTACTAGGCTGCCTACTGTCATTGAGGTCTGCCTCCAACCAGTGAATATTGCCTGCCTTAGCCTTCAGATTCCATAGTCAGAACAAAGTTTTCAGCCAATAACAAAAATTAGGCTAGTCCTTTAATCACTTCTAAGTATTCTTGTGCTTTTATAAGTAGAGCTCCAGTCACAGATCCTGTCTATGGTAATACTGAATGTACTGGAGAAACAGAGGATTAATATTTCCTCTGTTTCTATTTCCATAATAGATTCTGTTTTGCTTTTATACTTCCATATGCTAATATTCTATCCTACAATCATTTAGATGTGAGAG